>NW_026652277.1:106600083-106989615 GCF_009828535.3 Hylobates moloch | reverse complement strand
AAAAAAAAAAAAAAAAAAGTAGAGCCTGGGCCCAACCCACCCAAAGTGCAGGCTCAGCCTAACACCCCCTTCCAGTAGCGCCCACCACACTAAGCAGGTCATTTGAGCAAAGATGTCCCTCAATATCCTCAATATTGTTGTGGACTATGTCCTCATTCCCATCTTATTTCTCTAAGAGGGACTTCCTGTGGAATGGTGTTTAAAAGTAGTTGATAGAGGCTGGGTGTGGTGGCTCATGCCTGTAATCCCAGCTCTTTGGGAGGTGGAGGTGGGTGGATCACTTGAAGCTAGGAGTTTGAGACCAACCTGGTCAACATGGTGAAAACCCATCTCTATTAAACATACAAAAATTTAGCCTGGTGTGGTGACACACGTCTGTAGTCCCAGCTACTTGGGTGGCTGAGGCACGATAATTGCTTGAACTCAGGAGGCGGAGGTTGCAGTGAGCCGAGATTGCGCCACTGCACTCCAGCCTGGGCGACTAGTGAGACTCTGGCTCAAAAACAACAACAAAAAAGTATCATGCTCAGACTATACCCCAGACCAATTAAATCAGAATCTCTGGGGAGTGGGACCCAAGCACCAAGTTTTTAAACAAAATATTTTTAAAAAATTAAAAGTAGTTGAGAGAGAGGAATCAGCTTAGGACTAGATACCCATTGGCTGACCTTTTTAGCCTAGAAAGAGCAAAGATTAAAAATCTGTCAGCTTCCTAATAATCCCATGGATCAGTTGAAACAAAAATACCTTGTCTAAGCAACCAGCTGTTGCTTTGATTAGGTAGTATGCCCTGGTTAGAACCTCCAGGGGCACAGGGTTTCTCCTCCTTTTGTTGGGAGAAATGCTGCAATGCCGATTTTCTTTTATTTATTTGAGACATGGTCTCTCTCTGTTGCCCAGTCTGGAATGCAGTGGCAGGATCAGAGCTTACTGCAGCCTCAACTGTCTGGGCTCAGGTGATCCTTCCACCTCAGCCTCCTGAGTAGCTGGGGTTACAGGCGTGCACCAACATGCCTGGCTAATTTCTTATATTTTGCGTAGAGACAGGTTTTCACCATGTTGCCAGGCTGGTCTTGAACTCCTGGGCTCAAGTGATCTGCCCGCCTTAGCCTCCCAAAGTGCTAGGCATGAACATGAACCACTGTGCCCAGCCCTGATTTTCTTTTAAATTTCATTAAAAAAATTGTGGAGAAATATATAATATAAAATTGGCCCTTTTGACCATTTTTGAGTGTACAGTTCAGTGGCATTCGGTATATTCACATTGTTACACAACTATCGCCACCATCCATCTCCAGAACTTTTTTCATCTTTCCAAACAGAAACTCTATATTCATTAAACAAGAATTCCCTATTTCTCTCTCACCCCTTCAGCCCCTGGCAACCATCATTCAACTTTCTGTCTCCATAATTGACTATTCTAACTACTTCATATAGGAATTATACTACTTTTGAGTGGCTTTTATGACTGGCATGTTTCATCTAGCATAACATCTTCAAGGTACATGTTGTAGTATGTGACAGAATTTCCTTTTTTTAAAGGCTGAATATTCCACTGGATATGTATACCACATTTTGTGTATGCATTCATCTGTTGATTGACATTTGTGTTGTTTCTTCTTTTTGGCTATTGTGAATAGTGCTACTCTGAATATGGATATGCAAATATCTGTTCAAGGCCCTACTTTTGATTCTTTTGGAAATATACCCAGAAGTGGGATTGCTAGATCATATAGCAATAGATGAGCATATATATCATATATATGGTATATATGGATGAGCATATATATGATATATGATATATATAGATGAGCATATATATATATATATATAAAATTATTATGTTTTTTTGAGAAACCACCATGCTGTTTTCCACAGCGGCTGCACCATTTTACACTTCCACCAGCACAATGCTGATTTTTAACTCAAACTGCATAGATCGGAGATACTGGAGGGATACAGTATCATCATGAAATCTTTTGAAATATATCCAAGGAGTCAGAATGGCCGGGAAAAAATGGAGAGAACAAAGTAGGTCAGGTTCTCCAACCAAAATGGTTTTTTTCATAAGACACATATGTATTTTTTGAGCTGCTGCTATGTGTTGGGCAGTCCTTGGCCCTAGGGACCCAGTAGGGAGCACGACAGACATAGTCCTTGGAGTTTATGCTTTAGTTGAAAGGGCAGTTTAATGAAATCCTCATGTGGAGATGTCAAATTGTGAGGGCCACTGGGAAGAAAAGGCTGGGGAGCTGTTAGGGTGCACAGCAGGGTCTGATCAGGGGCACAAGGGAAGGGCTGCCCTGGGGAAGAGCCGCCCTTGCCTGGGAAGCTCATACTATTGGAACTCTTTTTACATTAAATTACTTTGCATGAAATGAAATATTGTTCTCAAGAAGCTGATGGTCTACTGGGGGGAAACAGATACATGATTAAGTGTAATCAAGTATGACAGAAGTGATGTAGGGTGTCTCTACTGATGGAGTAGGAGAAAGGAGGGAATGGTCAGTTCTGCCTCGAGAGGGGATTGCAGAAGCCTGCATCCAGGTGGTGAGACTTGCAGTGAATCTGGAAGGATACCCAGTGGGTGAGCACCAGTGGTGAGGAAAAGGCAGGAAGAAGGATATACCCTGGAGCAGGAAGCAGTGACGTGTCACGGAGCAGGAGCAGGAGCAGGTCCATGTGGCCGGATTATATCTAGTGTGTGTGTGTGTGTGTGTGTGTGTGTGTGTGTGTGTGTGTGTGTGTGTGTGTGTGTGTGTGTGTGTGTGTGTGTGTGTGTGTGTGTGTGTGTAGACAGGAGGGAGTGCAGGGCCGGGGCATACCAAGAGAAGGCTGGAGCAATGGGCAGCGCCGCTCTGGGAGGGCTTTGCTGAGTTCAGACTCTTGGCAGCACAGCCTAAGCTAAGGAGCAACAGGATGCGTCCTGGGCTTTAGGAAGCTCACTGTGGGCCTGCATGGAGGAGGCTAGAGGGGCTGAGGTTGGATGCAGGGCATGGGCTGGGCCCTTCAGGGATGCTCCAGGCCACAGCTGATGAGGGGCTGAAGACCACAGAAAGAAGTGGAGGGACCTGAGAGATGCTACAGAGGGAAGAGAGCCAGGTCTTGGTATCCCACAGAATCAGAGGAACCTGGGGCACTTCCTGAGTGTGTGACCTAGGTGAGGCCATTCACTGAGATAGAGCACTGAGGAAAAGCAACCAGGAAAGGATATAGTAACAGGAAGCAGCTGGCATGCTCCAAGGGGGTCATTGAAGAGAGCCTAGTGAAGGTGCGTTTACGGAGGCATGGGCAGGGTCAAGGGAAACTAGCAGCTGTGGAAAAGCCCCAGAGGCTGCGAAGAATGTGGAGCCATTGACAGGCCGGGCCTGAATGTGAGAGGAGGAAGCAGTTACCTGAGCCTGGAAAAGAGCTATAGCTGTTGGAAAAAGCTGCCCGATGGGAGCTGTGGCCTTCAAAAGAAGGATGTAGCCCTCAGCTGGGCCAAGAGTGATGCAGGAGAAACCATTCCCCTCATCCTCCTCCTCCCTTCTGATACCTCCTGCCTTCTGATACTGACTGGCGCCTTCATTGGCAGAACCAAGCAGGAGGTGGAGGGCAAGGACCTGTTGTCAGTGGCAGCCTCAGACCCAGGCAAGAGGGGCCCTGCTCGGTCCACACACCCAGCTCAGAGTGTCGAGTCTCTGAGGCCCAGGGGAGATTGCCCACCTGCTGCTCCTGCCCTTCCTGGCCACACTTGGGCACTGGGCCCCAGAATCACTGTCTACACAGCCCTGAGCCTGCCTCCAGGGCCTGTGCATGCCTCTTTTCCAGGCGAGGCCCCGAGGGCACTGCTGCATTGCCTGTGCCAGCCCCTCGTCCTAAAAGGTAGCTGGGGGTGGCTGTTTCAAGGGGAGTGAATGGCTTAAATATGCGGGCAGGGTGACCACATGCATGCACAGAGGCTCTTCCCTGTGCAGGGACCTGCTGTGGCAGGAAAAGAAAGGCAGCTCATGTGCTGGGCCCAGTCTGCCTGTGCTGGCACACATCAGCCTGGAACTCTGTGGAGTCTGCAAGTTCTGAAGCTGGACTGAGCCATTCTGGGCTGATAGGAAGGTGTATTTGTCAAAACAGCAGGATAGGGATATATATCATTTTACAGTTTGTTTTTAGAGACAGGGTCTCTAAAATGCTGATGGGCCTAATGGGAGGTGTTTGGGCCATGGAGCTCCACTTGGCACTGTTCCTTCTCTTGGTAGTGAGTGAGTTCTTACTCTCAAGAGACTGGATCAGTTCTCTCAGGAATCAAAGAGTTCCCATAAGACTAGGTTGTTATAAAGCAAGGTTGTGCCTTGGTCCCTGCACACACCCGCTTCCCCTTCTGCTTCTCTGCTATGTTGTGACATGGCACGAGGCCCTCACCAGAAGCCAAACAGATGTGGGTGCCATGCTCTTGGACTTTCTGGCCACTAGAATCATGAGCTAAATGTACTTCTTTTCTTTATAAATTACCCAGACTCAGGTATTCTGTTATAGCAACACAAAATGAACTAAGACAAAGCCCTTGTTGATTTTGCCCTCCTCCTCACCCCTCCCCTTCCCTTTCCAGATCAATCAAATTATATCAATCCATCCATCCGACTGTAATTCAGATCTGTCCCTTATTCCCCTGCTCTGGCGTGCCCCCCATCCCTTACACCCATGTTCTCCACATGATCTTGGAGGGTGAAGGAATCCTAGCTGCACCCTCTCTGACAAAATCTTATCCTTAGTATTTAATTTAAATCAGAATTAATTCAAATTCAAGTTAAAGTCTCTCTTTAGGGAGTGATATTGATAAAGTTGAAAATTTTGCCATCCCCCAACACCATGGCCTTAATCTTCCAGCATCACCTCTGGCTCTCCCATCTCTCTTAGGCAGGTTCACTTCCAAACACCCCTTCCTCAGCACTGCTCCCTCTGAAGCTTCAAGGCTTCCCCTGTTCTACAGGATGCAATGCAGATGGATCGCGATACCTCTCTGCAGCCTGGCCCACTGCCTCCTCTGCTCACTTCCTCTCTCCTCCCAGGCAAGGCTTCTTCTCTCCTAGCATGCTCTCTGGCCCTGCACATCCTTGCTTCTTTCTGCCAGTGGGCATTTGTTCACAGCACCCCACTGCATGGTCTTGCTCCTTCTGACGGACTCACCATGCCTAGAGCCCAGCTTAATCTCTTTCCTCTTACATGAAGCATCTCTCGGCTGTTTTGAACTCAGTATATGACCTTTTTTTTCCTTTGACATCATTAATTCATTCTTTTATTCACTTATTGATTAGTTTGTTCAGTGTAGTGATTAAAAACATTAGCTGGGCACAGTGTCTTACGCCTGTAATCCCAGCAACTTTGGGAGACTGAGGTGGGAGGATCTCTTGAAGCTGGAATTTGAAACCAGCCTGGGCAACACAGTGAGACTTGGTCTTTATAAAAAATGGTTTTTTAAAATTAGCTGAGCTTGGTGGTGCACACCTGTAGTCCTAGCCACTTGGGAGGTTGAGGTGGGAGGATCACTTGAGCCCAGGAGTTCAAGACTTGCAGTGAGCTATCTGTACTTCAGCCTGGGCAACAGAGTAAGATGCTGTCTCTAAAAATCAAAATCAAAATAAAACATGGACACTGGGATTCTGGTTATCTACTCCTGCATAATAAGCCACCCTAAGACAGTGACTTAAAATAACAGGCATTTATTTATTTGCTCACAAATTGGACTGACTGGGCTCAGCTGTGCAGTTCTCACTGGGGCTCTCATGTAGTTGTAGTCAGATGGTGGCAGCTGATGGGGTCCTCTCGAAGGTGTTTTCACGCTTGCATCTGGTGCCTGGGCTGAAGACCCCAAAGCTGGGGCTCCTCAGGCATCCTGATATCATCCACCCTGCTCTCTCTCACTGGTTTCCTCCTTTCCTCCTTTTCCACTCTCTGGTTCCCCTCTCTGATCCCCTCTAGCCCTCCTTTTTTTTGTCTCTGCCCCCCCACCCAAGTGCTTTTCCCCATTGGTCCTCCCCTCTCGGGTTTCTCTGTGATCTCCATGGCAACTGAAGAGAAACCAGCAGATGGAAGTTTGCAGCCATCATCATTCCTGTTGAATTCTGTTCATTGAATTGATTACCAAGTCCCACCTAGGTTCAAGGGGAGGGGAACTAAACCTCATCTCTTGCTAGGAGGAGTGTTAAAAAATTTGCACAGATGTTTGAAAACCACCACTCTGAGGCAATACTACCTTGGGAAGTCCAAACCTCAGCTCTGTCTCTCACTGTGTGGCCTCAGGCATGTTCCTGAGCCTCTCTGTTCCTTAATTGCCTCATAAAGTGGGGATAATAATAGCACATGTTCAGAGGGGAGTTCTAAGAATTAAGTGAGTAATGTGTGTGATGTCTCTAGCACAGTACATGGCATATAGGAAGTGCTCAGCAAACAAAATTGTTATTTATTAAGAATGTTCTGCATAACACAGGGCAGTGATTAAGCGCGGGGCTCTGGAGGTAGACCACTGGGGATCAGCTCACGGCTGTGCCTCCCTCTAGCTGGGGACTCAGTCACCTTGTAATCCTCAAGTCCTCACCTGTGGAATGGGGGTGATATCAGCACCCACCTTAGCCAGCCGTTGTGAGGATGGACTCAGATGTCCCGCTGGAAGCACTTAGCACAGCCTGGCCAGCGCAGCAGTGTGTGCGAGGCGGCGATGGGGGTGGGGGTGCACGCAGCACTGCAAAGGCTCCAGATGCAGACATGACAAAGACACGGGCCCTGTTCCTGAGGAGCCAGTGGGCCTGTGCCTTCTCGACACAGCTCCTGGCTCTGAGGGTCTCTCTCAGGGCAAAGACTTGTACTGCTTCTTAGGTTTCTGCCTGGTTGCTTCCCCAGCCAGACTGTCTCCAATGTGATGCCTTCCCAAGAACTTTCTAGGGTCATTCTGTCACACAACTTTCACCTTGCTGGCTACTTTAGCACCCAAGTGTGCTGCATTTGGGGTGCCCAGATTGTGAGCAGAGACCCTCGTGCCCCCTTGGCTCTCCTGGTGCTTTATTCTGTGGCCTCTTCCCTAGAGGAGGTTTGACCCCTGGACTTCCAAGTCACAGGAGCTTGGTCAGCAGGGCCCCGGTTGCCGCTCCTCTGGCCCCACCAAGGCTCATGGAGCCGACTCAGAGCAAGGGCACTGGCTTACTTTGGGGCAGCAGCCTCCTTTTTGAGCTGCTTCTTGGACTCCCTGGCTCCGCCTCTCGTCTTCCCCACACTGGGTGAGGTTAGTGCTTCACTGCTACATTTTAGGAGAAATGGGATGGGGTACAGGAGCTGGAGAGAAGCTGGTCTTCTGGGGCTCCCTCGGGCTTCTTCCCAGGGGCTTCTACCCTTGAAGGAGGGGATGCCTCTGACCCTACCCCAGCTTCCCTCTGGAACACAAGCCCTAACCTGACACCATGACACGCTCCTACTTGCTCCTTCCATTAAAACTAAACTTCCCTCCCTGCCCTGTGTCCCACACAGCCCCTCCTCTGCAGCCACCCACCCTCATGGCAGTCTCCTTCCTTTGCCTGGTATTTAATGACCCCATCTGAGTGGAGGTGACCATCGAGGTCACCATGCTCCTGAAGGACTGGGCTGCTGGGCAGTGGGGCAGGGCTGGGTCCCATTAGACAGGTCTGTCATAGTTTTTTTTTCATTTTGTTTTCTGCTTTGAGGTATAATTAACAAGTAAAAATGGTATATATTGAAGGTATACAACTTGATGCCTTGATATGCACATATATTATAAAATCACCACAAACAAGCTAATAAATGCATCACCTCACATAGTTATCATTTTCTTTCGTGATGAGAATGGTTAAGGTCTACCCTCTTAGCAAATCCCAACTACTCAATACAGTGTTGTTAATTATAGTCACTGTGATTGCTGTACATTCAATCACAGAACTGACTCACCTTGCATGACTGAAACTTGTACACTTTAATCAATGTCTCCTCATTTTCTTCATCCTCCAGTCCCTGGCAACCACTGTTCTACTCTGCTTCTGTGAATTTGACTATTTTAGATTCCATGTCTAAGTGTGATCTTGCAATATTTAGATAGGTCAAATTTAAGAAATTGGCCAGATATTCCCTGGAGATCTCTTGTAGGCATTGAAAAACATTTAAGCAGTAGGAGTTGGGTCAGAGATAGGCTCAGGAGGAAGACTGTCATTGGCTTTAGGGTGAGAATTGGTTGTTGGGGGTGTGGGCGGGAAGCTGAGTATCTGCAGAGAAGAGAAAGGGCCCAAGGCCCTTGGGAGGGAGAGGAGGAGTCGGGGGAGAGCTGTGTCACAGAGACCCCAGAGGGAGGGAGTTTCAAGCAGGGCACCCCACGGAGAGAGGTCAAAGAGGCCGAGGCCTACAGAAAGTCTTGCCACTCAGCAAAGGCAGTGGGAAAGGAGGGGGCGCGCCAGTGGGAGATACCCATAGCTGGTCCAGATGGGATGGTGGAAGTCTGACAGCAAAAGAGAAGTGGCCACCAGGACATGGCAAGTTGTAGTCTCACTCCTGGATGTCTCCGTCAAGGTCAGTATCCGGGGGTTCTCAACTTGAGTGTGGATCAGCATCACCCACCAGGCTACCTTAAACCCAGACCCCTGAACACATCCCCACAGTGTCTGAATCATCAGGCCTGGGCGCAGCCGAAGAATTTGCATCTCTAAGTGCCTGGGTGATGGTGGTGCTGCTCTGGAGCGGGGAGCCACAGATCGAGTGCAACCTCACCCACTCCCCACCCTCAATCGCATGCCCACACATGGTGCTCATCACCTGTTTAGGAGCCAGCCTTCGCCACGAGAAAAATCAGGCCTATTTCTAAACTGAAACGTTCGATTACCCCCACCAAGAGAAAAAGAGTCATTGCCAACATTTCAAATTAACTCAAACTTTGCAAGAAGCCCTTGAGGAAAGGAACATGCAACAAATGCAAAGTCAAGCCATTTAACCCCCGGTAACAACAATTCCCCTGCGCCAGCAATGCCAGGGCAGCTGGGCCCAGTCTGGCCACTCCTGGGCTATCCTTTGGGGAGAAACCCAGGTGCTGCTGGGGACTGGATGTTTTCCAGCCTCACAGAGGCAGGGCAGAAGGCACCTCCTTCCTCAGGGATGAAGAATGTCTGAAATGTTTCCCCACACAATTAAGCTTAGAGTCAGTGGAAAAGGGCAAGGCTGCCCACGGGCAAACTCGTTTTCATAGAGGAGAGGGATACAGGGCTGTGTGCCTGGGGAGTCGGCTGTGGACAGGGAACTTTGAATGTTACGCTGAGGTAGTCCATCAATACATTCTTTATAGTTTACGCAGGGGTAAGCTGTTCCGGCCCTGTTCCAGCACGCTCCCTAGTCCACCTCAGACACTCTCCTAAAAAATTTTTGGGAGGTAAAACGTTGTATTCCTTTCCTCTAAGTTTTATAACAAATTATCACAAATGCGAAGACAACACAAACAACACAGATGTATTATCTTACAGTTCTGTGGTTCAGAAGTCCGGAATGGGTCTCGCTGGGTTAGAAGTAAGGCGTCAGCAGGGCCGTGTTCCTTTCTGGAGGTTCTAGGCAGCATCCATTCTCTTGTACTTCCTGGGTTCTAGAGGCCGTCCACATTCTGTGGCTCCTGGCTCCCTTTCTCTGTGGTCAAAGCCAGCCAACAGTGGGCTAAGTTGTTTAAACATGGCATCGTCCTGACCTTCTCATCTCTCTTCCACATTTAAGGATACTTGTGATTACATTGGGCCCACCTGGGTACTTCAGGCTACTCTCCCCATTGTAAGGTCAGCTGATTCGCTACCTTAATTATCTGCACATGTTCTTAGTTCTCCTTTGCCATGCAACCGCACACATCCCCAGGTTCTGGAGGGGAGGATGTACAAATCTCTGGGGCATTATTCTGCCTACTACGGACACATATATGTAAAGTGCACGAGTCTTAAGTGTATAGCTTGAATTTTTACACATGTAAACAGGTACCCTTGAAAACACTATGCAGATCGAGATACAGAACTTTCCAGCTCCCAGAAGGCTCCCTCACACCCCCTCCCAAGGTACCCTTGGTACTTCCCAAGGGTAACCATTTTTCTTTTTTTTTTTTTTATTATACTTTAGGTTTTAGGGTACATGTGCACAACGTGCAGGTTTGTTACATATGTATCCATGTGCCATGTTGATTTCCTGCACCCATTAGCTCGTCATTTAGCATTAGGTATATCTCCTAATGCTGTCCCCGCCCCCGCCCCCCCCACCCCCCACCCCACAACAGTACCCGGAATGTGATGTTCCCCTTCCTGTGTCCATGAGTTCTCATTGTTCAATTCCCACCTATGAGTGAGAACATGCGGTGTTTGGTTTTTTGTCCTTGCGATAGTTTACTGAGAATGATGTTTTCTAGTTTCATCCATGTCCCTACAAAGGACACGAACTCATCATTTTTTATGGCTGCATAGTATTCCATGGTGTATATGTGCCACATTTTCTTAATCCAGTCTATTGTTGTTGGACATTTGGGTTGGTTCCAAGTCTTTGCTATTGTGAATAGTGCCGCAATAAACATACGTGTGCATGTGTCTTTATAGCAGCATGATTTATACTCCTTTGGGTATATACCCAGTAATGGGATGGCTGGGTCAAATGGTATTTCTAGTTCTAGATCCCTGAGGAATCGCCACACTGACTTCCACAATGGTTGAACTAGTTTACAGTCCCACCAACAGTGTAAAAGTGTTCCTATTTCTCCACATCCTCTCCAGCACCTGTTGTTTCCTGATTTTTTAATGATGGCCATTCTAACTGGTGTGAGATGGTATCTCACTGTGGTTTTGATTTGCATTTCTCTGATGGCCAGTGATGATGAGCATTTCTTCATGTGTTTTCTGGCTGCATAAATGTCTTCTTTTGAGAAGTGTCTGTTCATGTCCTTTGCCCACTTTTTGATGGTGTTGTTTGTTTTTTTCTTGTAAATTTGTTTGAGTTCACTGTAGATTCTGGATATTAGCCCTTTGTCAGATGAGTAGGTTGCAAAAATTTTCTCCCATTCTGTAGGTTGCCTGTTCACTCTGATGGTAGTTTCTTTTGCTGTGCAGAAGCTCTTTAGTTTAATGAGATCCCATTTGTCAATTTTGGCTTTTGTTGCCATTGCTTTTGGTGTTTTAGACATGAAGTCCTTGCACACGCCTATGGCCTGAATGGTATTGCCTAGGTTTTCTTGTAGGATTTTAATGGTTTTAGGTCTAACATTTAAGTCTTTAATCCATCTTGAATTAATTTTTGTATAAGGTGTAAGGAAGGGATCCAGTTTAAGCTTTCTACATATGGCTAGCCAGTTTTCCCAGCACCATTTATTAAATAGGGAATCCTTTCCCCATTTCTTGTTTTTGTCAGGTTTGTCAAAGATCAAATAGTTGTAGATATGCGGCATCATTTCTGAGGGCTCTGTTCTGTTCCATTGATCTATATCTCTGTTGTGGTACCAGTACCATGCTGTTTTGGTTACTGTAGCCTTGTAGTATAGTTTGAAGTCAGGTAGCGTGATGCCTCCAGCTTTGTTCTTTTGGCTTAGGATTGACTTGGCAATGCGGGCTCTTTTTTGGTTCCATATGAACTTTAAAGTAGTTTTTTCCAATTCTGTGAAGAAAGTCATTGGTAGCTTGATGGGGATGGCATTGAATCTATAAATTACTTTGGGCAGTATGGCCATTTTCACGATATTGATTCTTCCAACCCATGAGCATGGAATGTTCTTCCATTTGTTTGTATCCTCTTTTATTTCATTGAGCAGTGGTTTGTAGTTCTCCTTGAAGAGGTCCTTCACATCCCTTGTAAGTTGGATTCCTAGGTATTTTATTCTCTTTGAAGCAATTGTGAATGGGAGTTCACTCATGATTTGGCTCTCTGTTTGTCTGTGATTGGTGTACAAGAATGCTTGTGATTTTTGTACATTGATTTTGTATCCTGAGACTTTGCTGAAGTTGCTTATCAGCTTAAGGAGATTTGGGGCTGAGACAATGGGATTTTCTAGATATACAATCATGTCATCTGCAAACAGGGACAGTTTGACTTCCTCTTTTCCTAATTGAATACCCTTTATTTCCTTCTCCTGCCTGATTGCTCTGGCCAGAACTTCCAGCACTATGTTGAATAGGAGCGGTGAGAGAGGGCATCCCTGTCTTGTGCCAGTTTTCAGAGGGAATGCTTCCAGTTTTTGCCCATTCAGTATGATATTGGCTGTGGGTTTGTCATAGATAGCTCTTATTATTTTGAGATACGTCCCATCAATACCTAATTTATTGAGAGTTTTTAGCATGAAGGGTTATTGAATTTTGTCAAAAGCCTTTTCTGCATCTATTGAGATAATCATGTGGTTTTTGTCTTTGGTTCTGTTTATATGCTGGATTACATTTATTGATTTGCGTATGTTGAACCAGCCTTGCATCCCAGAGATGAAGCCCACTTGATCATGGTGTATAAGCTTTTTGATGTGCTGCTGGATTCGGTTTGCCAGTATTTTATTGAGGATTTTTGCATCAATGTTCATCAAGGATATTGGTCTAAAATTCTCTTTTTTGGTTGTGTCTCTGCCTGGCTTTGGTATCAGGATGATGCTGGCTTCATAAAATGTGTTAGGGAGGATTCCCTCTTTTTCTATCGATTGGAATAGTTTCAGAAGGAATGGTACCAGTTCCTCCTTGTACCTCTGGTAGAATTCAGCTGTGAATCCATCCGGTCCTGGACTCTTTTTGGTTGGTAAGCTATTGATTATTGCCACAATTTCAGAACCTGTTATTGATCTATTCAGAGATTCGACTTCTTCCTGATTTAGTCTTGGGAGGGTGTATTTGTCGAGGAATTTATCCATTTCTTCTAGATTTTCTAGTTTATTTGCATAGAGGTGTTTGTAGTATTCTCTGATGGTAGATTGTATTTCTGTGGGATTGGTGGTGATATCCCCTTTTTCATTTTTTATTGCATCTATTTGATTCTTCTCTCTTTTCTTCTTTATTAGTCTTGCTAGCGGTCTATCAATTTTGTTGATCTTCTCAAAAAACCAGCTCCTGGATTCATTAATTTTTTGAAGGGTTTTTTGTGTCTCTATTTCCTTCAGTTCTGCTCTGATTTTAGTTATTTCTAGCCTTCTGCTAGCTTTTGAATGTGTTTGCTCTTGCCTTTCTAGTTCTTTTAATTGTGATGTTAGGGTGTCAATTTTGGATCTTTCCTGTTTTCTCTTGTGGGCATTTAGTGCTATAAATTTCCCTCTACACACTGCTTTGAATGTGTCCCAGAGATTCTGGTAGGTTGTGTCTTTGTTCTCGTTGGTTTCAAAGAACATCTTTATTTCTGCCTTCATTTCATTATGTACCCAATAGTCATTCAGGAGCAGGTTGTTCAGTTTCCATGTAGTTGAGCGGTTTTGAGTGAATTTCTTAATCCTGAGTTCTAGTTTGATTGCACTGTGGTCTGAGAGACAGTTTGTTATAATTTCTGTTCTTTTACATTTGCTAAGGAGAGCTTTACTTCCAACTATGTGGTCAATTTTGGAATGGGTGTGGTGTGGTGATGAAAAAAATGTATATTCTGTTGATTTGGGGTGGAGAGTTCTGTAGATGTCTATTAGGTCCACTTTGTTTAGAGCTGAGTTCAATTCCTGGATATCCTTGTTAACTTTTTGTCTAGATGATCTGTCTAATGTTGACAGTGGGGTGTTAAAATCTCCCATTATTATTGTGTGGGAGTTTAAGTCCCTTTGTAGGTCACTCAGGACTTGCTTTATGAATCTGGGTGCTCCTGTGTTGGGTGCATATATATTTAGGATAGTTAGCTCTTCTTGTTGAATTGATCCCTTTACCATTATGTAATGGCCTTCTTTGTCTCTTTTGATCTTTGTTGGTTTAAAGTCTATTTTATCAGAGACTAGGATTGCAACCCCTGCCTTTTTTTGTTTTCCATTTGCTTGATAGATCTTCCTCCATCCCTTTATTTTGAGTCTATGTGTGTCTCTCCACGTGAGATGGGTTTCCTGAATACAGCACACTGATGGGTCCTGACTCCTTATCCAGTTTGCCAGTCTGTGTCTTTTAATTGGGGCATTTAGCCCATTTACATTTAACGTTAATATTGTTATGTGTGAATCTGATCCTGTCATTATGATGTTAGTTGGTTATTTTGCTCATTAGTTGATGCAGTTTCTTCCTAGCCTCGATGGTCTTTACAATTTGGCATGTTTTTGCAGTGGCTGGTACCGGTTGTTCCTTTCCATGTTTAGTGCTTCCTTCAGGAGCTCTTTTAGGGCAGGCCTGGTGGTGACAAAATCACTCAGCATTTGCTTGTCTGTAAAGTATTTTATTTCTCCTTCACTTATGAAGCTTAGTTTGGCTGGATAGGAAATTCTGGGTTGAAAATTCTTTTCTTTAAGAATGTTGAATATCGGCCCCCACTCTCTTCTGGCTTGTAGAGTTTCTGCGGAGAGATCAGCTGTTAGCCTGATGGGCTTCCCTTTGTGGGTACCCCGACCTTTCTCTCTGGCTGCCCTTAACATTTTTTCCTTCATTTCAACTTTGGTGAATCTGACAATTATGTGTCTTGGAGTTGCTCTTCTCGAGGAGTATCTTTGTGGCGTTCTCTGTATTTCCTGAATCTGAATGTTGGCCTGCCTTGCTAGATTGGGGAAGTTCTCCTGGATAATATCTTGCAGAGTGTTTTCCAACTTGGTTCCATTCTCCCCGTCATTTTCAGGTACACCAATCAGACGTAGGTTTGGTCGTTTCACGTAGTCCCAAATTTCTTGGAGGCTTTGTTCATTTCTTTTTATTCTTTTTTCTCTAGACTTCCCTTCTCGCTTCATTTCATTCATTTCATCTTCCATCTGCGATACCCTTTCTTCCAGTTGATCGCATCTGCTACTGAGGCTTCTGCAATCTTCACGTAGTTCTCGAAACTTGGCTTTCAGCTCCTCCATCTCCTTTAAGCCCTTCTCTCCATTGGTTATTCTAGTTATCCATTCTTCTAATTTTTTTTCAAAGTTTTTAACTTCTTTGCTATTGTTTTGAATTTCCTCCCGTAGCTCAGAGTAGTTTGATCGTCTGAAGCCTTCTTCTCTCAACTCGTCAAAGTCATCCTCCATCCAGCTTTGTTCCATTGCTGGTGAGGGACTGCGTTCCTTTGGAGGAGGAGAGGTGCTCTGCTTTTTAGAGTTTCCAGTTTTTCTGCTCTGTTTTTTCCCCATCTTTGCGGTTTTATCTACTTTTGGGCTTTAATGATGGTGATGTACAGATGGGTTTTTGGTGTGGATGTCCTTTCTGTTTGTTAGTTTTCCTTCTACCAGACAGGACCCTCAGCTGCAGGTCTGTTGGAGTTTACTAGAGGTCCACTCCAGACCCTGTTTGGCTGGGTGTCAGCAGCGGTGGCTGCAGAACAGCGGATTTTCGTGAGACCACCAATTCAGCTGTCTGATAGTTCCTCTGGAAGTTTTGTCTCAGAGGAGTACCTGGCCCAGTGAGGTGTCAGTCTTTCCCTTCTGGGGGGGGTGCCTCCCAGTTAGGCTGCTCAGGGGTGAGGGACCCACTTTAGGAGGCAGTCTGTCCGTTCTCAGATCTCCAGCTGCGTGCTGGGAGAACCACTACTCTCTTCAAAGCTGTCAGTCAGACAGGGACATTTCAGTCTCTGGAGATTCCTGCTGACTTTTTGTTTGTCTGTGCCCTGCCCCCAGAGGTGGAGCCTACAGAGGCAGACAGGCCTCCTTGAGCTGTGGTGGGCTCCACCCAGTTCGAGCTTCCTGGCTGCTTTGTTTACCTAAGCAAGCCTGGGTAATGGCGGGCGCCCCTCCCCCAGCCTCGCTGCCGCCTTGCAGCTTGATCTCAGACTGCTGTGCTAGCAATCAGCGAGACTCCGTGGGCATAGGACCCTCCGAGCCAGGTGCGGGATACAATCTCCTAGTGTGCCGTTTTCCAGGCCCGTTGGGAAAGCGCAGTATGAGGGTGGGACTGACCCGATTTTCCAGGTGCCGTCTGTTACCCCTTTCTTTGACTAGGAAAGGGAACTCCCTGACCCCTTGCGCTTCCCGAGTGAGGCAGTGCCTCGCCCTGCTTCGGCTCGCGCACAGTGCGCTTCACCGACTGTCCTGCACCCACTGTTTGGCACTCCCTAGTGAGATGAAACCGGTACCTCAAGCAGAAATGCAGAAATCACCAGTCTTCTGTGTCGCTCGGGCTGGGAGCTGGAGACCGGAGCTGTTCCTGTTCGGCCATCTTGGCTCCACCCCGGGTAACCATTTTTCTGACCTCTGTCTCCATGGACTAGTTTTGCTTACTCTTGAACTTCATGTAAATAAAATCATACAGCATGTGACCCTCTCTCTTGAAACAACCCCAACCATCTTTGGAGTGGTGGGACCATCGGAGAGTTTGCATCATTTTGAGGGCCAATCTGTCTCTCTGAGGCTCCTACGTATACCACCTTGAGAGCTGTAATTATGGTGCTACTCAGAAGTGTCTCTTCCACGTGACTATCCTTCAAATACTTGAAGACTGTTTTCTGAAAGTTTTTAATTTTTACAAGATAAATAACCCATGCCCTTCAATAGACTCTAATATAGTGTGATCGTGAATGTGCCCACCCTGTACACTTCTCCCTGGGCCTGTGCTATTCGCAGGGAGCTCTTGGTTCCAAACGCTGTCCCTCCTGGATGTACTTGGCTCATGCAGAGCCAGGGGAATCATCCCTTCTGTTTCTCTAGATGCCTATAAAAATCTTTTTCATGTCCTTCCAAAGCTATTTTATGCATATGAAATATGCATATATATCCTCCCCATCCCACTTTCTAGACGATTGTGCTATACATACTCTTGTATGGCTATATATACTCTCATTGTTATTGTACTATACATACTCTTCTGTACATTGGTGTTTTTTTTACTTAGCACTATATCTTGGGAATCTATCAGCTCACAAACAACTTCTTCATATTTTTAATGGTTTATTATTCCACTGTATGGATCTATCATACTTTATTTGCCAAGTGTCTTATTGAAGGATATTTAAATTGTTTCCACTATTTTGCTATCACAAGTCATATGTATATATGTCATTTTAAAAATTTCATACATCTCTAATTTTGAAAATCATAGGATTCTCTAAATAGATATGGAAAAAAACTCTTGATAAAGAACACCTATTGATGACAAGAATCCTTGGCAAACTCTCCTTACAATAAGCAAAAAAAAAAAAAAAAAAAAAAAAATTAAAATCCAGTAGAAAAATGTGCAAAGAATAGAAATGGGCAATTCACAGAGGACGAAATCCTGGACTAGAAACATAAAAATGATCAGACTCATTGGTAATTAGAGAAATAAAAATGAAAACACTGAGAAAGAACTTTATACCTATCAGATAAATGAGCCTTAGAAAGCTGAATCAGGACAAGTTGAATCATGAAAGTCTCTGGGCTTTGAGGAGTCTGTCCTCGGCTAGTGAGTGTGACCATGTGTGTAGCACACAGGATGGGGTCGGCACCGTAGTTCACCAGTTCCACGTGTCTGCCCGAAGTCAAGAACACGGAGCTGCGCAGTATCGTGGGAATGGGAGGACTCTGGGAGGGGCTGGGGATGTGAGGATCTGGAAGGGGGAGACTGGTGAGCAGACAGCTGCCACTCTCCACTTCTGTCTGAAGCCTGCTGAGCTGGGCAGGTTGACCGTGTGGGAAGCCCCACTTCGGGCTGCCTCTGTGGGCCTGGTGGTGGGCTTGGGCTGCTGTTGGATAGAAGGCCTTTCCAGGATCCCATCCCAGTTTACCTTGCCACACTTTCTCCCAAACAACAAACTTTTACATGCCCTATGCTACTCCTATATATTTTGCTTCCGACTCCACAAACAGTCGCACCTTCATGTCATTTCATGGTGACAAGGATAACGGTGGATATTGAAGCAATGTGTCTTCATCATCAGAAACCTCTAGTCCAAATCACCCTGGACTCTCATAGCAAGAGCCATGTCAACTTAGTCCACTGGGTTTTTTCACTGTGAAGATAAAACACCACTTCTGCCATCAAGGCAGAAATGTGTGATGGAATGCCTGGATGCCTGAAGAGGAATTCCTAATGAATAGGAAGAGGACATGGCAAGCCCAACCCCTGGGGAGCTGTAGGGGAAGAAGACAGATGGGTAGACATAGAGGTCAAATGTACGTGTCCTTGCTTCCCTCTGGAGAGCAAGATCGGTATGTGAGGGAGCCCAAGAACTCTGTGGGTGTGGTGGAGGAGGGGGGCTGGTGGCTCACTGCCTGGGCCTAGCATGGGGAGGTTGCATGTGTGTGTGAGAGAGTGTGTATGTATGTGCAAGTGTGTGTGCACGTATGCAAGCGTTTGCTGCTACATTGAGTATGAGGAAGGAGTAGTGATGCAGTCGTGATGGAGGGAGGTGGCTGGACAGGTGAGTTGAAGCTGATTGACTGCCCCCACCAGGTCAGAGAGGGGCATGACAGCCTTCTGAAGTCCACGAGTGCTCAGTGTGCAGTAAGCAGACGCGGGTGCTGAGATGGACGGCAGACCAACATAGGCTTCGGTCTGGACCCAGAGGCCCTGGCGTGAGACGATTTCCCTGCTGGAGGCCAGAGGACCATGGATTTGCCAAAAGACAGATGAGATCCTTTGTACCTCAGCAGACACCAGTCCAGACAAGCGCTTAGTGGCAGAGACCAGCCAGCAAGCAAGGATTCAAGGGCCCCCTTTTTCCTCTGTGCCACAGGTCATCTACGGTGGGAGGAAATCTGAAACACTTTAAAACCTGGACTACACGGAGCTGCTGTTCATTACAACTTTTCCACACTTAACAGATATCTTAACAGACATAAGGGCTTGTGAGATGGAGCAAAGAAACTATCTTTAAAAAAAAGTGCACATCTGAGAAGTGTAGGGGAATGATCTACTTGCCACACTACACTTATGCTCATCACACAACCTGAAGTGCACTTCTTCCTCCCGCTACCTGTTAGAAGTAACTAGTGCTTCAAAGTGCAACCCAAATGCAGCCCGTTGGTGATGCTTCCTCCAGTGCCTGTGGCCTAAATTGAGCAAAAGCTGTCTCTTGTGTGAAATGTTCTCCAATGCCTTTCGTTGGACTTCACTGATCCTTCCTCTGGATCATATTATGAATGCTTCTTTCTCACTTCTGAGATGTGTCCTGAAACAGAGTCAGTTGCCCCTCTCCGTGGATTTTAAGCTCCTGGAGGAAGGAACTGTGGCCTATGCATCTCCATATTGTGAATTGCAGTCCGCTCAGGGCTTGGTCTGGTGGACACAGTCAGGACAGGTATGAACCACTCAGTCAGTGCAGGCACATGGACCCTAGGAAGCACTGACACATGGAAGGTCTTATTCAAATTCATCTCTGATGTGGATCTATTTCTTTAAATATCGTGACACTTAAAATATCAAATTCAGAGAAACAGTGAAAAATCGTTATTAGATACTTATTTTTGCTTCAATTCATTTTACAAGTTTGACAAAATTTCATCCTAAGGCGAAGCCTTGTGAGAGAGCCTGAAGAATTCACTGACCACAGTATTTCCTTGGGCAAATCCTTGCTGTGTTCTTGTTTCACTGTAATGCGGCAAGTTCTCCTTGACTGATAATCCGGAACTTCAGAAACAGTTTTAAAGAAATCTCCATAATAACTGGGAGCACGCATTGCTGACAATGACCAACTTTTCTTCAAGTGTGGCTCACAGATATTTCTGCTGCTGGCTTCCACCTTTTATTCCATGGCACAAGTTGGAATGCTCTATTTCTGCCCACTCTGCTGGAGCTGAGCAAAACTGCATTCACCCATGACAGCAGCTTTGGAGCTCAGTGCCAGGAGACAGTTCAGGACCTTTGTTAGGGCCTGTGGAGTCTAGGGGCAGCGGGCAGTAAGCTGGCATGGCAGGCAACCCATCTTGGGTGCCTGTGATCCCCTCAGGAAATCAGATTTGCAGAGTGTGGCCTTCAGTGACATGGACACCAGTGCTAAGAGGTTGACAGAGGCATTCCTTCCTCCAATGTGTATTCAGCCCCCTTCAGACCAGACTGTCTGCTCTGTGAGTGCTGAGGGAAGTATAATGAGGAGTAACAGCTTCATGCTCTGTCCTCTAGGTAAGTGAGTTAGGCCATAATAATAATGACAATGTTGATGTAACTATGTGTGTGTATGTGTATATATATACACACACACACACACACACACACACACACACACATATATATTTTAGACTAAGTCTCTGTCATTCAAGCTGGAATATAGTGGCATGATCTTGGCTCACTGCAACCTCCGCTTCCCGGGTTCAAGCGATTCTCCTACCCCAGCCTCCAAGTAGCTGAGATTACAGGCATGCGCCCCCACACCTGGCTAATTCTTGTATTTTTAGTAGAAATGGGATTTTGCCATGTTGGCCAGGCTGGTCTCTAACTCTTGGCTTCAGGTGCCCCATCTGCCTCAGCCTCCCAAAGTGCTGGGATTACAGGCTTGAGCCACCAGGCCAGATGATGTAACTATTTATGGAGAACATCTTATACGTCAAACCTTTCCACGGGCTTTACATGGATGAGCACATTTAATCCTGATGATAGCCTGATAACCATATGGAGTTGGTACAATTATTATACCTATTTTAGAGATGAGGAAACTAAGGGAAAGAGAAATTATGTATGTACAAAGTCACACTACTAAGAAATGACGGTGACAAAATTCAGATACAGGAAGTGTATCAGTGGGTTTTTTTTTTTTAACTTTTTTTGTAGCTGGCATAGTGGCTCACACCTGTAATCCCAGTGTTTTGGGAGCCTGAGGGGGGAGGATCCCTTAAGGCCAGGAGTTCCAGGTTATAGTGAGCTACGATCTTGCCACTGCACTCCCGCCTAGGGGACAGAACAAGACCCTATTTCTAAAAATAAACCAAAAAAAAAAAAAGTTTTTTGAATCACAGTCCTTTGAAAGTCTGTTTCCCAGAATAGTAATTAAAAATATCTGCCTCTCTCTGTCTCTGTCACACACACACACCAGAGTGAACACACACCCGCATGCGTGCACACACACACACGCATGCACACTTTTATATGCAGTCTCAGGGTGTTCACAGAATCCCTGCACCGGTCTTCAGGGACTCCATGGACACAGGGCTCCCCCGTGCCTGCCTCACACAGACGAGCTCAACACGAGGATGATGGTGGACAACAGAGCACAAACACAAGCAAACTGTCAGGAGCAGCTGTGGGTGGCATGAAGGACATCCAGAGAGGGGAGGCAGGGCCAGGCTGGGGATCCGAGGGACAGAGAGACGGCTCCACCCTGCTTGGGAGCTGGCTTCGTCTTGCAGCCCATGCACAGGGCATGGCGGTTTCTCGGGCTTATCCTCCACTTCTTGATATTGGTCATTCTTGGCACTGGCCCACACTGTGAGCCACAGCAAACAGAGGCCCCTCAACCACTGGAGAGCTGGTTAGGGAAGCCGGGAGTAGGGAATTCAGGGGCCCACTTCCTGAGTCCAGGTTGGTGAATGACCTACCTGTGGGACCACAAAGCCATCAACACCTCCCTTCCTCCTCTTCCTCCCACACCTCGGTGGAACTTTGTGCCATTTGACCTTAGATCTTGGTCTCTGTTGATATGCCAACCTCCCTGCCCCACACTAGTGTAGGTGGGTGGGAGTGGGGGGTTCTAGTGTTTTCTTGAGTGCAGATTTTGGAGGCTGACAAAGCAGAAAGACAGTTGCTCTCCCTGAAAGTTGATAAAGGAAGCAGGTGAGTGTTACACTAGGAAAAGAATGGGACACTGTGGGGACCCCACAACCTTACCCAGGGGCTCAGGAAAAGCCCCCTAGAAGAAAGGTAGAGTTTGAGACCCTAGTCGGTTTGCCTAGATTTGAGACTCAAGCCCCTCAGCCTCACCTTCTCAGACAAGCTTTTAAGCCACTGTTTCCAAATACTGGTTTCTCAAAATATTAATAGGTGTTATTTTTCTTTACTATTTTTAAAACTTTGAGCTATAATACACATTGAGAAAAGGACGCTAAACAAGTGTACAGTGAAATAGCTTAAAATAAACACCCAGGTGAACCATCATTCAGATCAAGAAAAATAATATTTCTATTCCCCAGAAACCCATCACCTCTCCACATGCCCTTCCAGTCAGGTACCTTTTGGACATTACTTCCTTGACTTTTTATGCTTTCGTCTCCGACATACATAATCTTCAACCCCATGATTTAGCTTTGTATGTTTTGGAATTTTGTATAAATGAAAGCATAGAGTACATATTCATCTGTAAGATGAAAATCTCTTATGTTATTGCATGTAACTATGACATTCCATTGTATGAATATACCACAATGTATCCTATACTAGAGACAGACATTTGGGAGATTTCCAGCTTTTAGCTATTACAAAGAATGCTTTGTGAATATTTTTGTGTATGCCTTCTGGTGCACATTCACATACATTTCTTGAAGTGGAGTCCCTGGGTCATGGGGTGTACATAGCTTCCATTTTGCTAGGTAATGCGTTCTAAGGTAGTGGTACCAATGTGCAGGCCCCCCCACTCCACGATTGGCAATGTATGAGAGTTCCTGTTGCCCTATATCCTTGCCAACACTTGGGGGTAGTCGCCCTTTCATTTGAGCCACTTTTGTTAGTATATAGTAAGAATATCTTATTGTGGTTTTAATGGAGCTATTAATGAGGTTGAGCACCTTTCCAGATGTTTATCATTTTTGTTGTTGTGGTAGTAGTAATTATTTTATTTTCTTATTTTTTTAGATTTTAGATTCAGCAGGTACATGTGGGTGTTTGTTAAATACATGTTTATGTAATGGTGGGCACTGGGCTTCTAGTGTACCCATCACACAAATATGTTTATTGTTAATTTCCTCTTTTGTGAAATGCCTATTCAAATCTCTTGCTTGTTTTTGTATTGGGTTATTTGACTCGTTCTTAATGGAACTCTTAGGAGTGATTTATATATTCTGTATACTAGCTCTTTGTCAGTTATTTGTATTACTTAGTATATTAGTCTATACTCATGCTGCTATAAATAACTGCCTGAGACTGGGTAATTTATAAAGGAAAGAGGTTTAATTGACTCACCGTTCAGCATGGCTGGGGAAGCCTCTGGAAACTTACAGTCAGGGCAGAAGGTGAAGGAGAAGCAAGGCACCGTCTTCACAAGGCAGCAGGAAGGAGAAGTGCTGAGCAAAGTGGGGAAGAGCCCCTTATAAAACCATCAGATCTTGAGAGAAATCACTCACTATCACGAGAACAGCATGGGGAAAACCACCCCCATGATTCAATTACCTCCACCTGGTCTGACAAGTGGGGATGATGGGGATAATGAGGATTACAATTAAAGATGAGATTTAGGTGGGGACAGAAAGCCTAATCCTGTCAAATAGTGAGTATTTCAATACATGAACATGATATATTTCTTCATTTATTTAGGTCTGCTTTAATTTCTCTCAATAACGTTTCATAGTTTTCTACATGGAGGACTTCAGATAGTTTCATAGACTTATTTCTGTGTACTTATTTCTAGGTACTTTTGATGCTTTCATAAATGATTTTAAAACTCTGCTGGTATAGACAAATGTAATTGACTTTTATATACTGACTCTATATTTAACAATCTTGTTAGACTCTTTTATCAGTCTAATAGTTTATCTGCTGATTTTTAAATTTTATGTACTCAATCATACAACCTGCAAATAATGTCATAACTTTCCAATTGTCATAACTTTTTCTTTTCCTGTTGCACTGGCTGAAACCTTCAGGACAATGGTAGTGGCATCAATGGCATTCTTGTCTCATTTACAATTTCAAAGGAAATCTTACAACATTTTACTATTAAAGATGGTATTTAATGTAGATTTTTTGGTAGCTTTCCTTCATCACATTGAGAAAATTCCCTTCTATTCGTTTTTTAAAAAATCATAACTAGGTACTGATTTTAACAAACGCTTTTCTGCAATTATTGAGGTAAAGAATTTTCTCTTGTAGTCTGTTAATGTGGAAATGTATATTGAGTCTATGTTTTATAGTTTTCCAGTTTTATGCAGAAACTCTCAATCTTAATGTTTAAAAATCTATTTGCACATAGTAAACTTCGATATTTTAAAATTTATCTTATGTCAGTATCCAAAGACCCCTATGGATCTGTTTCTATTCTTTATTTTCCTGCTGGTTATTGTGCATGCGTTATTTTCTGATGTGCCTGCTTATTTTTGCTTATGAACTTATTTATATAATAATATAAATAATGATTTATAATTTATATTTATATTTTATATTATAATTTATATTTATAATATTTTAATAGAAAAAATTAGAAACCAAGGATGATGTTATCTTCCTCCAGAGAGGATTTATGTTTATTTCTGCCAGGTGCCTGGTGGCATTAACACCCGAGGTTGCTTGAGGGGACTACCACTCCAGAGAGCTTTAATGCGTGTTCAGTGACTGACATAATTTAAGCTGCGAACCCTACAAAGGTTTATCTACTCTGGTCCACCTTCATTTCTCGAATGCAGTCTTTGGGATGTACAATGTATGAAGTACGAAGCTCCACTAAGTGAGCACTTGGACTCTAATCCTGTCCCACAGCCCCTTGAAGTCATCAAAAGCATCTCTCTGCCTCTTAATTCCCCTCCTGAATTGGCAAGTGCCCCTAGAAGAAGTAGATCCAAATACTGGGCCATTCCCTTGGGACTCTGCTTCACCCAGACCCCCAATCCTGGCCTGTTTTGTTAACTCTGATGCCTTCAAAAGTAAGTTTTTCTTGTGGCACATTGGTTCACACCTGTAATCTCAGCACTTTGGGAGGCTGAGGCGGGCAGATCACTTGAGGCCAGGAGTTTCAGACCAGCCTGGCCAACACAGTGAAACTCCATCTCTACTAAAACTACAAGAATTAGCTGGGTGTGGTGGTGCACACCTGTAATCCCAGCTACTTGGGAGGCTGAGGCACGAGAATCACTTGAACCCAGGAGGTGGAGGTTGCAGTGAGCTGAGATCATGCCACTGCACTCCAGCCTGGGTGACAGAGCGAGACTCCGTCTCAAAAAAAAAAAAAAAAAAAATTTAGTGTGATTATTAGTTGTATATGATTCCTTGTTTTTTTTAGTTTAAAACTATTTGATTCTTGAGTGAACCTGTTTGTAGTGTTTTGCTGGATGTGATAAATCCCTAAAGTGTGCTTTCCAGGACCATGTGAAGAAAAATTAATGTGGAAAGCTAGGAACCAAGAAGAGCCCTTGGCTAAGCATGTATTTCCCTTATGCTGCCTTGAATTTGTCACCTAACTGGCTACACTGCCTGAAATCTCACCAGAGAAGAGAAATCCCAAAGAGAAGTCTCTTTGCGTTACCAGATCCCTCAATATTTTTTTAAAAATTATTTATTTGCAGACAGAGTCTCACTCTGTTGCCCATGCTGGGGTGCAGTGGCGCATGCTCACAGCTTACTGAAGCCTGGACCTCCCTGGCTCAAGCAATTCTCCCACCTCGGTCTCCTGAGTAGCTGGGACTACAGGTGCATACCACTGTGCCCAACTAATTTTTGTGTTTTCTGTAGAGACAGGGTTTTGCCGTGTTATTGAGGCTGGTCTTGAACTCCTAGGTTCAGATGATCCACCCACCTTGGCTTCCCAAAGTGCTGGGATTACTGATGTGAGCCACTTCACCTAGCCCAGCCCCTCTCTTAAAGCAGAAAACCCTACAGCAGTGTTAAGGGGCCAAGCCTCGTTAGTTTAACGAGACTACTTTCCTTCTAAATAGGACTTGTTAGGACTCAGCCCCACTCAAAACATAAAATTGTTCATGGAAGAAGGAGAAAGACCAGTAATCTGCAAGAATTTCTCCCAAACCTAGGTTGGGAAGGGCCACAAAGTGGAGATCTGGAGAGCCAGGCAGTGGGGCAGGTCAAAGGCAGCGCTCAGACCGATGAGGGCAGGGCCTTTGGTCTCTGTTCAAACTTGAGGTGCGAGTTTCACTGAATGTGGCTTTGGGACCTCCTGAACAGACAGATTGTTTTCCTCCAACAACCCAGGGCACCTGAGACCTTGACCTGCACCCCGCATGGGCAATACCTCCAGAGCACTGATGCCTCCCTTGCAGTTTTTATCAAATTTCTCCTTAAAAGAGCACTGGAGCTCTGAAGAGCAAGCCAGGCCCTGAGAACAGACAGACACAGTAACTAACACCAAGCCAACTGACATTTTATCTGGAAAATGCCTGAGCCAAAACTAGCTCCTGGCCAAACACTGTGCACGTTATCTGAAAACCAGGCCACTGGAACATGAATCCAAGAGGGCCATTGCTGTATTGTTTCTTCCCTGCAGCTCTTGGGACTGCTGTATCCAGCAGGTCACCTGGCACTTTAGAGAAAGTAGGTACAGGAGAGATGGGGAACGGGGAGAGTACAGTACGTCTTCCACAGGAGGCTGTGCTACCCCGGAATTTAAAGCGCCACTCTGGGCCATTTGAACACAGACTAATGAAGGGTCCCCAGGGTGAGGGAATGAATGGTGCTGGAAGCCTCTAGCAGGGAGTGGCATCTGGGTAGTAGGAGACAGCTCTGGCCAGGCTGCCCACACACCCTCCCTCGGGTTGCAAGGCCCTCAGGGGAGAAAGATAGGCTAATTGGTAAGCCCTGAGGAGGGGCCTCCTCCCACAGGGACCATCCCGTTTCTGGCACCCTCAAAGCACTTCCAGAGCCTGGAATAAAAAGAGAATGCAGGCCGGTGCCGTGGCTCATGCCTGTAATCTCAGCACTTTGGGAGGCCGAGGCAGGTGGATCACTTGTGGTCAGGAGTTCGAGACCAGCCTGGCCAACATGGTGAAACCCTGGCCTCTACTAAAAATACAAAAAATCAGCCAGGTGTGGTGGCAGGCGCCTGTAATTCCAGCCACTCAGGAGGCTGAGGTAGGAGAATTGCTTGAACCTGGGGGGCAGAGGTTGCAGTGAGCCGAGATCGTGCCACTGCACTCCAGCCTGGGCAACAGAGCGAGACTCTGTCCCAAAAAAAAAAAAAAAAGAGAATACGGACGACTGTCAGAGCAAAGATTTCTCATGGGCCCTGATCTTAGCTATCATCTGAGGAACAGAGAAAAATAGAACGATCAACTTATACCCGGATTTATCTGAGAGGGAAAAATTAAAGCATTGTACTTATTTTCTTTCACGTTTAAGAACACAGAAAATAGTCACTCAACCTCACCAGTAATGAATAAACTATTTCCATTCTATCAGGCTCAGCCAAAACAGGAAATCTTTAACGGTGGGATTTCAAGTGTTTGCAAGCCTATGGGGAGCCGGGGGAGAATCAGCGAGGCCATCGCCTGCCCTGGACTACTTCCAAGAGGACCTCTACCCTGCATTTGGGCTGGAGCTGAGGACTGGGCTTTCTAGTTCCTACGGACGCAGTGTGGGAATCTCTGGTCCTCCTTCCCTGCCCATGGCCAAAGTCTCAGCCCCTTCCAGTTCTGCTCATTCCTCAGGACTCAGACTCACCAAGTCCCCCCACTTAGACCACAGTGGGTCAGAATATCTTGATCCTGTGCTCCCTGGTCAGGGCTCAGAGGACCCACGTGCAGCTAGGCTGGCCTCTGGACAATGCCCTCTCCTGCTGAGGCCCAGCCCAGCTGCACCCGACTTCCAGTGTAATGGCATTCATTAACACGCCTGATAGATGCAGGTTGTTGGTTTTTCCCTTTCTAAGTTTAAAAAAATATTAAAATCCAAAAAACACTTTACTAAAGCATAACGTACACACAGAAAAGTGCACCCATTATAAGTGTACCGCTCACTACATTCTCCTAAAGTGAACTTATCCACATAACCATCAGCCAGCTGAAGGAAAAGGACAGGACCCCACAGACAAACTCGGTTTTAGAAATCTTGCCGTAGGGCAGACGAAGTTCAGTGCTAGTTTCCATGCTGGGTTTTCTCATACTTCTAATCTGACATGGCTGACAAGGTTTCATTGTCCATTGCTGTGATGTGACATTGCACAGAGAAGATCTTGTCTCACCCTGGGTTGAAGGCCTCTAGAGGGCTGGCCCCCAGCTATATGTCAGGGGCTCTGTAGATAGAGGCTGAATGACCGAATGAATCCAGACCAGGGCATGCAGGTGCCCAGCCCAGAGATGGATGCTCTTAGGCCTCATTCTGTTTTTCAGACGTCACAGAAGGCCCAATGACCAGGGTCTCCAGTCAGGCACTAGAGCAACATTATCACCTCTACCCTACAGAGACAGCCCTGGGATGTAAAAAGTAGTGATCAGCTCATTGATTCATCCAATAAGCATGGATTACACATTCAGCCTGGCCCAGGGATGGCACGTAAGGCAGGCACAGTCCCTGACGTTGTGGAGAGAGCACAGACACCCAACTGGTCAGGAACTAGCAAGAAACCCTCATAGAATTCTAAACCTCTGCCCTACCCTGCTCCAGTCCTGGCTCCCCCGGGGGAAGCCAACTGGGGCTGTTCCCAGCCCAGAGGTAGAGAGGAAGGTGCCTTAACCAGCTGTCTCTGCTCTTCTGCAGGCCCTGCCATCCCAGTGGGCGTGGACGTGCAGGTGGAGAGCCTGGACAGCATCTCTGAGGTGGACATGGTATGCAGCGGCCTCCAGTGAGACAGCATGAGAGCCTGTAGTGTGGTGGGCCTCGGTGGTGCAGGCTGTGCCCGTGTGGGCAGAGCAGGAGCTGGAGGTGATAAAATGGGTGCTTGGAAGTCGGCCGTGGAGCAGTAAAATCTAGAGCGGGCATTCTTGCTGCGTGGGTAAAAATAACCTGAGGAGTTGGTTAAATGTGGGTTCCTGGGCCCCATTTCACACTTCCTTATTCAGAATCTCTGGGAGTGAGACTTTGCATTTTCAACACACTCCACAAATAATGCAGGTGATCAGGCGAACCACACCTGGTGGGGTGCGGGAGGTGGACACTTTCAGGCTGAAATTTTGCAGCTTTCTGATGTTCAGTTCCTGCTGCAAGTGCAGTTCCCCTACTCACTCTGTGGCAGTGCCCCCCACTCCATGTCTACCCCAATTCTACCACCACAGGCCTGGGTGTCCTGCAGGGCTCACAGTGGAGGGGTGCACCCCCCACCCCAGGGCCCCAGCCTCCTCTCTTCCTTCTTCTGTATGCCTCTCTTTCAGTCTGCAAACTTCCTCTTTCTTCTGCCTCAGGGATCTTGAGCATGCTTCAGCTCTGGCCCTCCCCACAGCTATCTCCTTCTTATCCTTCAGGACTTAGCTAAAATGAGACTTCATCAAAGAGGCTTCCCTGACCTCCTGATCTAAAGAATTTCTGATTTTTCTTCATAGCCTACATCATCATTTATAATTGTGCTATATATTTATTTGGGGAGTTTTCTTATACATTAGTTGTCTTCCATGCTTGACGATAAGCTCCATGAATGCAGGGACTCATGTTTTTCTTTACCCCAATATCTCCAAGTCTAGTCCAGTGTGGCCCCCCAGGGGACCTGAAAATGTGTGGAATAAATAAAAGTCGGGGAGGCTCCACTTGCCAGCACTGCATCCCACTTGCAATGCTGTCATCTGCCCTTGAAGAGTGGGAACGCCCCTTGCTCCTAATCGACCCAGCATGGCAGACTGATATGATTGATACTGAGGCTGTGCACCCGCCATAGCTCCAGCACCTGGTAAAATATGGGGCCCAGGTGTGAAAGGTGCAGGTATGACAGTTTCCAAGATGCTAGATTGTACATTGCCAGCCCCTTTGGATATCCAACAGCTGAGCCCAGTTCCAGAACCAGCTGTGTCTAGAACAGCCTGGCTGCCCTAGACTGTAATCAACCCAGATGTCTGTGCTGAGTGCGAAGACTTTTGTCCCGTGTGGCTCAGGATGGCAGGAAGAGGTATCTAGAATGACCTGCCTCTCACAGAGCAACCACCAACCTGTGGGAAGGCAGGTGGACTCCAGCAGTAGGTAGGTAACATCCAAGGTAGCCATACACAGCTGGTTGTTTGTGAATCTGCACTTTCCCTGGGCGATGGCCCTCAGAGCCTGCTCTTCAGCTCTGTGACCTAGAAGGGAAATAGCCAGAAGGGGCATTTGGCTGGTCTCTTCCTACTCGTGTATTGGCTGCTCTCCTTGTGTGTGGAAGGGGAGTTCCTGGCAGCTGCTGATGCACTGGGAGCCAGGATCAGTCTAGGGACAGACTCTCATGCATGCACTATCCCAGTGCTCGCTCATTCTTTCCTCTCTTCCTAGGGCTCCCTCTGGGCCCACCACAACCATGCACTCTTTCCAGCCTTCCTCCACCCAGAAAGGATCTTTTGGGCAGTTATTTTTCCATTTGCACCTGTGTCAGCTCTGGCTATGGGGAAGGACCAAACTCTTAAGGAATCAACCATGCAGGCAAGGAGACACTTTTGAACAAGATAAGATTTCAGGCAGAAGTTATAGTAGGTACGCAGCTGCCCATCCCCTCATCCATTTATCTCCCCAATCTTTCAACCAGCAAATATTTATCGAGCATCTACTATGTGCTTTGCCAGGCACTAAATTCTGTGATGAATGGGGATGCAATGGTGGGCAAGACACAATTTTTCCTTCAAGGATCTTATAAGCCTAATGGCAAGAATCCTCCTAAGAGGGACATTCAACTATCCAGGTTTCTGGAAGTGGCCACTAAGCTGAAATGGAATGGTGAGCCAATGGGTAAGGAACCATGTGTGCAGAGGTCTAAGTGAGAGAGAGCAGAGCTTTGGAGAAATCCTTCCCCACTGGCCACCAGGCCAGGCTGCGAGCATCACAGCTGCAGTTTTCATTTGTAAAGCCTGAGGGGCTGGTCGCTCAGTCTCCTGGGCTCCAAGCGCATGATGCATAAAAATGAGGCATTCTCTTTCCAACTGCACAGTGCCATCCTGCCACAGGGCTGCAGAACTGTTACCTCTGAATCTGGATGCTGAGCCTGACATGTCCACCACAGTAGTGGATGATGGGATGATTGTAAGGAAGAAAACTTTCTAAGCCATTTTTGTCTGGTCTCACCCCGGCTCCCACAGGACTTCACTATGACCCTGTACCTGCGGCATTACTGGAAGGATGAGAGGCTAGCTTTCTCCAGCGCCAGCAACAAGAGCATGACCTTCGATGGCCGGCTGGTGAAGAAGATCTGGGTCCCTGATGTCTTCTTTGTTCACTCCAAAAGATCGTTCACTCATGACACCACCAGTGACAACATCATGCTGAGGGTGTTCCCAGATGGACACGTGCTGTACAGCATGAGGTAGCTGTCCGGGGGCCGTTGTTCCTCTGTCCAGTGCCATTCCAGTATGTGTGGTCAGGCCCTTTGGCCCTGAAGACTGTCACTGTGGTTGGGTCCGTGGGTTCCTGGATGGGAGGAGCCTTCTGATGCCAGTCAGAACTATCTAAACATGACGTGGCCACCCCAGCAGGGGACAACTTCCCCATCACTGGGGGTCTTAAGCTTGGGTGAGAAGACTACTTTGGCCTGAATGAGACAATGACCTTCCACATACTGTACCTTCTGTTCCCTAAGAGCATGTGATTCTAGTTGATTGATAATAAAGATTTAAAAAATGGCTTTTAAAAAAATAGATTAAAAAAAAAGTCCCCCCCCAAAAAAAAATAGCTACTGTGTTTTGAGTGCTATTGCAGATTGGCTTCTGCAGTATGGGGAGTCATGTAAGAAGTCATGTTCCACATCTTAAAAAAAAATGCTTTTTTCTCACTTGTCACTGATGAAGCTCATTGTCCCACATCCCCATGGTCTGCTTGTACAGTTCACCAGAATGCAATGCTGACACTAGACACTTCTGGCCTTCGGTGGAAGTTGATGAGGGGGCCTCCCAGGCATCTCTGGAGGAGGTGGCCCTGCTGGCTGAGGGCAAAGCCCAGAGAGAAGCACAGGAGAGAGCCATTAGCAGCCAGCACAACCAGTGGCTGGGGAAGGGGAGCACCAGCCCGGTAATGGGATCTGGCAGAGCACTAATACTCCACTACAGAAGACAAAACTCTGGAAGTTAAGGTTCTATAACTCAGATAACTATGTTTCCAAACTTCTGCAGCAGACATGAGGAGGCAGCTGCTCAGTTGTGTGCGGTGCCTTCTTGCTCTGGGCAGATGTAGGAGCCAATAACTCACTGCACAAGCCAATATGTAACTCTGGGTTGTCTAGGATTACGGTCACTGCCATGTGCAACATGGACTTCAGCCACTTTCCCCTGGACTCCCAGACCTGTTCTTTGGAGCTGGAGAGCTGTAAGTATCAGCATTCCTAATTCCTTTGCCTTCTTTCCTCTCTGATCTTTGTGCCATTTTAGTAATCATGAGACTGAGCACTGCCTGCCAGCATTAAGACCTATTTACTTCTGGACTGGCATAGGATTTCCCTGTTACTTCACCCTGCATCAGAAGTGAATGAGTCAAATTAACTTGTTTTCCTCTTCCCAAAGATGCCTATACAGATGAAGATCTGATGCTGTACTGGAAGAATGGGGATGAATCCCTAAAAACAGATGAGAAGATCTCCTTGTCTCAGTTTCTGATTCAGAAATTTCACACAACTTCCAGACTGGCCTTCTACAGCAGCACTGGTAGCTATCGTTTGCCACAATCTGATTCAAATGTGCAAGAAAGCACATTTGAATTCTTCTTCAGCCTTAACCCCAAGGAAAATATGTTTTGTATGTGTTTTGTTTTTTGTTTTGAGACAAGGTCTCACTCTGTCTCTCAAGCTGGAGTGCAGTGGCGAAATCATGGTTCACTGCAGCCTCAACCTCCCAGGCTCAGGTAATCCTCCCACATCAGCCTCCTGAGTAGCTGGGACTACAGGCACTGCCACCATGTCCAGCTAATTTTTTAAATTTTTTTGTAGAGATGAGGTCTTACTATGTTGCCCAAGCTGGTCTTGAACTCCTGGACTTAAGCAATCCTCCTACCTCGGCCTCCCAAAGTGCTGGGACTACAGGCGTGAGCCATCATGCTCAGCCTAAATTTTGATTATTAAAATAATGTAGCCTAGAATAGGTTCTGGCTTCTACCTACCAGGAGTTCGAGACCAGCCTGGCCAACATGGCAAAACCCCATCTTTACTAAAAATATAAAAATTAGCCAAGCATGGTGGCATGCGCCTGTAATCCCAGCTACTCGGGAGGCCGAGACAGGAGAATTGCTTGAACCCAGGAGGCGAGGGTTGCAGTGAGTTGAGATCGCGCCACTGCATTCCAGCCTGGGGGACAGAGTGATACTTCGTTTCAAAAAAAAAAAAAAAAAGAAATTAGCCAGGCATGGTGAAACATACCCCTGGTCCTAGCTACTCAGGAGGCTAAGGAGGGAGGATTGCTTGAGCCCAGGAGTTTGAGGCTGCAGTGAGCTATGATTGTGCCATTGCACTCCAGCCTGGGCAATAGAGCAAGACCCTGTCTCTATTCAAAAAAACAAAGAGAGAGAAATAGAATAAAGGTTCCCAGGAACTCATGGGAGGGGGAATGGAGAGTTATTGTGTAATGGGTGCAGAGTTTCTGTGTGGGATGATGAACAAGTTCTGGCAATGAATAGTGGGGATGGTTGTACCATATTGTGAATAACATACTTAGTGCCAGTGAACTGTACACTAGCCTGGGCATTGGAGGCCTGGGTTGAACCAAGCTCAACTGATTCTAGCTAAGGCTTTGGAAAAGCCTCTAAGTGTCTCATTTCCTCATGTCCCAAATGTCAGACTTTAGAATCATGTAAACAGCCTATTTCTTTTTGTGACGGATGTGGAGTTTGCATGATAAAGGGTTAGGGTCTCACAATAAAGGTGACAATTTCACAATAAAGGTGACAGTGACCAGAGCCTAGCTCTCCCAGCTCCTGCCCCAGTGGTACTGGCCTCAACAAAATGGAACTATTCCAAACTCATGCTCTTGAGCAGCAAGTCACTCAAGAAATATGGTTGTAATTTGCAAATTACAAATACAGAACAAACAACTATAGCCTAGGCAACATGGCGAAACCCCTGTCTCTACAAAATAATAGTAAGAAAAAAATTAGCTGGGCATGGTGGCACGCACCTGTAGTTCCTGCTACTCAGAAAGCTGAGGTGGGAGGATCGCTTGAGCTTGTGAGGTTGAGGCTGCAGTGAGCTGTGAGTGTGCCACTGTACTCCAGCCTGGGCTACAGGGCAAGACCCTATCTCAAAAACAAACAAAAACCCAAACGACTAAAACTTCCCTTCTGTTTAGTTCTGCCCTTTCCCAAAATACTGTGAAGAGAAGTTAGGTAATACCAACTGGGATAGTAAATGTACTAGATATTGGCAAGATATTTACATATAGGAGAAAGGGCTTAGATTTTGGAAAAGAAAGGTACTATATTAAGCCAATTGGTCATTAATTTCAACTTTCTGTTGCTGATGAGAGCCATGTCAGTGAAAGACGGGTTCCCAGGGACACAGTTTGCTTTCACCTCTCAGATGGAACCTCATTGGCTTCTTCCTGCGTCCCCCAGGCTGGTACAACCGTCTGTACATTAACTTCACGTTGCGTCGCCACATCTTCTTCTTCTTGCTCCAAACATATTTCCCCGCCACTCTGATGGTCATGCTGTCCTGGGTGTCCTTCTGGATCGACCACAGAGCTGTGCCCGCCAGAGTTTCACTGGGTAAAAGCATTTCATAAGGTGTGGTAGGGTGGTTATTTTTTTCAACTTATCACTATGTTCACAAAAAGTAAAAATCGTTATTTAGAGTTCTTAACTGATGAGCTGTTAGAGTCGGAAGGAGCAACTTCTCATGTTTCTTGCCTTTACCATCTAGATGCTGGCCTCAGTTTCCTTCACATTATGAGAGCCAGAGGGAGCTAAAACAACATCAACTGTGATTGTATCACTTCAGAAAGATTTGGGGTATAGACTTCGACAACTGGCAGTATCAGAGCTCAGTGTTTAGATAAACAAGATGATTCTGCAAATGCCAACAATTCCTTCTGTAAATAGAAAAACTTCATTTGCTGGCCTTGTTTAGACAGACTGGGGGCTTGGAGGTAGGGCACAGAATATGAGATTTCTGGGAAAAGGAGGACCACGTTCCCTGGAGCTGTGGTTTAGCCTTTTACAGACCCTGAATTCCAGAGTGTAAGTTTACAACATGTCATTGTAAATTTAGACATTAGGTTGGCCTTTGAGAAAGGTGAGGGTTTAAGCAGCAAGACAAAGTGAAGCAGAATCCCGCATGATGGGCCTCTGGGAATTTCCACAGTTCTTCAAGGACTTTAGATGAGAGAGAATGTGCCTATTCCTTGAAGTTTGGGAACGTTCCTTCAGAGGTGTCCTTTAGTCGCTGTCTTTAATTCCACATGAGAATAGGTCCTCTCCTTGTCAGCCACATCACAGAAACCCAGTCTTTCAGGTGCATGAAGGAAAATGAGACAAGCAAGCGGGTTGGTTCTGGGGAGAATAGGCCTGGCTGCTGGTGGGGCAGATCCTTGCCCCTCTCTGAGGTGGAAACACACCTGGGACTTTCTCATGTGGTTTAAGAGATAGAGAGTGTAAAATCGTGACTTAGTGAGATGTGGGGGCAGTTCTAGACCGCTGTCAGCAGCCCAACTAAGGCCGGGTGTTGCAGGTATCACGACGGTGCTGACCATGACCACCATCATCACGGGCGTGAATGCCTCCATGCCGCGCGTCTCCTACGTCAAGGCCGTGGACATCTACCTCTGGGTCAGCTTCGTGTTCGTGTTCCTCTCGGTGCTGGAGTACGCGGCTGTCAACTACCTGACCACCGTGCAGGAGCGCAAGGAACGGAAGCTGCGGGAGAAGGTGAGAGAGCTTCTTCGGCCCTTGTCTAAGTCCATGCTACTGGGTGAAAATTGAAGGTCTTCTGGGCGGGGTGGGGGCAGAGGCAGGGGCTGCATGTAGAAAAAGGAGATGTTTGTGCAAAAGGAGGAGGATCTTGTTTTAGAATAGGTTCTGGCTTCTACCCCAAAGGATTCCAGAAAGCAGAAGGTCTTTGGACAAAGACTAGGAACTGGAAGACTTGGGTCTTAGACTCAACTTTGCCACCTGTGCTGAGCCTCAGTTTTCTCATCTGTAAAAGGGAGATTACAGAACCCTCACCTCTGCTGTAGGAGTCACATGAGATAATGTATGTGAAAGTTGTTTTGATCTTTCACATATATCAGGATCTAGACAAACAAACTCTCACTATTATTACTGAACATGTCTAGGGACAATGCCTCCCTGTCTTATACCAGAGAAGGGAGAGTTCTAGAACAAAAAGTGCCTTTATTTATCAGTGCCCAGTGAAAATTCAGCCACAGTAAGGACTAAAGCTAAATATCTTATATATATTTCTTTAAAAAAAAACTTTTATGTGTAGATGCAGAAGGAAATTGGAAATACTATACTATCGGCTGGGCGCGGTGGCTCACGCCTACAATCCCAGCACTTTGGGAGGCCAAGGTGGGCGGATCACCTGAGGTCAGGAGTTCAAGACCAGCCTAGCCAACATGGTGAAACCCCGTCTCTACTAAAAATACAAAAATTAGGCAAGCATGGTGGTGCACGCCTGTAATCCCAGCTACTCGGGAGGCTGAGGCAGGAGAATCGCTTGAACCCGGGAGGCAGAGGTTGCAGTGAGCTGAGATCACACCACTGTACTCCAGCCTGGGCAACAGAGCAAGACCCTGTATCAAAAATAAAATAAAATAAAATAAAAATACTGTACTATCTATAAGGTACTGTACTGTACTATATTATACTACAGTTGATCGTTGAACAAGGCAGGGTTTGGGGGGCTGACTCCTTGTGCAGTAGAAAATCCAAATATAACTTTTGACTCCTCCAAAACTTAACTACTAATGGCTTCATGTTGACTGGAAGCCTTACTGATAAGATACACAGTCGATTAACACATATTTTGTATATGTATTATAAACTGTATTCTTACAATAAAGTAAGCTAGAGAGAAAATTTTATGAAAATCATAAGGAAGAGAAAATATCTTTACAATTCATGAAATGGAAGTGGATCATCATAAAGGACTTCATCCTGGTCACCTTCACTCTGTCTAGGCTGAGGAGGAGGACGAAAGAGAAGGTTTGGTCTTAGTGTCTCCAGGGTGGCAGAGGTGGAAGTGGATCTGCACAGTTCAATCCCGTGTTGTTCAAAGGTCAACTGCAAACTACGAGACAGAATACAACTGGGAGATTTTAAAAAGCCATGCTCATGAACCTTTGGCACAGTCTTTTCCATTCATAGTCAGACTCTTATTCATTTTAGTGTTAGGTCTGTGCAAAAGTAATGATATAAACTGCAATTACTTTTGCACCAACCTAATACTAAATAAATAACGCTGACTTGCTACCTGATCATTGCCAATCATTGCACTAATCAAAATGGGTGTTCATCTAAAAGCTGTGGAGATAAAGGGACATGAAAATCTCATATTTATGCACAACCAAGTGGCCATTAGCCTTTTAGCATAAGGGAGCTTTTAAAATTAAAATAATTTATTTTTGCCATGTAACAACATTTTGGTCAATGAGACCTTTAAATTTTAGGAAAAGAGAATATGTTGCCTTTTCAAAAATTGTCTTTCAACACCTGCATTATACCTGTCAAGTATTTCCACATTATCTCTGTTAACTTTAAAGAAATCAGAAATTTATAAATTTGAAAAAGGAGACTTTATTTCTTATAAAGGATTCCAGTCTGCAAGGTGGCCATCCTGCAGGCTGGGGAGTGCAGCCTCCTGTAAAGACCTGGAAACAGGCACTTTGAAGGAGGAGGTGTTGGAGTAGGGGCTTTATGCTGAATATGGCTAAATATACATATTCAACAGGCTATAGGAAGATTTATGAATATTTATGAAGGTAGTCCTGACACATGCCTATGGAACAAATGTGCATGTAACATACAACCCATGTTCACCCTGGGGTGGAGACTTAACATTTTAATGTATTACAATTAGACCCTATATGCAAAAGGGACACAAAGGCACTCAAGTGAACAGCCTCTGTAAACTGACCAGGACTGGTCCATGACTGATGGTCTTATCAAGAGAAGGTTATTAAAATCACTCTCTTGTCCAATCAAAGCTGTAGTTAGGCTGGTGGAACAGGGGCCAGGGGTTGGTTAGTCAGTGTCTGATGGCCGGTGAGCTGCAAATTTTTTTTTTTTTTTTTTTTGAGACAGGGTCTGGCTCTATCACCCAGGCTGGAGTGCAGTGGTTGCTAACCGCACTCCATCTCCTGGGCTCATGCTGCCCTCCCACTTCAGCCTCCCAAGTAGCTGGGACCTTAGGCATGCGCCACCACGCCCAGCTAGTTTTTATATTTTTAAAAGAGATGGGATTTTGCCATGTTGCCGAGACTGGTTTCAAACTTCTGGAGTCAAAGCCATCTGCCCACCTTGGCCTCCCAAAGTGCTGGGATTACAGGCGTGAACCACCACACCAGCCCTGAATTGTTTTAACATTGTTTATCTCAAGGCCAGTGCTTGTTTAGCTCAAAGAGAAAAAGAAAAACCTTGTGGCAGTTAGCACACAGTGTATTCTTTAAGCGCAGGGGTGTGTGACTTCACCCTGGCCCTAGAATGGCCTTAGGTACCGTTTGTAATTTGGTATCTTATGGCCATGAAGAATCTGTTCTGTCTTACAATCTCTATTTCAGCATTAATGCTGGTCAGTTGTGTCTAAACCCCAAAAGGGAGGAGGAATAACAAGGTGTTCGGCCTCTTGTCCCGTCATGACTGGGAACTCAGTTTTTAAGGTTTCTCTGGGGTCCCCTTGACCAAGAGCTCGGTCAGTTCAGTCAGTTTCGGGGCTTAGAACTTTATTTTTAGTTTACATCTCCAAATATATTATACTAGGTTGCTTATTTTTAAAGTTCTAGTCAAACATTTTTTACTTCAGAAAATTGACTTGTTTAAACTTCGGTAATTTGTACACTGATCATTATCACAGGACTTTGGACCATATTTAAACACTTTTGATTTCTAAATCATTAGAATTTCCTGTATAGAGCAGTTGAAAAAAATAGCAAAGCCTTCATCTGACAAACAGGGGCTCACAAACTAACTGTCCACCGGCACAACTTGCCCTGTTTCCATATCAGGTCGGATCTTTGCCAGCAATTGTATGACTTTGTTTAAAGAGACAAGGAAATCATCTATGGAGAGGGCCTCAGGCCCCTAAGTCTCCCCCTCTGTCTGTGTGAGAACAGACATCTGGGAGGTGAGAGCTCATACTCTGCTGTTGTCAAAGGTAGGATTTAAGACCAAGAAGCATAGTTGCTGGAGAGCAGACAGAGGTGAGAAGGCACCATCTGCTGCCTCACAGGGAAACTAATATTCATAGTATTGAAATGTTTCCCAATAGAGCTGAGGTTCCTAAGTGGATGCCATGGAGTACCTTCCCTGGAATCACCTCCTGAGTCTGTTAAAAATAGATTCCCGGGTTTGAGACAGGGTCTCAAAAAATAGATTCCCTAGACCACACCCTAGGTCTACTGATTCAGAATCTTTGAGGATGGCACCCTGCAATCAAGATTTTAAGCAAGATCCCAGGTGATTCTGATGCTCACTGAAGTGTGATTTCCACTCTGTAAAGGGAAAAGCTGCCTGGGACCTGATAGGCCCACCCCTGGTTTGAATGGCAGACAAGTGCGGGCGAGGGCATGCGGGAGCACGTGGGAGCCCAGGGCTTACCTCCCCTCAGCTGCTCCAGTACTTTGGCTGATTAGCCAGACCTTGTCTGACATGCCAAGAGCCACTTCCTCTTTCTTAGAAGCAAGCCAATCTGGAAAACAGGGGTTTTATCCTGATTTTTGGTATTTCCTAATTTGAACTCAAAATCTTTGGAGAAAAGTCTATTTTCATTTTAGCAGAAAGATTTGCAGTTTAGAGCAAGGAGAAGAAGAACTGTGCCTTAAATAAATAAATAACCCCCCAATGATAATATCACACAATTTTATCAGTTTGGATGTGATTATATCTAAATGCAAAGAGTTAAATAGGGCTGGGCATGGTGGTGCATGCCTGTAATCCCAGCACTTTGGGAGGCCAAGGCAGGTGGATCCCTTGAACCCAGGAATTTGAGACCAGCCTGGGCAACTTGGCAAAACCCCATCTTACAAAAAATACAAAAATGAGCTGGGTGTGGTGGTGTGTGCCTGTAATCCCAGCTACTCGGGAGGTTGAGGTGGGAGGATCCCTTGAGCCCAAGAGGTGGAGGCTGCAGTGAGCCAAGATGGCATCACTGCACTCCAGCCTGGGTAATAATAAAGCAGGACCGTGTCTAAAAACAAAACAAAACAAAAAAACGAAAAAGAGAGAGAGAGAGATGACCTCTTACCTTTTATCCTCAATTCTCTTATAGCTATGAGTCTACGATAATTATTCAAAAATTGTTGGCTGGGTGCGGTGGCTAATGCCTGTAATCCCAGCACTTCAGGAGGCCAAGGCGGGCAGATCATTTGAGGTCAGGAGTTCGAGACCAGCCTGGCTAACATGGTGAAACCCTGTCTCTACTAAAAATACAAAAATTAGCTGGGCATGGTGGTGGGCACCTGTAATACCAGCTACTCAGGAGGCTGAGGCAGGAGAATCGCTTGAACCTTGGAGGCGGAAGTTGCAGTGAGCCGAGATCGAGCCACTGCACTCCAGACTGGGGGATGGAGTGAGACTCCATCTCAAAAAAAAAAAAAAAAAAAAAAAAAAAAGAATTGTTACTGATGGAAAAAAGACACAGAAACTAATAATGAAACAGTCATGCCTGATGAAAATAATAGCCCCCCAAACCACAAACGATTTCTTCAAGAATAAGAATACTTCAAGTAATTCTAATTCTGCATAAAATCATTCATCTATTTTTGCATTCTAAAGCTTTATGATACTCATCTGAGAGTTTCAAGATCCATAACAATAAGAGGCAGGTTGTGAAACTTCATTATTTCACTTTCCTAGATGGAAAAACAGAGGCCCTGAAGGGCTGAGAGCCAGGTCAGAAACATATTCAAATCAACGCCAATTGGCTGTGTCAAGTGGGCCTCCTGCTCTCAGTCAACACCAAGCATCCAGGCACCAGTGGAAGCCCACTCTCTACTGACTAAACTATGGGGAGAAGTCAAGCGAAACCATTTCCTTTCCTCCCACTTAGAATGTCTTATAAACATTTTCATACTTGCAGAAACCATTAAAAGAATAGGGTCATGTACATTCAGGTACCTAGCACCTAGATCCAACATTGCTAACATTTTGCCATTTTTGTGTGGCAAAAACTGCACCAACAGATACATATGCATATATACATCATGCATAATACACTTTCTCCATATAAGCATGTATCTGTTGGTGCAGTTGAACTTTCTAAAAATACATTGCAGATACCATGACCCTTGACTCTTAAATGTAACTTTTTAAGATAAGGACACTCTCTACCTCATCATCTTTTTCTTTTTTTTTTTTTTTTTTTTAAAAAAAAGAGACAGGGTTTTGCTCTGTCACCCAGGCTGGAATGCAGTGGCCTGATCACTGCTCACTGCAGCCTTGACCTCTTGAGCTCAAGTGATCCTCCTGCCTCAGCCTCCTGAGTAGCTAGGACTACAGGTGCATGCCACCATGCCTGGCTAATTAAAAACAATTGTTTTAGAGAAGGAGTCTCACTATGTTGCCCAGGCTGGTCTTGAAATCCCAGCCTCAAGCGACCCTCCTGCCTTGACCTCCCAAAGCAATGAGATTATAGGCATGAGCCGCTGCGCCTGGCTCCTAATCATCTTTTGATTCATGCGCAGAAAGGTGGAGTCCTGCAGCTGGAATCAGACTATGTGGATTTAGATTCCTGCTCTGACACCAGCTGTGTGATCTCAGAATCGTATAGCTCTCTGGGTCTTAAGTTTTTGCCTCTACAATTGAGGGATTTGGACTAGATCAGTGATTCTCAATTCTGGCTACACAGTAGAATCACCTGGGAATTTTAAATTAATTGCTCTAAAGGGCAGCCCGGGCATGGCCAGTTTAAAGAGCTGTGCGGATGATTCTAATACGCAGCCAGGGTAGAGGATCGTTGGACTAAGTAACCTCTGGAGATCTTTCTAGTTCTATCTTTCTGTGGTTCTGAGTAGCAATGTGGCTTTGCTCTTGGGCTAGGCCCCCTCCTCTGCCCACCTCACAAGGCTTAATGATGTTCTTTGTGCTTGCTGCCCATAGTTCCCGTGCATGTGTGGAATGCTTCATTCAAAAACCATGATGCTGGATGGAAGCTACAGTGAGTCTGAGGCCAACAGCCTGGCTGGGTACCCCAGAAGCCATATCCTGACGGAAGAAGAAAGGCAAGACAAAATAGTGGTCCACCTGGGCCTGAGTGGTGAAGCCAATGCTGCCAGAAAGAAGGGGCTTCTGAAGGGCCAGACGGGTTTTCGTATCTTCCAGAATACCCATGCCATTGACAAATACTCTAGGTTGATATTCCCTGCCTCCTACATATTTTTCAACTTAATTTATTGGTCAGTGTTTTCCTAGGGGCTCCAAGGCTGTTCCTAGAAGAGGGCATAGACGTCGAGGGGGCCTGGCCAGTCATTGACAGACAGACTTGTTGACCACACACACCCCTTACCAGACAATGCAGCAGCTACTGGACCACCCTGAGCAGCACTCATCTCTCAGAGAAGCCCAGGAGCCCTCCAGCTGCCCTGACCCCAGATCTTGTGGGGCTGCTCCACGTTCATGCTATGTCTCGCATCTCACTTCACGTCTCCCTGGGACCTTCTGTTCTTGTGTATGAACTAGTTCACAAGAACTCCCCTCCTATAAACAAGGACTCAAATGCCTCCTAGACATTCTTAGACCCTCAGATTGCCTAGGAGTCAGCTGTGGAGGGAAAAGGAAAAACTGAAGTGCAAGCTTAGGGGCATTCTGGTTAGAAGATAGGAAATTAAGAACAAAAAACACCCTATAAACCCATAGAACTGGATTAAGTGCCTACCTAGAAGGGAAAAGAGCTCAGATCCCAGACAGGAAATGATTTGGCCTGTGGGAGTATGGCAACCCACAGGATTTTGCAATATTAGAGGAGATCATTCATTTATCCATCCATTCAACCATTCATTAAATATTGAGGTCCCACTCTGTGCCAGGTACTGTGGAAATGAAAAAATAGTCTCTTTCCTTAGAGATCTTCTCTAAGCTGTGCTCACTCTACATATGGCATGATGTACTTCTGCTCTTTCCCCTCCTTCAACCCCGCTTACCCCACAGACCCATTCTGTTTGCTGTTGCTTTTACTCTTAGGCATATAAGGCAGGGTCCGGGAGAGGCCAGGTCCAGAACTTTCAACTGTCCTCCTCCAGTGAAGTTACAAAGGTAGCACTAATTTTGCCCAGCAATGACATTCAGCAATGTGCATGGAGTATTGCCAGCCAGAGAAACTCACCCAAGCTCACCACGGTGTACAGTTTTTTTTATTGGGGTCAGTCATGGATTTATGGCTGATTGCCCACATGGCTGGCTTTAGTCTTTTTCCCCTCCAGAGGTTAAGCTGGTACCTTGAGGTCCAGGGCACCTATCGTAAATCACATTGTTGGCATAGACTATCTGGTGTAGCCCAAGGCCCCAGTAGACAAAGACCCTTCTATCTCATGGGACATTCCAAGGGCATAGAGGTTGCCTCCTAGTAAAGGTTAGTCCTTTACTACACAGCAACTCTTGTCAATTCCCTATTGTTAATGTTAATTGCAGTGTTACTATTATATATTCAGGCAATAAACATTTTAAAGTATCTCTGCACTAGGTAGATTGGGGTCCAAATTAAGAATAAGAGTAGTCAAAGCTCTCAGAGAAGGAACTAGCACAGGAAATACCACACGAATATCTATAATACAAGATTAAGAGTGTTTAGTGCCTCAGTAACATTTCAGTGTGAGATGGGAATTCCAAGGGAGGAAAAACAGTCCCACCAGGGAGACGGACCTCATGGAGAAAGCAGCCCTGAGATGCCCCTTGAAGGTCAGGGTTTTAAGAAGAAGAAATGGGGCAGAATACATCCTAGATCTGGGCTGTCTCATATAGTAGCCACTAGCCACATGCCTATTTAAATTTAAATTAGTTAAAATTAAAAATATTAGCCAGGTGTGGTGGTGTGTGCCTGAGGTTCTTAGCTACTCAGGAGGCTTGAGGCAGGAGGATCGCTTGAGCCCAGGAGTTCCAGGCTGCCGTGAGCTGTGATCAAGCCACTGCAGTCCAGCCTGAGTGACAGAGCGAGACCCTATCTCTAAAATAATAATAATTATTATGTAAATTAGTTGAAGTTAAATAAAATTGAAAACTCAGTTCCTTGGTTACACCGTCCACACTCAAGTGGGCTCAGTAAGCACAGTTGTTAGTAGCTGCTGCACTGGGCTGGGCAGACCTAAAGACCAAGAAGCTCTACCAGCCAAGAGACCAGCTTGAGCAGACGCACAGGGAGAACGGGAAGGTTTGCCATTGCAGAGAACAGGGTTTGTGGGCAAGTCATTCATTTTGGCAGGATCCTAGGCTGTGAGAAGAGGAGGTGAGAGACTAGCTTTTTCCACAACACTAGGGATCAAGGCAGGTCCCCACCATGCCGGTGCTTATGAGGACAGCTTCGCCACTATGGAGTTGCTGGACCCAAGACTACTAGATTTCCCAGTCTCATAGACCAGTGAAGAGCAAAAATGCATAAATATGGGTAATTGGGTGGTACAGGGCATCTGGACTTGTTTAGAAACCTTTTTTTTTTTTTTTTTTTTTTCTGAGACAGAGTTTCACTCTTGTTGCTCAGGCTGGAGTGCAATGGCTTGATCTCGGCTCACCACAACCTCTGCCTCCCGGGTTCAAGCGATTCTCCTGCCTCAGCCCCCGAGTAGCTAGGATTACAGGCATGCGCCACCACGCCTGGCTAATTCTTGTATTTTTTAGTAGAGATGGGCTTTCTCCATGTTAGTCAGTCTGGTCTTGAACGCCCGACCTCAGGTTATCTGCCTGCCTCAGCCTCCCAGAGTGCTGGGATTACAGGCATGAGCCACCACACCCAGCCAGAAACCTTTTATCTCTAGAGACTCTCCCAGGCCACAGTGCTGCTCAAAGAATGATAATTTTATTGTCATTAAATATATCATATTGCTTTGCTTGTAAGTCTTATTTAATTCCAACACTTCTCCGCTTCTGACTGCATTGTTTTCATGAATTATGGCTCATATAACATAGTTGCCTGTTCACAAATTAAAACAAATATTATTTTTGCTAGCTTCTATGTTAAACTGGAGTTAATTCCATAGCAGACATATTTAGAATCATAAACAGTGTTTTATCATGCAGGGCCATGATACAATGACACCATTGTATTTAGCATTGCCTTATTACAGTATAATAGTCTGACACTACTTGAGAAAAGTAGGAAATGTAAAGAGGTCAAGTGGAGACAACATCGGTAGGAGTAGAAAACAGGAACTAAGGAAATAGTGAGAACGTGGGATGATTCACCCTGGAGGCAGGAAGACAGAGAAGCAAACACAATTGTTATCAGGAATGCGTGAATGATACTTTACTTCACCGAATCTAAGACATGGTGAAATGTAAGATGCACCCATATATTATGTACTGAGAAAAAAATACTAATAATCAAATTCTGGAATGCTAATGATTATAATATGAATCCTGATTTCACCAATAATATGAATCCTGATTTCACCAATATGAAACTGTGAAAAAATGTTAATGTTACAATAAAAGAAATGGGTTTTATACAAAAACTGGTGATTGGACATACTTCATTGACACCAAGGAGCCAACATTTATTTAGCACTTGTCCTCAAGGTCTTGTGCTGAGGTGAGGGATGGTGGTGACGGGTAAAGAAATGAATGGGGAACACTCTTCAGTCATTAAGAGGCTTACACTCTAATGGGTGTGGCTCAAAGGAGGGAATGATCACAGAATTTGAGGAGTGTTTTCTGATAAATATTGAGTGATGAATAAACACAGCTTTGAGCACTAGAAAAGGGAAGGAAGGGATGATAACGTGGCAGAAGGAAAGCTCAGGTATGTTCGGGAGTCAGTGAATAGACACTCTACGGAATGTACAAGACATAAGATAGGAAAAGTAAGTTGGAGCAAAAAGGGCTTTGAGCAGGGAAGTTATAATCTTTTGGACAATCAATTAATTTGCCATCAGAATATAAACTGGTGTATTTTTTAACCATTTTGGTTGCCAGTGACAGAAATTCAGCTAAAAATGATACAAATGAAAAGAAGATATATTGGAAGGATACTACAGGGGCTCATAGAATGAAAGGGGATTTGAAGGGAGCAGGGAAGCTCTGGGGACTTAAGGGTCTGGAACTGGGTTTCAGCATGTCCCTTCAGGTTCATATCTCCATCCAACACTCTGTCTTCATTCTCACCCACTGCAGACAAGTTTCTTCCACCTGGTGTGGGTGGGTGGGTGGAGTGGCCTTGACGGTCTTACGCCCACAGCTTTCTAGTTCAATCACCCAGTGTCAAGGGTCTTTCTATGTTTATTCCACTTAGAATAAACCTGGGGAATGAATTTGACTGGTCTGGGCTGGGCCATGTATGTTGAAGGCGATCAGAGCTCTGTGATGTTTAAGTTGAGAAAGCTAGAACTCTTCAAAAACACTTTTATTTGGTTCCACTTTTTTGCAAACATCGGTTAAAGGGAGGCCATGAATTTGAAAAATGAAAGGCTGCTTAGTTTGAGGAAACCAGTGAAGAAGGAAAATAACATTAAAAATAGTGGAGAAAGTTCATGCTAAATTCAGTAATGTGTGAGGGCCACGGTCTATGTGTTAATGTTCACAGAGACTGGAAAGCCAGGAGAAAGAGCTGGCATGCGTGGAGGATGAGGAGTTTGAGTTTCACAAGGAACTAGAAATGTCAAATAAAAAGTAGCAAATGTTGGTGTGAGCCTGAGAGGGAGATAAAGATTTGGAACCATATCCTAGATATGCTGAATGAAGCTATGAAAATGGACAAAACCGAAGGAGAAGCAGCAGCAGACAGCAGGTCTGTGGACAAGAGCTCGGGAGTATATATTTAGGTGGGAGGAGGAGTGTGGTAGAAGCTGGGAGGAGGGAGTTTCTCAACGGGAGGAGGGTGGGGCTGGGAGAAATAATAACCATAAACTCAAGAAGGGTAAAGACTGAACAGATGTGACAAGGTGTAGGCAGGAGGCTTGGTGGCCACAAACACCAGGTAGACAGCCATCCTTGGCTGTCTTAACCACAGTGATTGAGGAGGGTAGAGAGAAACATGTTCAGAGAATTATGTTACTTATTATGGAAAGACTATTATAGATTCTTATATTTTTGAATGCTTAAAACATAACATGGTAGCAGACCCAACCTGAATAAGGGCTGTGTTCTCAATGGTTGGTTCCCCAAACTATTACACTGGAATTTGGGGGAGTGGCACAAGAACAGCGTTTATAACTGGATCATCAGATCCAGTTGTCACAGAAGATAAGAGAACAGCCATTAAAGTGACCATATGAGGTAAATGGCAAGTATAGAGTGCATCCTCCGCTCAGCATCATGCTAAACGCCAGATGTGTGATTCCTAATTCAGCTCTCACATCAACCCTGCTGTGGTAGGAAGGACTTTCCCGTACTCCATACCTGCTAAGCTGTGGGGCCTTCCATAACTGCATTCAACACGTCTATGTAGGTGGATCTTGCATGAAACAATCCATTTCTCATAGCATTTTCAGGAAAAAGGTGATTCATTCCCCACTTAGATGGACAGAGAAGTGGTTAGAAAGAGCAGACAGAAAATCTGGGTTATGCTGAAACACATCTACATGGTTATCTCTACACTCAGGTGAGAACTCGGAGTTAAACCAGGACATCTTGGTTTAGCTCCTTGAGGCTGGAAGCTGGCTTTGAGAGACACACACATATTCAGGGCAGCCAGGGCAGAGGCATTATGGATTTCCAGCACCGACTGTTAAAAGGCACTATTCATTTAATCAGTGCGCAAGGAGAATCCACAGCCCCCACTGCCACCACCATTTGAAACGTCTTGTCTTTTTCATTCTATTGTAAAGGAACGGACTGCTGTGGCCTAGAGAATTAGCACTGGTTTGGAAGCAGCTGACTCCCCACTCCCACCAATCACTAGGAAATGGTACTGGTAAAGAAGGCTGTGTGCCCTACATGTGTCTGAGGACAAGTGTGCTGGACTATTCTCATGGAGAGTTAAGTCCTGTGCTAGGAGGGTCTCATGACCCAGCCTGCCCAGCTTCCAGAGCCATCCGGAGCCTGCCCATATCTGCAGCATAAGAACATTCCCCATTAGCAGATTGGATAAAGCACTCAGTCCTGACCCCCTGACCTTCAGATGGCATTTAAAAAACGACATTTGGGCCAGCCATCGATAACATTAGGTTTTGGATTTATTTTAAAAGCTAAATTGAAAAATAAACCTTCGCTGTAGTACACTGTTGTTTAATCTAAACTGACCAGGTTAATGGTGGTGAATACTCTTCTCCACCGGGTCCATTTAGCCCAACATGGCTCAAATTGTAATGTGCATATGAATAACGTGGATATCTTCATAAAATGCAGGTTTTGATCCAGTAGTTTTGGGAGGGGACCCTGGATTATGCATTTCTAACAAGCACCAAAGAGATGTTGGTGCTGCTGGTCTGCGGACCAGGCTTTAAGTTAACAAGGCCCCAGAGCCCCCTGCTCGTCATTTGAAGTGAAACGCAGATGTGTCACCTCCCGTCTGTGGCATCCTGACAAGAGAGCTCACATTCCCCTCTCAAGGCAGAATGTATTATTATCTCTTCTGTGATCCCAAAGCATTTTGTGCATTGAGGCATTTCCTTTATGTTGTGATTATTCTATTTGAACAATGGTTCCCAGGCTGGCTGTATGTGAGTCACCTGGGGAACTTTTGAAAAAGTACCAGGGCCTAAGCCCAGCCCCATTCTGATTTTACTGTGGTCTCAACTCTCTCTCTCTTTTTAAATGACACTATTTTTAAAAGGCTGTTAAGGGGGATCACTTGAGCCCTGGAGTTCGAGACCAGCCTGAGCAACATAACAAGAGTCCTCTACAAAACAATCTAAAAATTAGTTGGGCGTGGTGGCACGCACCCATAATCGTAGCTACTCAGGAGGCTGAAGTGGGTGGGAGGATTGCTTGGACCCAGAAGGTTGAGGCTGCTGTGAGCTATGATTGTGCCACTGCACTCCAGCCTGAGTGACAGAGTGAGACCCTGTGTCTGAAAAAATAAAGGCTGGTACTAAAGTTTGAAATAAATTTCTCTGGGAGAGTATTGTGTGGACATGGTTTCTAAACTGTGTTCCCTGGAGACAAGGGGTTCTCTGGAGGGGCTTTAAGGTCTACTCTGGAGGAATGGGTGGGAGACAGAAAAACAAGAAAGAACAGTGCATGGGGATAAGAGATGGAGTCAGCCAACCAGCCCAACAAAGAATACAGAGCCTACTATGAGCAGGTGCTCTTCCAGGAACCCAGTGCTTTAGTTCTTCCAGGATCCCAGTGAAGAAGGATTTACAGAGAGAGAAGAGGTAAAGGGGGTGAGTTCCAAGGCCAGGGCTGGAACTGGGGCTTCTGTCCCCAAGCCCTTTTCACTTTTCACAGTTTCCTATAAGAAAGCTACGGAGTTCCAGGAAAAAAAAAATGGCCCAAGGGAGGTTTTAGTCTTCTACCAACGTCCTTTCAGATCATTCCAGAAGGCATCTGACTTCCTGGCCGGAGGCACGGAAATCAGGGGTGGGAGGGTCAGACAAGCACCCACGGAGCTTGGATTTGCCTGAGCTGCTTGGAAGAAGCTTCCAGGCCTGGATGCTGGGCCTCTGGTTGCCAGCCCTCTTCTGGCCTCCGGCCTTCACCTGCCTTTTCTTTTCCTTTCCCTAAGAGAGCCCCACTGTTCTACCTCCACTAGGAAGCTGGCAGCTGCTGTCTCCACATCACCAACCCTTTCCTGGTGTCTGCTCTACCATGGCATTGGAGAGGCTGTAGAGTGGCACCTAGCCACAGACCTTCCTCATCCTGCTGCGAGCAGAAAGGGTGCAGGAGGAGAGGTTGCCCCAGAGAATTTAATCACGGATGTAATAAGAAGCCCTAGAAGGTAAGCTCCCCAAGAGCAAGGATTTTTGTCCATTTCCTTAATTGTTGTAATTTAGGGTCTATTTAGGGTCTACAACAGTGCTTGGCACATGATAGATGCTCAGGAAATATTTATGGAAGAAATGAGTGAACTCTTCTTGCCCATGAGGCATCGGGTACTGTGCTGGATGCTTATTTACATTGTCATTTATTGTTAGCTACTGAGGTATCTCATTTCATGTTCAGTGTGGGGGCAAGAGCCTAGAGATTCAGAGGATGCACTTTGCTAGCTCTGTGGCCATGAGCCATTTACTTAGTCTCTCTGAGTTTTGGTTTCTCTACGTGAAAAAAAAATGTCTGTGTGTGTGTGTGTGTGTGTGTGTGTGTGTGTGTATACATAATTCTGGCCTCTCAGAGTGGATGTGAGAAGTGAGTGAGGCAATGTACCTACCCAGCCCAGGCTGGGCGTAGTGGCTTATGCCTGTAATCCCAACACTTTGGGAGCCTAAGGAGGGAGGATCACTTGAGCGCAAGCAACATAGTGAGATCCTGTCTCTACAAAAAATATTTTAAAATTAGCTGGGCATAGTGTCGTGCACCTGTAGTCCCAGCTATCTGGGAGGCTGAGACAGACGGATTGCTTGAGCCCAAAAGTTGAAGGCTGCAGTGAGCTGTGATTACACCATTGCATTCCAGCTTGGGTGACAGAGAAAGATAATACCTCTAAAAAACAAAACAAAACAAAAACTAAAATACTCAGCCCAGTGTCTGGCTCCTGAAGAAAAATGAAGTAGAAGAAAGAGAGAAGGAGAGGGGAGGAAAGTGAGGGAGGAGGAGAAGAGTGTTGCCATGTTCCCAAAAGGGGAAGAGCATTGCTAAGTTTTAACTCTGCCAAATGAAAAGATTTAAAACCACCCACAACTCAAAATATTACTTCCATCTATTATCACTGTCATTTTTTTTTTCTTTGAGAAGGAGTCGCACTCTGTCGCCTAGGCTGGAGTGCAGTGGCACAATCTCCGCTCACTGCAACCTCTGCCTCCCGGGTTCAAGTGATTCTCCTGCCTCAGCCTCCCGAGTAACTGGGATTACAGGCATAAGCCACCACACCTGGCTTATTTTTGTATTTTTAGTAGAGACAGGGTTTAGCCATGTTGGCCAAGCTGGTCTCGAACTCCTGACCTCAAGTGATCCACACCCCCTCACCACCACCTTCGGCCTCCCAAAGTGCTGGGATTACAGGTGTGAGCCACTGGCCCACTGTCATTTCTAAAACAAAAATTTGAACACTGAAACTGTGGGAAGGTCTGATTTCAGAATATACGAAATTCTTCCCAAGAAAACTCAGTCTGCACTTTATCCTTGACATTTTCACCAAAAGAACAGATGAGGGCTGGGCACGGTGGCTCACGCCTGGAATCCCAGCACTTTGGGAGGCGGAGGCAGGCAGATCACCTGAGGTCAGGAGTTTGAGACCAGCCTGGCCAACATGGCAAAACCCCGTCTCTACTGAAAATGCAAAAAATTAGCTGGGTGTGGTGGCACACACCTGTAATCCCAGCTGCTCAGGAGGCTGAGGCCGGAGAATCGCTTGAACCTGGGAGGCGGAGGTTACGGTCAGCCAAGATTATGCCACTGCACTCCAGCCTGGGCGACAGAGTGAGACTCTGTCTCAAAAAAAAAAAGAATACAGGGTGAGATAAACAGCTAGCTTAATTTTCTGGATGTTCCTTCTTAATAATAAAATAATACAAGAAATAAGACAGCATTTAAAAACAACATTGTGAATAATACTGTATGACTACATGAGTCAGTAATCTGGGCCATTTGTACACCTGGGATTCAAGTTACTGCTTATCTTAAGGCCATAGTGTCCAAAAATAATGACATCTTTCGTTTTCCACAATACTATTCTGCTCCTGTCTATTTATTGCATGTCATGTACACATGCCACATGAATATGGGCATCTAAAGAGTGGGAATATGTAGTCATATCTGTCATATCTGTGTTCTGGGAAAGTTACCTTTTCATAAACTATTACCAGATACAGCTGACAACTTTTATCAAGGTATGATTCGCATGCACTAAAATGCACAGATCTTAAGTGTATATTTCCATTCGTTTTGACAAATGTGTGTACCCATTAGCCCACAATCTACAGAGATAGAACATTGTTGGCACCTCATAAAGTTCTTCCATGCCCCAGATTAATCCTTATAATCACCTTCCCTTACTTCACAACTACTGTTCTGAGATCCATCACCACTAGATTGGTTTTATCATTTCTAAAACTTCATATAAATGGAATCATGAGGTATGTACTCTTTTATGTCCGGCTTTTATTCACTCCACATAGCATTTTTTAGATTAATTCATGTTGTTGCACATATCAGTTTCTCATTTTGATTTGCTGCTGAGCAGTATTCCATTGTATGAATAACCAGAATTTCTTTATCCATTCTTCTGTTGATGGACATTTAGGTTGTTTCCAGTTTGGAGAAATAAATCTTCTTAAAATAAATTATTTAAAATGATTGTAAAATAATAAATGTATTATAAATAAAGCTTCTACAAATATTTGTGTACAAGAGTTTGTGTAAACATATGCTCTTATTTCTCCTGGTATGTACCTAGGAGCAGAATTATTAGGTATTAACTAGGTTGGTGAATTTTTTTTAAGAAAGCATTTTATTGACATATAATTCACATGCCATACAATTTGCTTATCTAAAGTGTACAATTCAATGATTTTTAATATATTCACAGAGTCATGTAACCATTACTGCAATGAATTTTAGGATATTTTCATCATCCCAAAAAGAAACCACCTGGCCTTTCAGCCCCAATTTCCACATTCCTCCCCTCCCCTAGCCTTAAGTAACCATTAATTTACTTTCTGTTTCTATAAATTTGCCTATTCTGTACACTTCATATAAATGAAATCATGCAATGTATGGTCTTTTGTGACTGATTTATTTTATCTTGTGTAAGTTTTCAAGGTTCATCCATGTTGTGGCATGTATCAATACTTTATTCCTTTTTAATTGCCAAATAATATTCCATTGTATGAATTTACCACGTTATTTATGACATTTGGGTTGTTTTCATTTTCGGCTATTATGAATCATGCTGCCATGAACATTTGCGTACATGTTTTTGTGTAGACATATTTTTTCATTTCTTCTGGGAATAAACCTAAGAGTGGAATTGCTGGGTCATATGGTAACTCTATATTTAACTTTTTGAGGAACAGACTGTTTGCTAAAGTGTGGGCACCATTTTACATTCCTACAAGCAATTGATGAAGCTTCCAATTTATCTGAGTCTTCATCAACACTTACTACTGTCTGTCTTTTATTTTAGCCACTCTAATGGGTATGAAGTGGTATCTCATTGTGGTTTCAATTTGCATTTCCCTGATTGTTAATGATGTTGAGCATCTTCTCATAAGCTTATCGGCTGTTTGTATATTTTCTTTGGAGAAATGTCTATTCGGATTGCCCATTTTTAAGTTTGGTTGTCTTTGGCTGGGCGCGGTAGCTCACGCTTGTAATCCCAGCACTTTGGGAGGCTGAGGCAGGTGGATCACAAGGTCAGGAGATCGAGACCACGGTGAAACCCCGTCTCTACTAAAAATACAAAAAATTCGCCAGGTGTGGTGGCGGGCGCCTGTAGTCCCAGCTACTCGGAGAAGCTGAGGCAGGAGAACGGCATGAACCCGGGAGGCGGAGCTTGCAGTGAGCCGAGATTGCGCCACTGCACTCCAGCCTGGGCGACAGAGCGAGACTCCGTCTCAAAAAAAAAAAAAAAAAAAGTTTGGTTGTCTTTAATTATTGGGTTGTAGGGGTTCTTTATGTATTCTAGATACAATTATCAGATATTTATCAGATATATGCTTTGTAAATATTTTCTCCCAGTCAGCTGGTTGTCTTTTCACTTTCTTGACGGTGTCTGTTGAAGCAACAAAATTTTAAATTTCAGTAAAGTCCAGCTTATCTGCTGTTTCTTTGGTTGATTGTGCTTTTGGTGGCATACCTAAGTCAGGCGTACATTTAATCTTATAAAATCCTGAAGGTGTTATGTGAGTTGTGCATGTCTTAGCACAGAAACATGCTCACCAAAGATAGTTACTCGTGAATGAAGCTCGGGGTAGTGAATATACAACTAGAGCCTTTGTGAGGTTCAAGTGAAGAATTTGTGGAAGAAGTTGCCAAGATGAAGCAAAAAAATACAAGTTCATGCAGTTTTTAAAAGTTATCTACCAATTGCAATCAAATGAAGAAAATAGGCTTGGTTTGAAAATTCATGTTTACAATTTGTAGACAAGTTGCTCCTGGTGGGCTGTTGATGTCTCCATTTTACAGTGGAGAAAATTCCTGGACTCTGTTTCCTTATGTATAAAATGGAGGTGCTGACTCCTACCTTGCCTAACTCACAGAGTTGTTGTGAGAAGCAAATGAGCGAATGCATGGGAATGCGTCTGCCAGCTTAAAGTCCTGTAAAAGTGCAAAGTGGTGGTGTTGTCTATGATAAATTCACACAGTTTTCCCTTAAGCAACTGTTGTAGAACTTCATCTTAGTCTGTTCAGGCTGCTATAACAGAATACCATCAACTGGGTGCCTTAAACAATGAACACTTGTTTCTCATAGTCCTGGAGGCTGGGGAGTCCAAGATCAAGGCCCTGGCTGATTCAGTGTGTGGTGAAGGCTCTCTTCTTGGTTAGCAATATCCTCACTTGGAGGCAAGCAGAGAGAGATCATCTCTCTCATGTCTCTTCTTATAAGGACATCTATCTCACCTGTGAGGACTCCAGCCTCATGACTTAATCACCTCCCAAAGGGCCCTGCCTCCAAATACCATTACATTGAGAATTTGGGTTTCAGCCTAGAATTTGGTTGGGGGCAGACACAAACATTCAGCCCGCTGCAAACATTTTACCTATGTAATGCATGATTCTAAGCATTTTACATTTATTAACTTGTTTCCCTCCTTAAGAAGTATTATTGCTATCATTCCAGTTTCACAATGAAGAACTTGAGGCGTGGACAGGTTTCCCTCCCAGAGTCCATGCAAGTATAAATGGCCAAGCTGGGATTTGAACACAGATAGAACTGGCTGGAGTCTGAGCTGCTACTATTGTGCTGTCTGTCTTTCTAAGAAGATGTTGTTGTACCTCTGAGTAGCATCCCTACGTTATAGTAACTCTCTCCATCCAAAGCCTTTGCTTACTTGTGGGAGAGTTGCTATCTTCAAATTCTTTGGAGTGTTACCCATTAGAAATAACAGAAGATGCTGAAACTTTGTATAAAATGTTAATGATTTTCCATTTTGGTCTTCTAGAGGTTTGTAATGAGATGGCTGGATAAGCCATATGCTTCGTGCACACTATAACAATCTTTGTATTTATGGGACAACTAGAACCACCAACCTGATAGAGCAGATCTCATGAGCTCCTGTATGAGGCTGTCTTTCCAGGACGTGCAACATGGTGTCCAGCTGAGGTGGGAAGTGCCCTTTGGCTTTGATTGCTAAGAAGGAAGCATTCCCATATCCAAGGTCAATCTCTGTCCTCACCGCCTGGACAGTTTGGCCTTGCTCCTTATAGACTTCTCTGGTGCCTCAGGCTTTGCCTCCTTTTGCCTGAGAGGCTGTGGTAACCAGGCTAGAGAGGTACCTTGCATGACTGGGTGGGGACACATGGGGATGGAGAGAGCACTATTTCTTTCTTTTCTATTTTAAAACAACTAGTTAACACCTGTAAATTGACCAGAAAGCAAAACATTTTTTAAGCAAAATAATTCTGGTTTTCTAAAAGTTGCATGTCCCGATTACTGAGGTTTCAGAGCATGAGCTGTGGAAATTCTAAATTAGGTGAAATTTCACTCAGCAACTCCAGAAACTACTGAATATTCAACTCAAGAAGAACCAACTGAGAAAACCACCTGCATTGCCAACTTTAGCATTTTCTACAGAACAATTAGAAGCAGAAGTCACAGCCCCAAAGACCACATCACTAGAGATCGGCTGGCTCCATCTCCAGCATTGGCTGAAAGGGACAGGAAATTACCAGTTGTACCTAAATGGTACTAATAAAAAACAAGAAGCTCCTACAACTTTATAGCCACTTGAGAAAAGCAAACAAAACTGAATAACCCATCCGAATGAGTTTTCTGTTGGCAAATGAGGTAGATTAACTTAGGGGAGCCCCAACATCCATCCCACCTGAAATAGTCATGATTCTGAAAGATGCCTAAGGTAAGTTCATGCCACCAACGATCAGCTGCAACCCCTGCAAACCTGTGATTTATATTCACAACCAAGCTGCCCTGGATGTTCTCCTAGGCCCAGGTTATGGAGCAAGATTCATGGTGACTTTAGAGCCCCTAGGGAAAGCATAACCTAGGGAAAGCCTAGCCCTAAGCCTCACGGGGCAGAAATCCACAAAAATTAGTTCCACTGGTTCATAAAGAGCCTGTGTTTTCTCTTTTCCTTAAAGCAAAGAACCAAATAATCTGAAAAAAAAAAAAAAAAAAAAAAAAAATGAATGAAAACACTCTGAAGCTTATTATTTTGTTTTCATTTTTCAATAGATTAAAAGAGAGTGGAATTTATATTAACCTATTTTTAGAAATTATATGCAATCAAAGTTACTCTGTGAGTCAAGACAATCACATGCTGAAAAAAGTTAAATAGCAATACATTAAATCGCACAACTTATATTGTGTTATGTTGTTCTTTCCTATTGTATCTTTACCCATGAGTTCAATTTAAGTGTGTTGTGTATTTTATTATAAAATTAAATCACACTCTTTCTTTTCTTCAAGAGTTGACAGTTCTTAATGTGGCTTCTCATTCAAAGAATTTATTCTTGTCATCCCCCCAAGCCTCTAATTCATTCCAATGAATCAGCTCCTCTAATTAGCAGGGAAGATTCTGGAATTAATTAACTAAAAGATCTGAGTTGTCATCAAAATGTCTTTTTAGGGAACATGGTAAATAAGGAGAATGTATCACAAATAAAATCATTTTACAGATCAGCCATTTCAGGAAGGGGCAGAAGAGAACAGAGCTCACAAAAAAGCCCAGGCCTGGGATCAAAAGCACAGGTTTTCCTATCTATTAATCATGTGTCCTGGGGCAAACGACTTTATGTTTCTGGGCCTCAGGTGCTTCCTCAAGGAAGTGGAGGTAGTAACCTGCTATGCCTACTTCAAGGGCTTGTTCTTGGGGCCAAATGAAATCACTGATGTGAAAATGTTTTGTAAATGCCAAAGCACCATTCAATTGCAAACTATTATTATTCCAAGGCAGTTGGATTTGCTGGGGGGCACAACAAAAGAAGTCCTTGCATTTTGTATTCAGTCCTCAGACAACATGCTGAGGGAACCCCATTTCCACACTCTTCCATCCTAGCAACCCCCATGAAGAGCTCCTCACTGCCACAGTGGCTTTAAGCCTAATTGATCTCATGGCACTTCCTCTTTTCACCACCACATCTACCCCTAGTGACTTCCCTGAAACCTGACAAGCATATCAAATTTGATCAAAAACAAGCCTGGGGACTTCTTTTGAGTCTGTATTTGAGCCTAGAAGCCTATGGATTTCAATCAAAGGCAGGCTTGGAAATGAAGAAAAGGTTGCCTTAAACAATTTTACTATGATTCCAGCAGAGGGACACACGACTGCACTTTTCCACAGGACATGAATTTTAATTTAAAGGTTTACAATATGAATACGAAGAGCCCGCCTGCCCGCCTGCCCGCCTGCCCGCCTGCCTGCCTGCCTGCCTGCTTTCCTTTTTCTGTCAAATCATGGTAGTCATGATTTTAATGTCCCTTGGTGGAGAAAGTACATGGCTGAAGGCCATTACAAATTCAGCTATGCTTCCAAAATGAGTTTGTGTCTATTGATCACGAGAGCCACTAGGGCTTTTGGAAACAGCAGTCAAGGCATGTTATATATTCTTACTGACTCTAAATTGATAGTTCATATTTATAACCTCTAATTTAAACTGGAGATCACATTTTAAAAACCACTTATGGCTCCTGGTGGAAAGAGCTAGCAAAAGTAAGAAGTAGGGGTTGCGTCATTGGAAGGAGACTAAAGTGCCCAACTTCCCAAGAAGGATTTTGGTCAAGTATTTAATGGATTGCTCAGAGAATCACCAGATAATTGGTCTGAGTAGTTGTAAGACATTTATTATTTGTGGGTTTTTTTGAGCCAGGCCTTTAAGCAGGAGACGTTTATTATTTGATCAACAATGAAGAATAGGCTGGGTGTGGTGGCTCATGCCTGTAATCCCAGCACTTTGGGAGTCCAAGGAGGGCGGATCACCTGAGGTCAGGAGTTCAAGACCAGCCTGGCCAACGTGGTAAAACCCCGTCTCTACTAAAAATACAAAAAAATTAGCCAAGTGTGGTGGTGGGCGCCTGTAATCCCAGCTACTTGGGAGGCTGAGGCAGGAGAATCGCTTGAACCCGGGAGGTGGAGGTTGCAGTAAGCCGAGATCATGCCATTGCACTCCAGCCTGGGTAACAATAGCGAAACTCTGTTTCAAAAACAAAAAATGGTGAGAAATAAGAACTCAAAAAGAAATGTAATTTTTCATCCAATAGTGTACGAAGTGTTATGCTAGGTGTTGACTGTAATAAAAAGATGAATAAAATACAGTGATGCCATTTAGGTTGTCCTTTGAGAAAGAGGACTAACAAGGTATATGTGAAACAGTAGCCAAACGTTTTAGGCAGCAAATAATTAAACCCTAAAGTCATGTGGTACAGAATAAATACCACTGGTACATGGACAAAGAGAGCTCCCAGTGAGCTACTGTGGTCAGGAGAGGTTATTTTATGGAGGAGATGAGCTTCACATAATGGCTTGGGTTTAGATAGACTTTTCAAGGTGAGAAAAATTGGGGCAATTATGGTATTGGGTTTTTAAAAATGAAATCAATGCTAATCAGAAATACTTTTTGTTTCAACCCTTGTTGAAGTTTTTCCTAAAATGTATGAATATATGGACATCTGAAATTGTTTCCTATATTTTGAAAATACTTCAGAATTAAACTCAGAAAAAATGTAAATGTATTTATGCATTTCCTTTTTAGGAAATAAAAACTTTAGGCATTTGATAGGTTAATTTATTCGTTCATTAAATGTTTATTGAACACCTACTGTAAGCCAGGCAAGGTTCTAAGTGGTGAGTAAAATAAATATGTCTCATTGATTATTAAAACCTTGGGGAGATCAACAATAAAAAAGTAGTTATACATGCTTCAAAGGAAAAGAACAAATTGAAGTGACAGCAAATAACAGATGTAAAATCTACTTAGGTAGAACAGTCAGGGAGAGCTTTGGTTGAGATTTAAAGAATGAGCAAAGCCAAGCCAGCAAAGTGGGGAGCAGAGCTCCAGGCAGGCCCCCAGGACTAGTTTGAGGTGCCCAGGTATAGCATCATATGTAGGTTGTATGTATATGTATATAAAATCATATACATTATATATGCTATATATCCTACTTTATTTGCTTATTTATTTCAAGGAATTGCTTATGTGATTTTAGGAGCTGGCAAGTGTGAAATTTGCAGGCCAGGCCAGTAGGCTACAACTCTTGGGCTATTGCTGTAGTCCTTTTTTTTTTTTTTTGAGACAGAGTCTTACTGTCTTGCCCAGGCTGGAGTGCAGTGGCACTATCTCGGCTCACTGCAAGCTCTGCCTCCCGGGTTCACACCATTCTCCTGCCTCAGCCTCCCGAGTAGCTGAGACTACAGGCGCCCACCACCACGCCTGGCTAATTTTTTGTATTTTTAGTAGAGACAGGGTTTCATGGTGTTAGCCAGGACGGTCTCGATCTCCTGACCTCGTGATCCACCCGCCTTGGCATCCCATAGTGCTCGGATTACAGGCGTGAGCCACCGTTCCCGGCTATCGCTGTAGTCTTAAGGCAGAATTTCCTCTTCCAGGAAACCTCAGTTTTGTTGCGTTTAAGGCTTGCGAACTGATTGGCTAAGGCCCACACACATAATTGAGGGTAATCTCCTTCTACCTAAAGTCAACTGATTGTAGATGCTAACCACATCGCCACAATACTTTCACAGCTAGATCCAGTTTAGTGTTTGATTAAATAACTGGGTGCTATGACCTAGCCAAGTTGACACATTAAACCAACCATCCCAGCAGGAAACTATCACATCTAGCACAGTGTCTGGAGTACTGTGAGATAAGACAAGAAAGTCAGATAAATTTGGGAAGTTGGGTAGAGGTCTTGAGGCTAAGATAGAGTTTAGCTTTTATTCCAAGTGCATTGGGAAACCACAGAAATGTATCAGCAGGGAATGGAGATTCATGCATCTTAGAGCCTATTTTTCATTCTCTTAATCAGTGGGACCCAAATTAAAAAATAAGGCACTCTGGCTACTCTCTGGAGAATAAAATAAAGAGTGTATTTTGGGGAGAATAAAATAGGGAGCCTAGTCAAGATCTAGTGGAGAGGCAGAAACCAGTGGAGTGACTTCAATAGAGAACATTTGATAGACGGAGTTGTTAACTATGCACAAGGTGGATAACTTTTAAAAGGTGTAGAAGAGGGAGCAACTGCAGAGAACACCTGTCGGGCTGAGAGAAGAACAAGGAAGGAACTTGGAAATCTAGAGGAGGTCCTGTAAGGTCTGTGATCAATGCTGTGATGAGAAGGTGTGACTCCTGCAGGAACACGCTATTCACCACTGCGGGGAAGAAGAAACTTGCAGGGGGCTGCTTGCTGGAACCATAAGGACCTCAGCTGCTTTGAAGAACACCACAGGAAATAGCTGCACACTGTGCCCCTTCCTGCCACTTAAAAAAAAAAATAGAAAAAAAGATTCTTTTCTCCCTCTTCCAGCCTTGTAGACTTCGTCCTGCACCCTCTACTGGCAGAACCTAGCATTGTATTGACCGGCAAAGTAGAAATGCGGTTTACAGAGTCAGTTCAAGTATTATATAGTAGGGCAAAGAAAGGTGGGCTTGAGGATAAGAGCAAATAAATGGATAACTGGCACTGGGATCAAGGGTGGACTCGGTGGCCAGGTGTGGTGGCTCATGTCTGTAATCCTAGCACTTTGAGAGGTCAAAGTAGGAGGATTGCTTGAGACTAGGAATTCAAGACCAGCCTGGGCAACATAGTGAGACCCTGTCTCTACAAAAAATATAACAAATTAGCTGGGCATGAAGGTGCATGCTTATAGTCCCAGCTACTCAGGAGGCCAAAGTGGGAGAATTGCTTAAGCCCAGGAGATTGAGGCTGCAGTGAGTGGTGATCACACCACTGCACTCTAGCCTGGACCCTGCCTCAAAAAACAAAAATAGAAATGAAAATAAATAAATAAAAAAGGGTCGACTTGGAGTTGAAGCTCTTAGGAAGCTATTGCAGTGGTCAATGGGAGAGTTGATGGGGACTGGATGAGAGTGGTGGCAACATAGTTGGAGAAATAGACTTATTTTATCTATTGGAGGTAGGTGCTCAAAAATGTTAAGCTGACGTCTTTAATTATTCATTAGAAGAGAATATTGAAAATATGAAAATTCCATGGTATGACTTAGGCTCTTAACATTACACAAATAATTCCAAACATGAAGTCATAGTGGCAGTATTTATTAATTTACTTATTTGTGTAGGGAAATAAATAAAAAAGTTTAAATAAATGGAGAGATATTCCATTTTCATGGATAGAAAGACTCAATATTTTTAAGATGTCAGTTCTTCCCAACTTTGTAGATTCATTGCAATTCCAATCAAAGTCTCAGTGAGTTACTTTGTGAATATTGACAGATTCTAAACGTTTATACAGAAACAAAAAAAATAGAATGGTCAATACAATATCAAGGAAGAACAAAATTGGACTACATATACTACTCAACTAAGACTTGTTATAAAGTACAGTAATTAAGACAGTGTAGTATTGGTGAAAGAGTAGACAACAGATCAATGGAATGAAATCGAGAACCTAGAAATAGACACAAATGTATTAAACTGATCTTTGATAAAGGATCAAAGGCAATTCAATGGAGAAAGGATAGTTTTTTTTCCAACAAATGGTGCTGGAATAAGTGGACCGCCACATGCAAAAAAAAAAAAAATCTAGACATGGAAGGTATCTGGAAGAAAATGGTGGATAGGAGACAGGATCACATTGCAGCTCTCACTTGGACAGACAGAGCAGCCTGTGGAGACTTGCACTGTGGAAATTTTGCTCCAAGATCTACTGCAGGAATATACCAGTAGAGCTGAGAATCCACGAACCCTTTGAAGGAAGTGGATGGCTCTTGCAAGACCTAGGAGAGAGTCCAAATACTGCAAGTGCCCATACTGTGAAGATGGGAAAGGGGAATTGTCCACCCACAAACACACAACCTCACTGGGGAACCTGAAGGTCCAGATCACAGAAAAAGAATTTGACTTTACCTGGAGCTGAGACAATTTAGGGAGCCAAGCGAAATACAAGGGTAGAGGAAGCAGTAGGAAAAGCCCTGTGGGCTCTCTGGGTCCCAGGGAAGCCATTTCTGCCTTGTCTCACAGGGGTCCTTGGGGAGGGCTGCCAGAGGAACTGGGAAAATATCACAGGGAGAAGGAAAACTCCCGCTGAACTTTATAACAATTCCAACCAAACATGAAGTTTCTTGGCCAGAACTTGGGGGAGGACATGAATCCGGTGTGCAGATCCCACAGGTGGGGAGGCAGGAAAGCCCTGTTTGCTTTCTCAGCCAGGAGGCTGGTACCCTGGGGCAAGTTCTCAGCCCTGTTCGCCCACTTCCTAGAAACAAACTCGGTGCTGTTGGAGTGGGGGCATGGTGGGAGTGAGACCAGCCTTTTGGGTTGCACGGGAGCTGGGTGAGGCCTGTAACTGCCGGCTTTCCCCTGCTTCCCTGACAACCTGCATGACACAGCAGAGGCAGCCATAATCCTCCTGAGAACATAACTCCATTGACCTGGGAACCACATCCCCATCTCCCACAGCAGCCGCAGCAAGCCCCGCCCAAGGAGAGTCTGAGCTCAAACATGCCTAACCCTACCCCTTCCTGATGGGGCTTCCCTCCCCACCCTGGAAGCCAAAGACAAAGGTTATATTCTCTTGGGAGTTCCAGGGCCTCACCCATCACCTGGTCCTCCCCTATACTGCCACAGCTAATGCTGTCTCAAAAGTTCCACCTCCTGGCAGGAGGCCAACCAGCACAAAACTACGACAAGTGCATTAAACAACTACAACTAAGGACCCTCACAGAGTCCATTTCACTCCCCTGCCACCTCCAGTGGAGCAGGTCCTGGTATCCATGGCTGAGAGACCTGAAGACAGTTCACATCACAGAACTCTGTGCAGACACCCCCCAGTACCAGCCCAGAGCCTGGTAGCCCTGCTGGATGGCTAGATTCAGAAGAGAGTAACAATCACTGTAGTTCTGCTCTCAGGAAGCCACATCCCTAGGAAAAGGGGGAGAGTGCTACATCAAAGGAGCACCCCGTGGGACAAAAGAATCTGAACAGCAGCCTTGAGTCTCAAATCTTCCCTCTGACAGAGGCTACCAAAATGAGAAGGAACCAGAAAAACAATTCTGGTAATATGACAAAACAAGGTTCTTTAACATCCCCCCTTAAAAAAAATCACACTAGCCCACCAGCAATGGATCCAAACCAAGAAGAAATCCCTGAATTGCCAGAAAGAGAATTCAGAAAGTTGATTATTAGGAGGCACCAGAAAAGGTGAAGTCCAACTTAAGAAAATCAAAAAGATGATACAAGATATGAGGGGAAAAATCTTTAGTGAAGTGGATAGCATAAATAAAAAAAAATCACAACTTCAGGAAATAAAGGACACACTTAGAGAAATGCAAAATGCCCTGGAGAGCCTCAGCAATAGAATTGAACAGGCAGAAGAAAGAACTTCAGAGCTCAAAGCCAAGGTTTTCAAAATAACCCAATCCAATGAAGACAAAGAAAAAAGAATTTTAAAAACTGAACAAAGGCTTCCAAGAAGTTTGGGATTATGTTAAATGACCAAATCTGAGAATAATTGACATTCCTGAGGAAAAGGAGAAATCTAAAAGTTTTGAGAACGTATTTGGGGAAATAATTGAGGAGAACTTCCCCGGCCTTGCTAGAGATCTAGACATCCAAATACAAGAAGCTCAAAGAACACCTAGGAAATTCATCACAGAAAGATCATCGCAGAGGCACATAGTCATCAGGTTGTCTAAAGTCAAGATGAGGGAAAGAATCTTAAGAGCTGTGAGGCAAAAGCAGCACCAGGTAACCTATAAAGGAAAACCTATCAGATTAACAGCAGATTTCTCAGCAGAAACTCTACAAGCTAGAATGGATTGGGGTCCTATCTTCAGCCTCCTTAAATGAAACAATCATCAGCCAAGAATTTTGTATCCAGTGAAACTAAGCTTCATAAATGAAGGAAAGACACAGTCTTTTTCAGACAAACAAACGCTGACAGAATTCACCACTACCAAGCCAACACTACAAGAACTGCTAAAAGGAGCTCTAAATATTGAAACAAATCCTGGAAACACATCAAAATAGAACCTCTTTAAACCATGAATCTCGCAGGACCTATAAAGCAATACAATAAATACATAAATAAATAAACCAAGGTATTCGGGCAACAAATAGCACAATGAATAAAATAGTACCTCACATCTCAATACTAACTGAATATAAATGGCCTAAAGGCTCCATTTAAGAGATACAGAATTGCAGAATGGATAAAAATTCATCAACCAGGTATTTGCTGCCTTCAAGAGCCTCACTTGCTCACGCCTTTAATCCCAGCATTTGGGAGGCCGAGGCAGGTGGATCACAAGGCCAGGAGTTTGAGACCAGCCTGACCAACATGGTGAAACCCTGTCTCTACTAAAAATACAAAAATTAGCCGGCATGGTGGCAGGCACCTGTAATCCCAGCTACTCAGGAGGCTGAGGCAGGAGAATCGCTCAAATCCAGGAGGCAGAGGTTGCAGTGAGCTGAGATCGTGCTACTGCACTCCACTCCAGCCTAGGTGACAGAGTGAGACTCCGTCTCAAAAAAAAAAAAAAAAAAAAAAGCCTCACTTAACACATAAGGACTCACATAAACTTAAGGTAAAGGTGTGTAAAAAGACATTTCATACAAATTGACATCAAAATCAGGCAGGAGTAGCTATTCTTATATCAGACAAAACAAACTTCAAAGCAACAGCAGTTAAAAAAGACAAAGAGGGACATTACATAATGATAAACAGCCTTGTCCAACAAGAAAATATCACAATTCTAAATATATATGCACCTAACACGGGAGCTCCCAAATTTATAGAACAATGACTACTAGACCTAAGAAATGAGATAGACAGCAACATAATAATAGTGGGGGACTGCAAAACTCCACTGACAGTGAGAGGTGACAGCATGCTGGCAGTCCTCACAGCCCTCACTCACTCTCGGCACCTCCTCTGCCTGGGGTCCCACTTTGGCAGCACTTGAGGAGCCCTTCAGCCTGCTGTTGCACTGTGGGAGCCCCTTTCTGGGCTGGCCAAGGCCACAGCCGGCTCCCTCAGCTTGCGGGGAGGTGTGGAGGGAGAGACACGGGCAGGAACTGGGGCTGTGTGCAGTGCTTGCGGGCCAGCTGGAGTTTCGGGTGGGCGTGGGCTCAGCGGACCCTGCACTTGGAGCAGCTGGCCAGCCCCACTGGCCCCAGGCAGTGAGGGGCTTAGCACCTGGGCCAGCAGCTGCTGTGCTCAATTTCTCGCCAGGTCTTAGCTGCCTTCCCACGGGGCAGGGCTTGGGACCTGCAGCCTGCCATGCCTGAGCCTCCCCCTCCCCCCCCGTGGGCTCCTGTGCAGCCCGAGCCTCCCCGACAAGCGCCACCCCCCGCTCCATGGTGCCCAGTCCCATCGACCACCCAAGGGCTGAGGAGTGTGGGCACATGGCGTGGGACTGGCAGGCAGCTCCACCTGCAGCCCCGGTGCGGGATCCACTGGGTGAAGCCAGCTGGGCTCCTGAGTCTGGTGGGGATGTGGAGAACCTTTATGTCTAGTTCAGGGATTGTAAATACACCAATCAGCACTCTGTATCTAGCTCAAGGTTTGTAAACACACCAATCAGCACCCTGTGTCTAGCTCAGGGTTTGTGAATGCACCAGTTGACACTCTGTATCTAGCTACTCTGGTGGGGACTTGGAGAACCTTTGTGTGGACACTCTGTATGTAGCTAATCTAGTGGGGATGTGGAGAACTTTTGTGTCTAGCTCAGGGATTGTAAACACACCAATCAGCACCCTGTCAAAACAGACCACTCAGGTCTCTGTAAAATGGACCAATTGGCAGGATGTGGGTGGGGCCAGATAAGAGAATAAAAGCAGGCTGCCCGAGCCAGCAGTGGCAACCCGCTCAGGTCCCCTTCCACACTGTGGAAGCTTCGTTCTTTTGCTCTTTGCAATAAATCTTGCTACTGCTCACTCTTTGGGTCCACACTGCCTTTATGAGCTGTAATACTCACTGTGAAGGTCTGCAGCTTCACTCCTGAAGCCAGCGAGACCACGAACCCACTGGGAGGAACAACTCCAGACGTGCCGCCTTAAGAGCTGTAACACTCACCGCGAAGGTCTGCAGCTTCACTCCTGAGCCAGTGAGACCACGAACCCCACCAGAAGGAAGAAACTCCGAACACATCCTAACATCAGAAGGAAGAAACTCCGGACACGCCGCCTTTAAGAACTGTAACACTCACTGCGAGGGTCTGTGGCTTCATTCTTGAAGTCAGTGAGACCAAGAACCCACCAATTCCGGACACGACAGCACTCAATAGGTCATTAGACAGAAAGTCAACAAAGAAACAATAGATTTAAACTATATCCTAGAACAAAATGGGCTTAATGGATATTCTACCCAACAACTGCAGAATATACATTCTATTCATGAGCACATGAAACATTCTCCAAGATAGACTATATGATAGACCACAAAGCAACTTTCAACAAATTTAAGAAAATTGAAATTATATCAAGTACTCTCTCAGACCACAGTGGAATAATATTGGAAATCAACTCCAAAAGGAACCTTCAAAACCATGCAAATACATGGAAATTAAATAACCTGCTTCTGAATGATCATTGGGTCAACAAGGAAATCAAAATGGAAATTTAAAAATTCTTTGAACTGAATGATAATAGTGACACAACTTATTAAAACCTCTGGGATACAGCAAAGGTGGTGGTAAGAGGAAACTTCACAGCCTTAAATGCCTACATCAAAGAGTCTGAAGGAGCACAAATAGACAATTTAATCACACCTCAAGGAACTAGAGAAACAAGAACAAACCAAACCCAAACCCAGCAGAAGAAAAGAAATAACCAAGATCAGAGCAGAACTGAATGAAATGGAAACGAACAAAAATAAAAAGATAAATGAAACAAAAAGCTGATTCTTTGAAAAGATAAATAAAATTGATAGATCATTAGCAAGATTAACCAAGAAAAGAAGAGAGAAGATCCAAATAAGCTCAATTAGAAACGAAATGGGAGATATTACAACTGATACCACAGAAATACAAAACATCATTCAAGGCTACTATGAACACCTTTGCACTCATAACCTAGAAAACCTAGAGGAGATGTATAAATTCCTGGAAAGATACAACCTTCCTAGCTTAAATCAGGAAGAATTAGAAACCCTGAACAGACCAATAACAAGAACGGGGATTGAATTGGCAACAAAAAAAAATACCAACAAAAAAAAGTCCAGGTCCAGACGGATTCATAGCTGAAGTCTACCAAACATTCAAAGAAGAATTGGTACCAACCCTATTGACACTATTCCACAAGATAGAGAAAGAGGGAATAATCCCTAAATCATTCTATGAAGCTAGTATCACCCTAATATCAAAACCAGGAAAGGACATAACAAAAATCAAACTACACACCAATATCCCTGATGAACATAAACGCAAAAATCCTTAATAAAATACTAGCTAACCAAATCTAACAGCATATCAAAAAGATAATCCACCATAAACAAGTGGGTATCATACCAGGGATGCAGGGATGGTTTAACATATGCAACTCAATAAATGTGATACACCACATAAACAGAATTAAAAACAAAATCACATGATCATCTCAATAGACGCAGAAAAAGCACTTGACAAAATCTAGCATCCTTTTATGATTAAAACCCTCAGCAAAATCAGCATGCAAGGGACATACCTCAATGTAATAAAAGCCATCTATGACAAACCCACAGCTAACATAATATTGAATGGGGGAAAAGTTGAAAGCATTCCTCTGAGAACTGGAACAAGACAAGGATACCCACTCTCACCACTTCTATTCAACATAGTACTGGAAGTCCTAGCCAGAGAGATCAGACAAGAGAAAGAAATAAAGGGTATCCAAATTGGTAAAGAGGAAGTCAAACTGTCACTGTTTGCTGATGATATGATCGTATACCCAGAAAACCCTAAAGACCCCCCCGAAAAGACTTCTAAAACTGATAAGTGAATTCAGCAAAGTTTCAGGATACAAAATTAATGTGCACAGATCAGTAGCTCTGCTATACACCAACAGCGACCAAACTGAGAATCAAATCAAGAACTCAACCCCTTTTACAATAGCTGCAATGAAATAAAATAAAATAAAATAAAATAAAATACTTAGGAATATATCTAACCAAGGAGGTGAAATACCTCTACAAGGAAAACTACAAAACACTACTGAAAGAAACCATAGACAATACAAACAAACAGAAATACAACCCATGCTCATTGATGGGTACAATCAATATCGTGAAAATGACCATACTGCCAAAAGCAATCTACAAATTCAATGCAAATCCCATCAAAATATCACCATCATTCTTCACAGAACTAGAAAAACCAATCCTAAAATTCATATGGAACCAAATAAGAGCCCACATGTGCAAAGCAAGACCAAGCAAAAAGAACATATCTGGAGGCATCATATTACCTGACTTCAAACTATATTATAAGGCCATAGTCACCAAAACAGCATGGTACTGGTATAAAAATAGGCACATAGACCAATGAAACAGAATAGAGAAACCAGAAATAAACCTAAATACTTACAGCCAACTGATCTTTGAAAAAGCAAACAAAAACATAAAGTGGGGAAAGGACACCCTATTCAACAAATGGTGCTGGGATAACTGGCAAACCACATGCAAGAGAATGAAACTGGATCCTCATCTGTCATACAACAATCAACTCAAAATGTATCAAGGACTTAAATCTAAGATCTGAAACTGTAAAAATTCTAGAAAATGGCCGGGCGCGGTGGTTCTCACCTATAATCCCAGCACTTTGGGAGGCCGAGGCGGGCGATCACAAGGTCAGGAGTTCAAGACTAGCCTGGCTGACATGGTGAAACTCCATCTCTACTAAAAATACAAAAATTAGCTGGGTGTGGTGTTGGGTGCCTGTAATCCCAGCTACTCGGGAGGCTGAGGCAGGAGAATCACTTGAACCTGGGAGGCAGAGGTTACAGTAAGCCAAGATCACGCCACTGCACTTTAATCTGGGCGACAGAGTGAGACTCCATCTTGGAAAAAAAAAATTCTAGAAGAAAGCATCGGAAAAACTCTTTTACATATTGGCTTAGGCGAAGACTTCATGACCAAGAACCCAAATGCAAATGTGACAAAAACAAAGATAAACAGGTGGGACTTAAACTAAAGAGCTTCTGCACAGCAAAAGGAATACTCAGCAGAGTAAACAGACAACCACAGAGTGGGAGAAAATCTTCACAATCTATACATCAGACAAAGGACTAATACCCAGAATCTACAACAAACTCAAACAAATTACAAGAAAAAGAAATTCCATCAAAAAGTGGGCTAAGGACATGAATAGACGATTCTCAAAAGAAGATATACAAATGGCCAACAAACATGAAAAAATGCTCAACATCACTAATTATCAGGGAAATGCAAATCAAAACCACAATGCAGGCCGGGCGCGGTGGCTCACACCTGTAATCCCAGCACTTTGGGAGGCCAAGGCAGGCAGATCACCTGAGGTTAGGAGTTTGAGACCAGCCTGGCCAACGTGGTGAAACCCTGTCTCTACTAAAAATACAAAAATTAGCTGGGCGTGGTGATGCATACCTGTAATCCCAGCTACTACTTGGGAGGCTGAGGAAGGAGAATCGCTTGAACCTGGGAGGTAGGGGTTGCAGTGAGCCAAGATCATGCCACTGCACTCCAGCCTGTGCGACAGAGTGAGACTCCATCTCCAAAAACAAAACAAAACAGAACAAAACAAACAAACAAACAAAACCCCTGGCGGCCAGGCATGGTGGCTCATGCCTGTAATCCTGGTACTTTGGGAGGCCGAGGCAGGCAGATCACGAGGTCAAGAGATCGAGACCATCTGGCCAACATGGCGAAACCCCGTCTCTATTAAAAATACAAAAATAAGGTGGGCGTGGTGGCACATGCCTGTAGTCCCAGCTACTCGAGAGGCTGAGGCTGGAGAATTGCTTGAACCCAGGAGGCAGAGGTTGCAGTGAGCCAAGATGGTGCCATTGCACTCCAGCCTGGTGACAGAGCAAGACCTCTGTCTCAAAAAAAAAACAAACAAAAAAAACCCACAATGCAATACCACCTTACTGCTGCAAGAATGGCCATAAAAAAAAATAGATATTGGTGTGGATGCAGTGAAAAGGAAACACTTCTACACTGCTGGTGGGAATGTAAACTACCACACTATGGAAAACAGTGTGGAGATTCCTTAGAGAACTAAAAGTAGAAACTACCATTTGATCCAGCAATCCTGCTACTGAGTATCTATCCAGAGGAAAAGAAGTCATTAAATGAAAAAGATACTTGTGCACACGTGTTTATAGCAGCACAATTAGCAGTTGCAAAAATGTGAAACCAGTCCAAATACCCAACAATCAATGAGTGGATAAAGAAACTGTGGCATATATATACAATGGAATACTACTCAGCCATAAAAAGGAATGAATTAATGGCATTCACAGCAACTTGGATGGATCTGGAGAATATTATTCTAAGTGAAGTAACTCAGGAATGGAAAACCAAACATTGTATGTTCTCACTCATAAGTGAGAGCTAAGCTATGAGGATGCAAAGGCATAAGAATTTCACAATGGACTTAGAGGACTCGGGGAAAGGGTGGGAGGGAGGTGAGGGATAAAAAGACTACAAAATGGGTTCAGTATATATTGTTTGGGTGATGGGTGCACCGAAATCCCACAAATTACCACTAAATAACTTACTCATGTAACCAAATACCACCTGTTCCCCAAAAACCTATGCAAATTAAAAAAAAAATCTAGACAAGGACATTGATTTCTCCCCACTGTCAGACATCAAGTTCATGAGGATGCTTGGGATGACAAAATAATATGTATGGAAAAATTAAGCCTCTGCTATCAAAAGGTCATAGTTTAACGGTCTATTGATCCTTGGCACCACAGTTGTGGCTGGAGCTGTTGTGGAACGCTGGGCTGGGTATGTTCAGACCACAAAACTTAGACTGTAAAAAAATTTAACTCAAGCTAATTGAGGCTTCCTGTCCATCTAGATCTCTCATCAATCATGAAAATTTCAGTTTAGATGGTGGGCAGTCTCCAAAAAGCCTATTGTCATGATTGTAATTAATAAGTAAAGTGCTTTCAGAGTGACACCAACACCAGCTGGTTTATGGCACTGGTAACTTAGCAGGGAAGGAGAGACAGGGAAATGACAAAAAGAGCACATTACAGATAGGCATTAAAAAACCTCGAGATCAAGGAATCTGACCTGAATTAAACGAGCAGATGCAGAACGGGGGTGGTTCCTTTGGAAGCACACTACAAATACCACAGCCTTCTCGACAGGACTGGTATTAACGGTCTGACTGATGTTTTGTCCCCTCTTTGTTTTATTTGGATGTTCTGACTAATCTGAGTGTTTGGCTCCAGATATGCAGTGGGCCAAGGGGAAAAGGAGCCCCACAAAGTGGGTTTACAGGAATCGAATTTGGGATCCAAGCCACTGCTACCTGACTCTTGGGATGGGAAGAAAAATTGGAGAGTTCAGCACATTGCTGATTGTTCCCCCAAATTTATTTTTTGTTTTCATCATGATATAATTTTAGCTAGGTATAAGATGACTCATCGAGAGACTACATTTCTTGGACTCCTCACAGTTAGGAGTGACGACGAGGCCAAGTTTCTTGCCAATGAAATGTGAATTGAAGTGATGAGTGCGGCTCCTATGTCACTTGCCTAAACAGAAATTGCTTGCCTTTCATGTCTTCTCTGCCTACTGGCAGCCCAACTTTAACCAAGTACACAAAGACCACACCGTGAGAAAGGGCAACAAGACGAAAGGCACTTCGTCCTGGAGCAGATTCCCATCAGCCTGGACCACTCACCTCTAAGCTGTTCCATGACAAAGAAACGCTATTCTATCTTTATTATTTTTTTTTTTTGAGACGGAGTCTCGCTCTGTCGCCCAGGCTAGAGTGCAGTGGCGCAATCTCGGCTCACTGCAAGCTCCGCCTCCCGGGTTCACGCCATTCTCCTGCCTCAGCCTCTCCGAGTAGCTGGGACTACAGGCGCCCGCCACCACGCCCGGCTAATTTTTTGTATTTTTAGTAGAGACGGGGTTTCACCATGGTCTCGATCTCCTGACCTCGTGATCCGCCCGCCTCAGCCTCCCAAAGTGCTGGGATTACAAGCGTGAGCCACCGCGCCCAGCCGCTATTCTATCTTTTTACTGATCTTTCCATGGCTGGATTACAGCAGCAGCTTAAATTGTAGGCTTGACAATATAGTGAGCAAAGAAGCAGCTGCATCAGTAACTGAAAAATGGCTCTTCGGGTCATTGTTTCATCAAATTCCTTTCCTTTGCCTTTTTATTTGTCCCTTATCCCCTACCTGGAAAGGAACAGTCCAATGCTGGGAGATTATGTTTAGGCACTGAGCTCAGAGCCAGAAGCAAAATTGGTGCACGTGTACAGTCATCCCTTGGTACCAAGGGGATTGGTTCCAGGACCCCAAGGATTCCAAAATCCATGGATGCTTAAGTCCCTTCCTAAAATGGGGTAATATTTGCATATAATCTACACACATTCTCCTGTATACTTTAAATCATGTCTAGATTACTTCTAATATCTAATACAATGTAAATACTAGCAAGTAGTTGTTATACTATATTAGTTTTTTGAATTCGTGTTCTTTGTTTTTCTATCCCCAGATATTTTTGATCTGCACTCGGTTGAATCTGCAGATGTAAAACCCACGGATGCAGAGGGCTGACTGTGGCTAGAAAATGTGCTCCTGGGAGCATGTGGAAACAGCTGATGAGCACCTGCAGCCACTGTTTGGGAGCAGCTGGGGTGTGCTGCCTGCAGTTCACCCATCAGTCAGTGAGTGCCTTGTGTGTAGTGTTGGGTTGGCTCTGAGGGCTTGGGGCAGGGGGACTTTTGATGGCCATGAGAAGATAAGCTGGAGTTAAGTACTGCCTGGTCCTTCTTCTGCTGATGAAATTATTGCCCTGGAGACCCTGCATTGCTGTAGGGAAGGCCATGATGGCTGAGGAATAAAAAGGAGAGTGAGAAGAGAGAGAAGGCTGGTATACTCAATAAAGGAAAAGAAGAGTTTTGTCAAAAAATAGTGTTTTTGGCCAGGTGCGGTGGCTCACGCCTGTAATCCCAGCATTTTGGGAGGCCGAGGCAGGCGGATCACCTGAGGTTGGGAGTTAGAGACCAGCCTGACCAACATGAAGAAACCCTGTCTCTACTAAAAATACAAAATTAGCCGGGTGTAGTGGCACATGCCTGTAATCCCAGCTACTTGGGAGGCTGAGGCAGGAGAATCACTTGAACCTGGGAGGCAGAGGTTGCGGTGAGCCGAGATCATGCCACTACACTCCAGCCTGGGCAACAAGAATGAAACTCCGTCTCAAAAAAAAAAAAAGTATTTTTAAAAATTGGTCTGGAAGTGTTATAATTCAGTAAGTCAGTCTGGATCCTTAATACGCTCTGATGCTGGCCCTGACTGGTTCTCTCAGGCCTCTTTACAGCCCCCTCCTACATCCTTGTCCTATAAAGAGGGCACAGATACTCTCTGCATTAGAGCCACGTGGTGTTAGTGGGAAATAAAGTTGATTAAGAACATTTACAAGCAGCAAATTAGCGAAATGCCATGGCTTTCTGAGCTCTCATGACAGCAGTAAGAGGGATGCATGGTTGGCTCGAGCCCAAAGCAGAAAGAGCTCTAAGACAGGGCCCTTCCCCTCAAGGTTCTGCCATAGGAACTTCTGGGTGGAGGAAGTGGCCTTGTTGCAAAGGCTCAGAAGCTGGTACCGCCTGTCCTGCCGTCAAGCTAACTGGGGACCTGCTGAACCAGCTCTCTGCTTAGCTAAGAGAGGGTAGGAAATGCGTGTTTGAGGCCTTCTGGTTTGCTCTCTTTGGTTATGCTCAGGCTCCTGGCCCCTGGAGCTAGTCCGGGATCCTCTAAACAAGAAAGAAAGGTATTTTCCAATCTGGGCATTAGAAGGCATTTAATGTCCTTTCTACCTCCCCAATTTAATGCCTTTTTGTCCTGTTCATTTTGATGTACTCAGCCCCAGAATATCTCCCTTTAGACAATTTGGTCTTTAAATCAGCAAGTCACTACAACTTAAGTATCTAACCATGTTTAGCTTACGTTGACCTCTGGAGACATCACATATTCTGCCTTTATTTCTATATGTTGAATGTTTTTGACATCTATTAATTGAAAGTACATTAAAGGATGATTTATATAAGAGGATATAATCATGACTCTCACATAACTATAAAATGAACAGACATTGAAGATTTTATTTAACTCATTATTTAGTTAGGGGACCAGTAAGATGTTACAACTGGTTGAAATAAGGACTTGATTTATAGAGATGTATACTCTCCACAGCACTAAGGGAATAATTTGCATAGCTATGGACAGGAAAGATGCGTTACTATCAATTTTCTATGTGTTAACATCTACTATTACAGAATTGTAAAATAGCCTAAAGACAACCAAAGGCATACATCCCTATAGGATCAGACAATCCCTATAGGATCAGACAATCCCTAGAGGACCCGCAAGACAAGGCTCAGCATTCTATTGAAAGAACACCCAGTAATCTATTTTGCTCATTTCAAAGTTTGACGATTTTTCCTGACCATCTTCCTTCTCCTTGTTATTATATATAATTCTAAAGATTATTCTTCATCACAAAAAAAGGCTGGGCTCCTTAGGTTTGCTGACTGCTTCTACAGTGCATCAAGAGAGTTATGCATCATAGAGGCCTCCTTTGAAGTTTGCTTTGCAAAACCTAGAGCCATACGGTGTTGAATGATTCCAAATTAGCTTCTGCCTAGAAGTTATCATAAGGAATCTTAGATTGGACTTCTAAAAGTGTCTGTTATTTTCTTTTCTTTTTTGGGGACGGAGTTTCGCTCACTGCGAAACTCACTGCAAGATCAGACAATCTCGGCTCACTGCAACTTCCACCTCCCGGGTTCAAGCGATTCTCCTGTCTCAGGCTCCCGAGTAGCTGAGATTACAGGCGCTCGTCACCACACTGAGATAATTTTTGTATTTTTAGTAGGGACAGGGTTTCACCATGTTGGCCAGGCTGGTCTCAAACTCCTGACCTCAGGTGATCCTCCCACCTTGGTCTCCCAAAGTGCTGGGATTACAGGCATGTGCCACCGTGCCTGGCCGTGTCTATTATTTTCTATCCTGTTAAGATTAGGAGACCAAGCCCAAGAAACCACCAAATTTTACCTGCAGTACCTATAGATTTGAGTGAATTCCTTTCTTCTAGAGGTTTCAGAAAAATACCCCCAAGTACTTGCCTAGAAGTGACTTTCCTTACTAACTGTAAGACTGGACACTATAAACTGCACCTATGTCAGGTTTCCTGAGAGGACATTGTAGGCATTGGTTCTGTAAGTACAGCCAACCTTTATTCCTTAAAATGGCTTGTCACACTTCGTTAAATGAACATTATTCTCATAGGGCATTCAAGGCAAGGCTTTCATTGCATAATTGATGCTTCCAGTTGTATTTTGGCAAAAGGGAGGACAGATTCTTACTAAACCTATGCAAACAACTATATTGCCAAGAAATGTAAAGAGACTGGCTAAGAGTTTCTGAATTCAAATAAGGAGAATCGTGTCAGTGAGAATCATATATCATTTAAGAATATTTCATTTTGGTTTATAAAAGCAGAGTTTAAAAACTTATTGTGAATTACAGATAGCATAAGAAGAGAAAGAAAAGGCTTCTTGCAATCTGGCAACAGAACCTTAAAACAACTACATTTCAAATAACTCCAACAAAATTTCTCTCATCAATTCGTTAAGTCTTGTGTAATTCATTCTCATTCTGTTGGATCTTGGGTTAGCAGTTGTGTGAAACTGCTTTTCAGCTACAGAGTTCTGGGAATCCTGACTCAGTTTATCAGTACAGTCTGAAAGTTATCAAAACCATGTCAGCTCAGCTTTGAAGAGTCAATAGTTTGGAGTACCTAGTGCGGTCTCTTCTACGAGGCTCTGAGACTGTCTTTTGATGAAGACACAAGCTCTAGCCTGTAGCTTATAGCAGAGTCTTAGAGTAAGCATTAAAGCAAAAGAAAAACTGTCTACAAATAACATAGACTTGAAGCTACAGTTAATTTATTACTGGTATTTTTCAAATGTGGAAAGTGCAGCAAGGTTCATGATAAGAATAATGCAACTGACAAGGAAATTTACTTGTTTCTGCGCCAAAGACAAAAGCCTCTTCCCCAGTTGCCCTCCCAATCTCAGCCATATAGACAGCCCACGCAGGTACCGAGCCCTGGGGTTTCAGGGATTCAGCCACAGGAAGTGGGGGCAGGAAGCTGTCCAAATCCAGCCCTCAGCTAAAGCAAATAATAATGGCCGTAAGCTTAAAATAGATCCAGGGAGGAGCTCATTAACGTGAACATAGAAAGCGGTTCCGCACCTCTGGCCTTACTCCTTTTAGAAATTGCTTTGGTCCATTTTTACTTCCTTTTATTCGACGCACCAGAAAATAAAAGACTTTTTACCAACATTTTTACCGCATTTGACGATGAACTAATTTAGACCGGCTAAAATAATTGTTCCACTGGGACACAGGAATTCAACCTCAGTTCAGAAAATCCCTGACATCTGACGTAGGAGGATTTATAGGTTTAGTGGAAATTGCTTTCTCCTGCTCTCCAGATTGCATCCTGTGGGTTGATTTTTTTTGCATGAGTAAACATCCTTCTAATAATGAACGGACCAATAATGTCTTAAGAGAGAAAAAGAACAACATTTTCCTTTTTGCTCTTTCTGGAGAGAGGTGTTTGAATTTGGAAACCCATGCTGGCTGTCCCAAATATGAAATTTGGCATCTTTCTTTTGTGGTGGGCATGGGTTTTGGCCACTGAAAGCAGAGTGCACTGGCCTGGAAGAGAAGTCCACGAGATGTCTAAGAAAGGCAGGTGAGTGGACATTTAGGGATAGAGGATTTAGGAAAAGAGGGTGCACAAAGTGAGCTTACAGTGTTGTTCTGGAAACTGAGCATCCTTTCCAGCGTATGGTGTTTTGTGTGGATGCCTCTTTCTTCCCTCTCCCTTTGTTCTCCTGCTGTCCCCCTTTTAGAAAGTTAGAATTACATTTTCTTTTAAAATGATGCTAGATTAGATCATTTTATCAGTGCATTTTTAAAATTCCTTATGAATTGTCCTGGGTGAAACGTAGATTCTAGAAAATAGAATATATGCACATTTTTTAAAAAATCAAGGGCAATTGTTTGCTGTCTGTGTCCTAGGGTTAGAACAACTCTGTGAATTCTCAAATTACCAATGGGATCTGTATTTCATGAGAATGATTCTGCTCTAATTATTTCTGTTAGATTTGTGAATCACTTTTTAATATTTTAAAAGAAAGCAGCTTTCTCCAAGCTGTATGACGAGAAGGATCATTATTAGATGGTCCCCTACCTGTAAATTGGGAGGGCCAGGGACGGAGCTGCCTGCAGGCAAGTGCTTGCCTGTGGTCAACACCAAAGGTGCATGCTGCCCTGTCTGCCAGCACTTGCAGAGGGAGCTTAGACAGGAAACCAGGTTCCCCACCAGCCCCTTAGCACTAGGCCTCACCTGGGCCATTCTGACAGCAGCACCGGCAATGCCTATCTGGGATGCACACCTGCTTGCCCAGCATCAGTCAATAATACAGGAGACTGGGAGACAACCTAATCCAGTGCTCTCTCTGTACTAATGAGGAAATGGAGACAGTAGGGTGTTGTTGATTCTTGGTCCTTTATTAGCCTTAGCTTCAAATTGAACTTCACCTTTCTTTGAGTGTAAATATAAATAGAGTCTGAGAGATCAGTGAATATGAAAAGAAATCTAGCTTTTGGGAGTTTGGGGTTAGGAGGAGGGCTGTGTGTCTAGCACCTCAGTGCCCTTCCTCTGGGGCTGGAGGGAGCCCTCCTCACATGGTCTCCCAAACAGCCAGCTGTAGCTCACAGCATTTGTTTCAAGCTGTTCTTAACAACATCACAAAACTAGGAGCTGAAATATCCAGTGGTCATGGTGAGCCTGGGGTACTAAGGGAGGCCACTGTGCCCTATTACCATCAGAGTCAGAAGTTGCTTGGGCAAACACTGGAACTTGAGGAGTGGTGCAGCCGTAGAGATTATTTGATCGAAATGTGCTTATAGGGATTAAAAGCAACAACAAAAACAACAAAAAACTCTGTTGGTCTTTATCAAAAACTTTTCCCAAGCCAGAGTTAGAGTGGCAACCTATTTGCAAATATCGGTGATTAAGAAGTCTAAGAGAGTGAAATAGACTTTCTTTTAAATAATTTATTTAAAAAATTTAAATTTTAAGTGACAAATTATGATTGTATATATTAATGGGGTACATACGAAATGATGTAAGGATATATACGTACAATGTGGAATGATTAAGTCTAATTAATGTATCCATTACCACAAATATTTACTATTTTTTTGTGGTGAAAACATTTGAAATTTACTCAGCACTTTTGCAATATGCAATACACTACTTTTAACTATGGTCACCATGCTGTGCAATATGGCTCAAAAAACGATTCCTCCTGTCTAACTGAAACTACCTCTTGGCCAACATCTCCTCGTACCCTCAATCTCCCAGCCTCTGGTAACCATCATTCTGCTCTCTGTTAATATGATTTCTATTGTTTGAGATTTCACATACAAGTGAGATCATATGGTATTTGGCTTTGATGCTTGGCTTATTTCATTAAGCATAATGTCCTCCAGGTTTATCCGTGCTGTTGCAAATGACAGAATTTCTTTTGCTAAGGTTGAATAGTATTCCATTGTATACCACATTCTCTTTATCCATTCATCCACTGATAGACACTTAGGTTGTTTCTATAACTTGGCTATTATGAATAATGCTGTAGTGAAAATGAGAGTGCAGATATCTCTTCAACAAACTGGTTAAAGTCCTTTGGATATATACCTGGACAGGGGATTGCTGGATCATATGGTAATTCTGTTTTTAGTTTTTAGAGGAACCTCCATCTAGTTTTCCATAATGGCTGTGCTAATTTACATTCCCACCAGTGGTGTTACAAGGGTTTTCTTTTCTCCACATCTTTGCCAAGGCTTGTTATTGTTCATCTTTTTAAGTTTGTTTTGTTTTTTGTTTGTTTGTTTTAGAGACAGAGTCTTGCCCTGTTACCTAGGCTGGATTGTAATGGTTTCAAGTGATCCTCCCACTTCAGCCTCTTGAATAGCTGGGACTACAGGTGCACTACCATGCCAGGCTAATTAAAAATTTTTTTTTTCTATAGACAGGGTCTCACTATGTTTGTTGCCCAGGCTGGTCTTGAGCTCCTGGCTTCAAGTGATCCTCCCACCTTGGCCTCCGAAAGTGCCAGGATTACAGGTGTGAGCCACCATGCTTGGCCATCTTTTTGATAATAGCCATTCTGACTGGTGTGAGATGATATCTCATTGTGGTTCAAATTTGCATTTCCCTAATGACTAATGATGTTGAGCATTTTTTCATATATCTGTTGGCCACTTGTATATCTTGTTTTGAAAAATGTCTATTCAAGTCCTTTGCCCATTTTTAATCAGGTTACTTGTTTTCTTGCTATTGAGTTGTTTGAGTTTCTTATATATTTTAGATATTAACCCCTTATCAGATGTGTATGCCTTACAAATATTTTCTTCCATTCTGCAGGTTGTCTCTTCACTGCATGAGTTATTTATTCCGCTGTGCAGAAACTTTTTAGTTTGATGTAATCTCATTTGTCTATTTGCTTTCGTTGCCCAAGCTTTTGGAGTCAAATGCAAAAAATTCACTGCCTAGACCAATATTGTGTAACTTTTCTCCTATGTTATCCTCTATCAGTTTAACAGTTTCAGGTCTTATACTTAAGTCTTTAATCCATTTTGAGTTGATTCTTGTATATGGTGTGAGATAGAAGGTCTGATTTCATTCTTCTGCGTGTGGATATCCAGTTTTCTCAACATATTTATTGGAGAGACTTTTTTTTCCATTGTGTGTTTTTGAGACCTTTGTTGAAAATCAATTGATTGTAAATGTATGGGTTTATTATTAGGCTCTCTCTTCTGTTTCACTGGTTGATGTGTTCATCTATATTCTAGTTCCATGATGTTTTAATTACTATAGCTTTGTAATATAGCTTGAAATCAGTTAGTGTATCAGGTAGGATCAGGTAGGAAATCAGATGCCTCCAGCTTTGTTTTCTTTGCTCAAGATCATTTTAGCTATTTGGGATTTTTTGTGGTACCATATGGATTTTAGGATTTTTTTTATGTTTATGAAAAATTACTTGGAGTTTTGACAGGGATTACATTGAATCTGTAGATCACTTTGGGAGTATGGACATTTTAACAATATCAATTCTTTCAATCCATGAACATATGTTTCCATTTATTTGTGTCTCCTTTAATTTCTTTCATTGGCGTTTTATAGTTTTCATTGTACAAATTTTTCACTTCCTCAGTCAAATTTATTCATTAGTCTTTTTTTTGTAACCACTGTATACTGGATTTTTTTAAAATTTCTTTTTTTAGATAGGTTGTTGCTACTGTATAGAAACACTTCTGATTTTTGCATGTTGAATTGAATCTGCAACTTTATTGTATTTGTTCATTAGTTCTGACAGTTTTCTTGGTGAAGTCTTTAGGGTTTTCTATATATAAGGTCATGTTATCAGCAAACAGCAACAATTTCACTTCTTCATCTCCTATTTCTATGCCTTTTCTTTCTTTCTCTTGTCTAACTGCTTTGGCAAGGACTTCTGGTACTATGGTTGAATAGAAGTGGTGGGAGTGAGTCTTGTCACTGATCTTAGAGAGTGAAATAAAATTTCTTTGTAATTTTACTTTTAAAAACTTTCATTTCTTTAGTTATGAAAGACACATATAACTATTATTTAAATTTACTAGAAAAAGAGAAAAAAATTTTAAAAACACCCAAGAATTAGCCATAATCTCCAAGCCCAGAAGTAAGCTTGTTAACATTTTTGCGTATTTTCTTCTTGTCTTTTTTGGTAAGCATATACTGAATACTAAGTAGTCTGGAATTATGCTACGCATATAGTTTTATAACCTTATTGTATTTAATATAATATTGTCTGCATGTTCACTTATTTTAAAAGTCAATAGAATTATCATTTGATTGGCTGCATAATAATGCAAATATGTAAATTAATGCACAGTGTGCCACCATTTAAGTGTTTTCCTCTATTTACAGACATTTGGTTGCTTCCTCTTTGTTATTACAGATATTCTGTATGTATGTCTTTGTATATAAGAAGAGTTGTTCACATACATAATTATTTAATTAGGATAGACTCCTGGAAGTGTTCTGGATCAAATGGCACAAGAACATTGAAAGCTCCAGATATATGTGGGAAAATTTCTATCCAGAATGTTAGGTGGATCCAACTTATACCCCACCAGCCAGGTTAAACTTCATTTTTATGTAGCCTAAACTTTTAAAGGGCTTACTTAATTTAATCCAGACTCTAAATCCATAAGCTTCTGGTAATTTGTATCCAGGTTTATTTACATGGTCATGCTAATAAAATAGCTCAGGTAAACATGGGCACACCAGGGGGTGAGACCAGTGAGGTGCCTAGGGTGCAAAACTGAAGGAGGTGTTACACGCCCCAGAGAGTGACTGGCTCTTTACATTTTACTCCCTACACACCTTACCTGCCTCACTCTAGTCTCCACCCCAGCAAATAATTCATGTTTTCCCGGAATCTCCACAGGAGGCACATCCAGACAGGACCCATCTTCACCAATCATGCAGAATCAAGATCAGAATGCCAGGGCACTGGGCAATGTTTCTAGAATCAATCAAAACTTACTGTCTCAGGCCGGGCATGGTGGCTTATGCCTGTAATCCCAGCACTTTGGAAGGCTGAGACATGAGGATAACTTGAGCCCAGAAGTTCAAGACCAGCCTGGGGAACAAAGTGAGATCCTGTTTCTATAAAAAGTACAAAAAAATGTAGCTGGGCATGGTGAGGTGTGCCTGTAGTCCCAGCTACTCAAGAGGCTGAAGTGGGAGAATGGCTTGAGCCTGGGATGTCAAGGCTGCAGTGAGCCGTGGTTATGCCACTGCACTTCAGCCTGGGCCCATCTGACCCTGTCTCAGAAAAAATAAAAATAAAAAAAAAATAACCCAAAACTTACTGTCGGTCCTCTCCTCCTCTCTTTCCTGGAAGAATGGAAACATAACCTGTTTACACTACAGGCCCCTGGACAATGCCAGCTCAGGCTGTGGGAGGGCATACTGATCCTACCAGAAGCTGGAAGTACATTATCATGCATTCTTTGTTGTGCTAAAGAAGTCACGTTTATTCTGAAGGTGAAGAGGAGCTGAATGGTCTCAGCAGATTTCCATTTCAGAGAGATGATGCTTGCTTGCTCAGCAGCATGATGGAACACCAGGAAGGGGGCTAGAGGGGAAACAGAGAAAGTAATCCAGAGTCTATGACCAGAGTCTGAGGCCAGGTAAGAGCTGGTGCAAAGCTCATTCATAGTGGAATGAACAGGATGGGGATGGGGGAGGAATGAATATGAGAGCTTTCAAGGAGCTAGAATGGTCAGAATCTGATTGGCTTCAGGGTGAGAGAGAAGTTTAGGGTGAATGTTCGGCAGGTATTTCGATTGTATGACTGAGTAGATGGTGATGCCAGGAAGGAGAGCAGGCGGAGGAGTAGGTTTGGGGGTGAAGGTGATGAGTTTGGTATGGATGATATAGACCTAGATGTGCTTGCAAGATACCAAGAGACAGCTGTCCAGTCAGCAGGAAGGGATATAAGTCTGCAGCTCAAGAAGGAAACTGGGCCTGGAGAATCATTTAAAGGGAGTCTCCATAGGTGGCAATGGATGAGGTGGCCAGAGACAGCATGTGGCATGAAATAAGGGCCAGATCAAGGACAGACCTTGGGGAAGAGCAGCGTTTAAGGAGAAGATAAAGGAAGGGGCCTCAGTGAAGAGCTGGAAATGAGTGATCAGAGAAACAGGTATAGAACTGGAACACAGAGGTGTTGAGGATGTTAAGAGGCCCATTTTTTCGACAGTTATCAAGTGCTTATTACAGAGTAGGCACTACACTGGGCAATGAGCTCTTTACCAGTCACAAAATGAGATGCAGGCTGTGCCATCAGAGTCTTTCCGACTAGGAAGGTGTTCTAGCAAGGTGTCAAGGGTTTTAAGAAGGAGGGAGTGGTCAATAGGGTCAGATCACTCCAAGGTCAAAATCAACTAGGTAGAGGACTGAGAAGTGAGCCCTAGATATGGTAGCTACGTGTCATTAATGATCATCCCAAGAAAAGACAGATGTCAGTGGGTTGAGGAGAGGAGAAGAGAAAATGGAGTGAATATAGACAGTATTTACAAGAAACTTGGTGTGAACTGAAAGACTGAGACAGGATGAAGGTGAGAGAGGAAGACAGGAGAGTTTTAGGGTAGGAGGGACTTTGGAGGGTTCAAAGGATGAAGAGAGGCCAGGGGCGGCAACAATGTGGCATGAGGAGTTGCTGTCAAATCCCTGTCTTGCATGACAAAGAGAAAGGTTTGGGATTGTGGACTGGGTCTCTGATCGCCCTAAACGCCTTGAAATTTGATTTTCTCTTAAGTTAGTAGTGCTCTCTTCATCTTGTCCCTTTGCTCCCCAGAAAGTTTGCTTGAACTTTCGAGTCCCCACTTTGTGCTTCCTGGTTCTTGTCTCCCTGCTGATTACGACCTGCCCCTCCTCCTTGCAGTCTCCTAAGGCCTCTGCACCTGCTGCTTCCATGCTCACAACACCATTCTCTTTCTTATTTCTCTGACCCGTTTTTTTCTTCCTCCGATATTTAGCAGAGGTGTCACCTCCTCTGAGAAGCCTTCCTTGGCCCTCCCTCACCCCCTGCCTCTCAAGTCTCAATTAGGTGACTGACTTTTGAGCTTCTGCAGCTCTCCACCACCCTTCTCTCCAAGGACTAATCACTCAGCATTGCCTTTTTTATCTCATTTTTCTCTGCTTCTAGACTATGAGTCCCTTGAGGGCGCATTTATCCTTGTTTCCCCACAATCAAGAACAATGGTGAATGTTCATGAAATGTTGGGCATGAATAAATGAGTGAACCCTGACCCTTGCTATTTCCTGCACTTCATTCATTCATTCAACAAATATGTATTGAGGGCACTATACTCCAGGCACTGTGCCCATGGCTTGGGAGGCAATGGTAAGCAAAATAGACCTGTTCCTCCCCTCAGGGTGCTGACAGTTTAGTGGGGGAGACAGACCTTAATCAGACCATTTTTGCAGAATGCAAAAATTAAAAATTTTGCAGAAGACTGGGCATGATGGCTCACACCTGTAATCCTAGCACTTTGGGAGGCCAAGGCAGGAGGATTGCTTAATCCCAGGAGTTCGAGACCAGCCTAGGGAACATAGTGAGACCCCATTTCTACAAAAACAAGCAAAATTAGCCAGGTATGGTGGCACACACCTGTGGTCCTAGCTACTCGGGAGGCTGAGGTGGGAGGATCACTTGAGCCTGGGAGGTTGAGGCTGCAGTGAGCTGAGATTGCGACGCTGTATTACAGCCTGGGTGACAGAGCAAGACCTATCTCCAAAAAAAAAAAAAAAAAATTTCTACAGAATGTCAGATCTTCAAAGACCTTAGAAACCCCCTCACTTTAAAGGTGAAAAGAGCAAGGCCCAAAAGGGTACACAAACTTGTGCCATGGTCACATAACATATCCACAGAGCTCCCACAGACCCCGTGTTTCCACTTCTGGTGCTCTCCTCTCACCATCAGAAAACGAAAGTTATATTGATGGACGTAAAACTCAGGTTGAACCAAGTGAAAATCTTTTTGTACGTCACAAACAGTTGAATGTCAGCCATTTCCTGTGGTTCAAATTAACATTTTCTTGCCTAATTCTTACAGCACGCCAGTAAAGTTAGTATTATTCCCCCCATCTTTTAGGAAACTGAGACAGAGAAAGATCAAGTAACCTGCCCAAGGTTAACAGCTAGTTTGTGGCTCCCCTGGGATTCACACTGAAGTCTGACTGATGCAAAGTCTGTACTCCTTCCAATACTGTAAGCTGCCTCATCAAATAAATTTAACCCCAAACAAGCAGTGGTGGCTCTTGGGATTGCGGTGATAGCATTGAGAAGACCTCGTGAGTCTTGACTCACCCCTGTTGAAGGCCTGGTCTCTGCTCCACTCCCCAGGTGAGAGGGCAGGAGGTGAAGCGAGGTAGAGATGTTCCATCCGCAATTTCACATTCTGAAATGCATTGCAGGCTGTCCCCTTGACAAACACGTGTTTTTGTTTGTTTGTTTTGTTTTCGTTTTTAGGCAGCTGAGACATTTAATTGGCTATGGGGATTTCACTCAAAAGGCATTTAACAAGAGTCTAAAATGTTGGCATTAGGGTCAAACAGTTATCTACAAGTTAGAAAGTAGTACGTTCTATAAGAAATGGGAATAATACAATCTGAGAATTCTAATAAAGTGAATAGGTGGACAAAATTCAGAGCTTTAAATTAAAAAATAAAATAAAGTAACCCAGTGTCTTCAAGTGGGAGGCATATGGTATTCCCAGGCATAGGAATTCAGACATATGTACAAGGAAAAAAAAGGGATGATCTAGGCTGAGATTTTTTTTTAAGCCCGCAACTTGGATGATAGGCTGAGATTTTATCTAAGAAGCAGTTAGACAAACATTCTTGATGTGTTCTTTTTACTCTGTGGCAAGGCAGTAGCAGGCCAGGGCTGTCTGTGTGTTAGGGGCCCACCAAGTTGGTGGAAACAGAAGTCAGTAATGGTGGCAAGAAGACAGCTTGATCAAATACCCTGAGACCGGAGAGAAGCTGATAGTTCAAAGCTGGGCTTGTACCCCCACCGTAGACAGCCCTGGTAGCCCTTTGGCTGCAGGCAACAGCTCAGATCTCCCTCAGATGTGCAGGCCTCAGAGGTCAAGGAGTGTTCGCACTGTATCAATAGTCAGGGATCTCCAGAGGAAGAGAACCAGTAGGCTGTCCACATCCACATCCTTATGCCTTTCTCTGTCTGGATCACACATTTGTAGGGGCTGCCAAGTCTGAGATCTGCAGGGCAGACCAGCAGGCTGGAAGTTCTGGCAGAAGCTGGCATGTTGCCATCTTGAGTAGGAAGGCAGTCTGGAAGGGAATTCCTCCTTCTTCGAGAAACCTTAGTCTTTTCTCTAAAGGCCCACAACTGACTGGATGGGGGCCCCCCCACATGATGGAGGGTAATCTGCTTTACTTAAAGTTTGCTGATCTAAATGTTAACCACATCTTTTAAAAATATCGTCACAGTAACATTTAGACTGATGTTTGACCAGAACCAGTACCATGGTCTAACCAAATTGACCCATAAAATTAACCATCACACATTTTAGAGAACATGATTTGAAAAGCACAGTATTAGTTACCAAAAATCCACTTAGGAAGGAATCAAAGGAAATGAACTATTTAATATTTACAGTCAAGGAAAAATACAAAATGATCAACTCATTATGTGGAAGAATGCACAGCCTCTATAACAATTCAAGAAATGCAATATAAATAACATGATGGGTGCATGCTCATTAAATTAATGAAAGTTAAGCACACACACACACCCAGTGCTAGTGGGTCTGTGTGGAACCCACACCCCTATTGGTGCAGCTCTGGCAGGGAACCTACCCTTCTAGCATCGCCTTCAGCCAACAGGACTAGAGCAGTGAAGCGCCTCTCACATCTCAGGGAGCCTGCCGCCTTCTGGAATGGACTTGAAAGGTTTCGAAGCCATCTCATTGCCTAATCCCTTATTTCACAGCTGAGGAAACAGACCTGGAGAGAAGCAACTTGCCATCTCCCACCAGTCAGCAAAACAGGTTCAAGGTAGTGTGCTGGCTTCCTAACTGCCTGCTGTCTTCCTGCTGTACCAGGTCATGGCCTCAGAGAGCTGTGCAAAAGAGCCCCATTTTAAAAAACTAGAAATCACAACTTTGGCTGAACATTGGAATCACCTGAGACTTGAAAACTATTGCTGGCTGGGTCCCACCCTTAGAGGTTCTGATTTCATTGGTCTGGTCTGTGGCCTGGGATTTTTAAGCTCCTCGGGTGATTCCAATGTGTAATCAGGGCTGAGCATTAGATGGTTGTGTGCTACGTGTCCGCTATTCTGGTAGCAAATAATTCTTTTTTCTCTTCCTAATTTGAAGACCACTCTCTTTGATGAAGAATAGCAAAGTAAAATTGGATTCTGTTAGCAGAATCTCAGCCTTATCGTAATTGTTTATTAACATTGCCTCATCTCTGCCAGGTGTGGTGGCTCACACTTGTAATCCCAGCATTTTGGGAGGCTGAGGCGGGCAGATCGCTTGAGCTCAGGGATTCAAGACCAGCCTGGGCAACATGGCAAAACCCCAACTCCACAAAAAATACAAAACTTAGCTTGGCATGGTGACACACGCCTGTAATCCCAGCTACTCAGGAGGCTGAGGTGGGAGGATAGCTTGAGCTCAGAAGGTCAAGGCTACAGTGAGCTGAGATCGTGCCACTGCATTGTAGCCTGGGCAACAGAGTGAGACCCTGTCTTCAAAAAAAATTAAAATAAAAAAAATTAAATCTTGCTTCATCTTCTCCAAGTGGTATATTTCCTTCTACTGACTCTCCTAGCTCAGGATGCAACTGGAAAGAATTCTGCTTGTCTTTACCATGTCTCTTGAGTCTCATTTAGACTCTGGCCTCCCTTGACTCATTCCTTATGGATCCCTTCAATTCTGTGGAATACACCCTTGGGTTTGTGCTTCTCCTTTCATGTTTTGCACCTGTCTTTGTAAAGTCAATTCTGCACACTGCTAAGGGTTTACAGAGATGTGTAACATAGAGGCCGGGCATGGTGGCTCACAACTATAATCCCAACACTGTGTGAGTTTGAGGCAGGAGGATCCCTTGAACCTAGGATTTGGAGACCAGCTTGAGCAACATAGTGAAACCCCTTCACTACAGTTCTTTTTTTTTTTTAATTAGCTGGGCATGGTGTCACATACCTGTGGTCCCAGCTACTTGGGAGGCTGAGGCAGGAGAATTGCTTTAGCCTAGGAGGTTGAGGCTGCAGTGAGCTATAATTGCACCACTGCACTCCAGCCTTGGGCAACAGAGAGAGATCTTGTTTCAAAAAAAAAAAAAAAAAAAATAGAGTCTCTCATCTATTGATCCTATGGTGAAGTGAGTGGGATGGTCAGAAGGCCTATCACCACAACAGCACGGTGTGCACATTCTGATGAAAGCATGTAAAGGAGAGAAGCTCAATAATGCTTTCAGGAGGAGGTGGTATTTTATCTGGGAATGCACGGAGTTCTCTGGGTAACAAAGGGTATGAAGAATGATGGGAGGGGCATTCCAGACAGTTGGGACATCGGGAGCAAAGCATAGAGATGTAATTGACAACGGCAAGAAGTTGGGGGCAGAGTGGGAGCTGAGAGTGGGAAAGTGAGTGGGAGCCTTATTATGGGCCTTATATGCCCAACTTCCACGGATTTTACTTTGAGGATGAAGGCTTTTAAGAGGGGAAGTGACATAATTGTGATTTTCATTCCATGGTGTTGGTGGGATGGTTGGATTAGAGAAGGATAAGACCAGAGGCAGGAAAGCCTGCTGCCTCCCATATGCTAAGTAATGACACCTGAGGCAGGGGGCATAGGGATGGAGAGGGCAAGACAGCAGGGGCGGGGCAGGGGGCGTTGAGAAGGAGGTCAGCCAGGACTGGCCGCCTGACTGCTGTGGGCAGGGTCCCAGTTGGCCTTTCATGGCCTTTATGCACATCAGAAAAATGGAGCCCTATGAGCAGATACATGTTTAAGAAGAGCTAGAGCCAGTGTTCTCAGTGTCCCTGGAAGAGGATGTGAGAGACGCAGGGGCGGGGGGTGGGGGTGCCAAGGACAACATCTGGGTGTTTTGCACTACATACAAGGACTTCTTTTCTTGGCTGTTACAAATGCCGAGAAAGCAAGATCATTTTCATTAGCCAGTTTCTGCTTCCTTGTAAAAATTAAGTTCTCTGTCTTCTCAGATGAAATAGTCAGCAAGGTGAAGTGTAACTTATCAGATGCTCGGCCATTAGCTGAATGAGCCTTCCAGCAGACCTCCCTCATCACAAACCTCCATCCCTGCTCTAGCTCACCTCCGAGAAAGTTCTGACACCTCTTTTGGGAAAACATCCATGCACAGACTAAGAACTAGAACAAGCAGACATCAAGAAGAAGTCTCATAGGTTGGAATTTGTCGTTTTATCCAAAATAAAAGTGGGTGTTCAACACATGTACACTCTATGTTCAGTTCAAAAAGCTGTCTCTAATGTCATCCTGTATCATCTTAACTTGGTACATGCCTATCCTGTCTTCATAACCTCCTGGGGCTCATTCAATCAATATTTATTGTGCACCAACTTTGTGCAAGGTCCATGTTAACTTCTATATGAGGAGACGATAAGCTCAGACCTTCCACATCTAAGCCAATTTCCTGGCAGTGGGAGGCAAATCTTCCAATGTGATGCTGTGGCCAGCCTTGCTTCCAACCCTGGAGCCAGAACCCGTGGCTCTGACTTCTGGCTCCTTCACTTTTACAAGTTATTTAAAGTCTTTGTGTCTCAGTTTCCTACATATAAAATGGGGATAATGACGAGGCCTACTTCGTAGGGTTGTTTTGAGGAATAACCTGAGTTAACACATGGAACAGGAGTTAGCATAGTAACTCGCACATAGGAAGTGCTCAAGCAGTGTTAGATTTTCCTATTATTTGTTCTGTGTAATACATCATTTCAAGATTAATAATCATACCCTCAGATGGTGAAAAGATGCCAATGATGTGAAAAATATTCCATGATATATTATAATTTGAGTTTAAAAGAAAGTTTCAAACAGTGTAATTCTCCAAGAATTATAAGAAAATACAGATGCAGAATGGCAGAGGTTACTTCTGAGTTATATTCATCTTCTCCTTTATGATTAATCTACTTTCTAAATTTTTTTACATGGGCATGTAAACAGGAAAAAAATTATTTAACAATATTAAACAATAATGAAAAAGACTATAACCGTATCCTATTCATCCGTGTTCTCTTGGCTAGAATCCAGGCTTCATGAAGGCAAAGGCAGTGGCATCTCAGAATTTGACAAACCTCCTTTCGTCAGTGTCTGGTTCCATTTCAGGCTGGCCCAAAGTCAAAGTAAGAGCTGGGCCCAGCTTTTTTCCATTCCAACCTCCTCTTTCATTCCCTCCTGTCTCCCTTTTTAAAGGTGCCCATCTAGGGGGCTGATTCCTTCCTTCATTCAACTAACAGGTATTGAGGGTCCACAGGGATCCAGCACTGTGCAAGGGACTGCATGCGAAGAGAACTTTGTCCCCGGTGTCCTTCGGCCTCATGCTGCCCATCAACTGTGATGGCCCATCGCCCGAAGCGCATGCCACTCCCCAGTCTTAGCTCTGCCCACGCCTGCAGAGCGCACACCTGTCTCTGCTCCATTTTCTACAGATGACATAATCCCTGTGCATCTGTTCTGATGTGTCCCTGTGCATCAGTCGAGTCCTGGCAGAAAGCAGCATTGCCTTCGAAAGGGCTTAACTCATGATGATTCAATAAAAGGACAATTCAAAGAGATGTGAGCAGAGTTCAGTGATCCAGTCAGGCCTGTTGATGCCCCCAAGGACTAGGAATAGCAAGAAGCCAGGACTACCCCTCAACTAGAAGGGGAAATACTACTATTATTGGAGCTTATTGAAGATACTGTGATTATCTGCAATCACAGAGTAACACAGGCATTGCTAGTCCTGGCACCAAAGCCGGGAGAGAATGAGGAATAAATACCCTGACCTCTTTCTTCCTCCTCCTCCTCTCTCATCTCCTGTCGGTGCCCATTTGGCTGAAATCATGAGCCAAAGAATGAGGATGCTCAAGTGATGCAGTCCACCTAGCGATGTGTTACTCTCCATAATGATGGTTTTATGGTGGATCAAAGTTAAAATGTACACATCCTTAAGAGCCTTCTAAAAGAATGGCATGCATTTCAGGCCTGGGTAGACCAGTGGGGGAGATATTTTAGCTCAGACCTCTTCAAATTAGGCCTTCTGAACAATGAATCCTCCAGTTTCTACTGTAGGTGTTTGGAAAATGCTCAACAAGAGGCTAAATGAATGCATTGAATCTTTGTAGTTTTTTCTTCTTCTTTTACATTTTATTCTGGATCGATTTGAGGCAAATCTGGAGGGAGAGGGGTGCTTGGTGGATTTGAGTACCTAGACTGTCTCTACAATGTCTTTACTTCTTATGTTCATAGTAGGCCTCAAAGACAAAGACGAGAAGTACATGAAGATGCCCACAAGCAAGTCAGGTATGGCCATAAGCACATGCCCACTGTTCTGCAGATGTTTCTTCCCTGAACCTCAACTGTGGTGGTTTTCAGCAGGGCCGCTCCCTGACCCCTCCCCAAGGATCAGAAAGTGGAGGGTGGGGGACCAGAGGAAGGGGAGCCTGAAAGGAGACGGCAGTCGGGGGTCGGGGGGTGGCTCCTGGATGGAGCTGGTGAGAGAGGATGTCCGCGGCAATGGGAGCTGGTGTTCCTCCTCTTGACGAGCCCGGCTTCCTCCCTTATATCTGTAAGCAGCTCGCTGGTTCCAGTTCTTTCCCTGGGCCACCTCCTTTGCTGCCAGCACGGTAATTCCTCACTTTAGAAGGACACTTCCTGGTGGGTTCAGAAATGGCAATGGCTCCTCCCATTTGTGTACCAGTTTCTAGTTTGAGGAGTACTTCCAGATTGGGTGTGGTGGCTCACGCCTGTAATACCAGCACTTTGGGCGGCCTAGGTGGGAGAATTGCTTGCAGGCCAGGGGTTTGAGGCCAGCCTGGGCAACATAGTGGGACCCCCATCTCTACAGAAAATTTAAAAATTAACTGGACTCAGTTGCATGTACCTGTAGTCCCAGCTACTTGGGAGGTTGAGATGGGAGGATCACTTGAGTCCAGGATCACTCGAGCCCTGGAGTTTGAGGCTGAAGTGAGCTCATGATAGGTCACTGCACTCCAGCTTGGATGACAGAGCAAGACCCTGTCTCTAAAAATAAATAAATAAATAAAAAATATAAAATAAAGAGGGGTTAACTAAAAATATATATCTGTATATACTTGTATTCAAGAAACTCTGGTCAGATAGACAAGAAACCAGTAAGAGCAACACCTGGCCAGGTGCGGTGGCTCACATCTTTAATTCCAGCACTTTGGGAGGCTGAGGTGGGTGGATCACTTGAGGCCAGGAGTTTGAGACTAACCTGGCCAACATGGCAAATCCCCTGTCTCTACTAAAAATATAAAACTTAGCCAGGCGTGGTGGCAGGCGCCTGTAATCCCAACTACTTGGGAGGGTGAGGCATGAGAATCACTTGAATCTGGGAGGTGGAGGTTGCAGTGAGCCGAGATCACACCACTGCACTCCAGCCTGGGTGACACAGTGAGACTCTGTCTCAAAAAAAAAAAAAAAAAGCGAAACACCTGTGGATGTGGGCTGGGGGGTGGATGCAGAAGTGGGAGGCTGAGTCTTCACTACATTTCTTCTTTTAAAAAATCGTCAACTGCTAAAAGTATGTTACCAATCGAGAAAAAGAGAAAATAAATACAAATGACCCCAGGTGCGGTTCAGAAGCAGCAGCAGGAGTAGCCACCTTCCATGCAAACAGGATGGTCAGCATTTCCCTCGAGGGCAAGGTCCCGCTCCCTCCACAGTGGGCCAACAGAGATCAGGGGACCAGGCTCGGACCATACTCACCGGCTCTCCCATCCAGCTCAAAACCCCTCAAAAGGCTGAGGCACTTTAAGGGAATTTGGGCTATTAATAACAAGACTAGAACCAGCTATTTTCAGTCTTGGTTACACATTAAAATCATCTGGGAAGCTTTAAAAATACCAGGCCCTATTCCCAGACAGTCCAAATCAGCATCTCTGAGGTGGGGCCTGGGCATCGGTTTTTTTGTTTTGTTTTTTTTTTTGAGACGGGGTCTCGCTCTGTTGCCCAGGCTGGAGTGCAGTGGTGCCGTCTCGGCTCACTGCAAGCCCTGCCTCCTGGGTTCACACCATTCTCCTGCCTCAGCCTCCCGAGTAGCTGGGACCACAGGCGCCTGCCACTACACTGGCTAATTTTTTGTGTTTTTAGTAGAGATGGGGTTTCACCATGTTAGCCAGGATGGTCTCAATCTCCTGACCTCGTGATCTGCCTGCCTCGGACTCCCAAAGCGCTGGGATTACAGGCGTGAGCCACCGCACCCGGCCCAGGCATCAGTATTTTTAAAGCTCCACAGTCATGATCAAAGCCAATGTCTTGGACCTTCTGGGTTAGTTCATTTATCCAGAAAGATGGAGAAAGGAAGAGGGGATGTCCGATAGCTTAAAAGAAGAAATAGCACACCCCATCACACCTATCAAGATCAAGTCAGAATGCAAGTTACTTTTTATTTGTCTTGGTTGGAATATATATATCAGCCTGGTTTCTTCCCCGTTGGCAGCCCAATTCTGAGACGAAGCCCTGACATCACCAAATCGCCTCTGACAAAGTCAGAACAGCTTCTGAGGATAGATGACCATGATTTCAGCATGAGGCCTGGCTTCGGAGGTATGGGATATGTGCTCTCGGGGTGTCCTCTTTCTTCTGGTCCTCTGTCTGTGGGCAGGAAATTAGCCAAGGGACAGCACAGCTTTGCTCTCCGCTGACCCGGTCTGCCTCGGTTGTGCTTGGTGGACAAGACGTCAAGCCCACAGTACATTTTGAGCATCTGTCTTGCCCTGCCCTGGGTTCTGCTGAACACAGTCTCAGGAGGCATCTGCTGCTGGGTGGCTGCTGCCCCTCTAGGATGGCTCACCATGAGGGAGGCCAGCGGCTGGCTGTAGGAAGGGCAGGGGGAACACAGGGCAGCTGCAGCCCAATGTGGCCTCCTAAAAATACTTGGAAATAATAAACTTGGACTAAATTTGTTGTCATCTGGGAGCTGGCAGACAGAGTTCAGGGTACATATCTTACGGCAGAATGTGGTCTGCTCATTTTAATTAAATGAAAATAGCTTGAGAGAATAATGATTTAGTGCAGAAGAATAGCAAAGCCCTATGAAGCTTAGCCTGCAGCTGCTGGGTTTCAGCCTTCTTAATGTCAGGAATTTTTCATCCTTATGGGTTTATTTTCCTGGAAAAAAATATTCATTTTAAAAATAATTCTCGGCCGGGCATGGTGGCTCACACCTGAAATCCTAGTATTTTGGGATTTCATCTGCCCTGGCTGAGGTGGGCAGATTGCCTGAGCTCAGGAGTTCGAGACCAGCCTGGGTAACATGGTAAAACTCTGTCTCTACTAAAAATACAAAAATTAGCCAGCTGTGGTGGTGTGCACCTGTAGTCCCAGCTATTCAGGAGGCTGAGGCAGGAGAATCGCTTGACCCCAGGAGGCGGAGGTTGCAGTGAACTGAGATCACACCACTGTACTCCAGCCTGGGCAACAGAGTGAGACTCTGTCTCCAAAAAAAAAAAAAAAAGAAAAAAAGAAAAAAGAAATAATTCCCTTGCCATTTATTTCTTCCAGTCACTTTTACCCAAAGAATAAGTAGGCTGTAGAAGAGAGTCTCTGTGCAGTCCCTAATCCACCATTGTTGAACCCAAACCCACCTTTTTACTCCAAATGATTCAGTGTGCTCCATGCCTGCCCTTCATCCTCAGAGCAGGGAAGAAAGGGGGCAGGAATTGATTCCTTTATATACTTCCTTACTCTTTATCACTATTGAGTCTGTACGGTCCAGAAATAACAAAAAATCGAATGTTTTAAGGCCATCCTTAAAACAGGCATGCTGTCTTCCCTGGAAGCTACTCCATCATGTTGCAAAGATGCAGATCTGTGGGTTTGGCAAATGACCTGAATATGACTTTGGTTCTGAGTGCCTATTACCAAACAATGCCTTTCTCATGGCCAGACAAGAGACACCGGCTTCCAGGATGAAAGAGGGTGCAAAACCAGAAGGCAAATATAGAGAATAATGTGGGTGACCTCATGCTAAGAAGTCAGTTACTCTTAGATCAGACCCAGCTTTTGACCTAGGTCTTCATCATACCTTCCGATGAGCATATATAACCAAGAAAGGATGTTTTCAAACTTCTGTTGGAATATTTCAGAAAGCCAGCCTATGATTGCTGCTTTTATCTCCGGTTTGACTTCAGGTTGCCATGACCAAACCTCCAAATCTGATATGACATTGAGGTTCCAGGGGAAATGCTCCTTTTGCCTACTTCCTCCATAGTAAAATTTCAAGCAAAAGCAGTGAATGCTCTTGTCATGCTCTGTCCCCAGGCCCTGCCATTCCTGTTGGTGTGGATGTACAGGTGGAGAGTTTGGATAGCATCTCAGAGGTTGACATGGTAAGTGCTTCTCTGACCAGGGCCATGGCAGGGGGATTCACAAAGCCGGTCCAGGGCCAGGAGCTCCACGCACCTGAATTCACTTAGTCTCACAACTGCCCTGGGCGGTGGGAATCCCCACACTACTTTTACAGATGGCTCAAGAAGATTTGCCCAAAGCCACTCAATTGACATGAAACAGAGCCAGATAACAAGCTTAACCTTTCCCACTCCAGTGGCCAGGCTCTTGCCACTGGGATGCATTTTCTGGACAAAAGCTCTCAAATGTAAGCAGCAGGGCCCAAGTTTGCAGCTGCCAAGTAGTCAAACACATCTTATTCCTGTGGATTCTGTACATGGCTGTGGAAATGCAAAAGAAGCAAAAGAGTGTCCTTTCCCCCCGCCTGTTCCCTTTTTGGTGGGTTCAGATAAAAAGTGCAACATTCTCCAACTCCTTGACTTACAGGATGTTTTAGGGACCTAGCTTAGTTTGGGTCCCCCAAAAAGCAGACCTGAGACAAGCAGTCACAAGCATAAGTATAAGCAGTTTATTTGGAAAGTGATCCTGGGAAACACCAGAACAGAGTGGGGAAAGGAGAGAGGAAGAGAAGGTAGCAAAGAGGACTGTGCTATCAAACCAGTTACTATAGAACTGGTATAGAACTCAGTTATAGAACCATAGAACTCAGTGCCACTGGAGTACTCTGGGAGTCAGTGAAGAACACACTTCAGGGTTATCCCAACTCGGGTGTGGGAGCTGGGGTATTTATCCACCGCCTTCTCTCTGGTTGAGTGCTGCTTGCAGGTATTAACTTTCTGGCACTTTTGGCTTGAGTCACACATGGTGGCAGTAGCAGCCCCTCAAGTGTAGAGTGAATGCCAGGGGCTTGAGGCAGGGCCAGGCACACTTACACTGTCTGCTCCAGGCTTCTCCCTGAGTTCCACGCTGCGCCCCACCCCCGCCCCCAGCAGCGTTCTCTTCCTCCTACTGCAGCAAACTCCGGAGACTAGAAGCAAGACCTCTCTTGGTTCGGTTTCATTCTCCAGCCAAGTGATGGCTCCATAGGGGCTACAGAATCCACATCTCAGTGGGTTTGTGTGTGTCTGGGGTTCCCTCTCTGCCCCTCTGCCCCCAGGACTTTACGATGACCCTCTACCTGAGGCACTACTGGAAGGACGAGAGGCTGTCTTTTCCAAGCACCAACAACCTCAGCATGACATTTGATGGCCGGCTGGTCAAGAAGATCTGGGTCCCTGACATGTTTTTCGTTCACTCCAAACGCTCCTTCATCCACGACACCACCACAGACAACGTCATGTTGCGGGTCCAGCCCGATGGGAAAGTGCTCTACAGTCTCAGGTAGGAAGAAAGGCAGATCATTCATATTAACCAAGAAAAGCATTGGTTTCACAACAGCAATTTGGGTTTTTGGCTCTGAATGTCTACTTTCTAACTTTTCAGTAGCTGCCAGCTTCTCAACATCAAGGAAAACTAACTTTATACATGAGTAGAAATTTTAAAGAATTATTCAGTCTTGAAAATACCTTTGGGGCAATTTCTCAAACTGATACTATTCTATGTGTTATATTTCAATAACAAACAAGTTTATTTCTCTAGTAGGAGTCAGAGAAATAATGTGTTATCAAGGACTTACCTCTTACAATCCCTCTGATTCCCATTTTTGGGAACATTTTAGAACTTTGATTAAAAAAAAGTTCTTCTGCTTCATCTGGCCACCACAGGCATGTTTTCTCTCCTTTCTCTCCATAGTGTCCTACTTGAGAAACTATGGGGATCCCCAGCTACGTTATGACTTGACATGCCATTCTAACGTCACTTTTTAAATATAATGAATAAAATCTTCTCACCAGCTCAGACACTTTAAAAACGTTTAATTGCTCATGAAGCGCTGGCCTGGGGAAGCTTTCCTTAAACACAGCTCCACGGTGTGGTTTTCAGGCTGCACAGGAACTTTAGAAACTCATGGCACTCAAGGCACATGGAGATGAGCAGCAGGCCTTCACAGAGAAGGGATGTGGTCACTTGCTGTGGTCTGCTCCTCTTGGGCTGTGTGGACGGTGCATTCCAGTTTCATAGACTTTGCTTTGGCTTCCATGCTGATGAATGGTAAAGATGAATCCACACATCAGTGTATAAGTAGAAGATTCATGGATGCTTGCACAGTAGACCTATAGACCTATTGAGTCAGAGATTGCAATGTTGAAGCTGATTTTCTGTCCCCATTCCCTAAAGGAATATTTATGATGATCCCTCCATACTCATTCTGGCCTGGAACCTAAGTAATTAGGTACCTGACACAGAGTGGAGTTATGGGATTTTCATCTTTAAGGCTTAAAATGCTTCCTCCCATAAGAACTACTCAGGCGGGTTCAGGATGTGCAACCCCTCTCCCAAGCCATGTTGAGCTGGTTCTCCCTGAAATCCTCGTTTCTGAGGCAGGTCTTTTCTTTTTTCTTTTCTTCTTTTCTTTCTCTCATCTTTCTTCCTTCCTTCCTTCCTTCCTTCCTTCTTTCTTTCTGTCTTCTGTCTTCTTTTCTTTCTTTCTTTTCTTTTTTTATTTACAGAGTTTTGCTCTGTTGCCCAGGCTGGAGTGCACTGGCGTGATTGTGGTTTACTGCAGCCTCAACCTCCCAGGCCCAAGCAATAATCTGACCTCAGCCTCCCAAGTGGCTGGGACCAAAGGCGTGTGTCACTATGCCCAGCTAATTTTTTAAAAAATTATTTTTGTAAAGACAGAATGCCCCTATGTTGCTTAGGCTAGTCTTGAACTCCTGAGCTCAAGCCGTCCTCCCACCTTGGCCTCCCAAAGTGCTGGGATTACAGGTGTGAACCACCACACCTGGCCCACTGAGACAGGTTTTCAAGGCATCTTAAGGCTCAAAAACTACCAACACAACAACACAAGTCAATGGCACCACCAAGGCTACAGAGTACTAGACCATAACATATGTGACCATTGGTATGCTAGTAAATGTTTAACAATTGGTTACCTGGGGGAAAAGTATGCATACCTGTGTGTATATAAGTTTATTGTAAACATCACTAACATAAAGGATGTATAATGCTCTTTATTATAAATTACATATATTTATAATTTGAGCATGATTTCCTAGTTCTTGGAAAAACCACTATGAGTTTTTATCATTCTATCATCAACAAATGAATGTAGATCTGATGAATGTTGCTTGATATTTTCTTTTCCATTAGTAAGACAAAAGTGAAACAATGAAGAACTATATAGAAACTTTAGTCATTCATCAAAGACATAAGCAACTTCTTTGCTGAATTGGATGATAGCTTTCAAATACTGAAATATGTCCTCAATATTTTGTACTACTCACAATGTAATGATAATAGGCATAACACCCTTTTAGGCTTAATCTGCCTTAAGTCTAGACAATCAACAAAACAATAAATCAAGCCCTGATTTGTAGTGTTTGCTGATTTCTGTAGTATAAATACTCCCATCCTGGCTGATTACAAGCTCCCACCTGATGTCACTAAATGCAGAATTAGGAAGAAATTCATGGCAGCACACCATTATGCAGTGTTTCCACCATACAGATGCAGTAAATATAAATGGCTTCAAGAATATACATAATAATAAAATATAGTGAAATCATTAGGGAGTGATGAGTATTTTTTACTTTTGTTTTCACAAGATAAGTCTGGTAATAGTGAATTATCTCAGCTTTTGTTTGTCTGAAAAAGACTATCTCTCCTTTATATTCAAAATAATTTTGCTGGATATAATATTCTTGGATGACAGTTTTTTTCTTTGAGCATTTTGAAAATATTCTTCTACTTCCTCCTGGTCAGCATGGTTTCCATTGGGAAGTCTGTTGCCAGACAAATGGGAGCTTTTTTTTTTGGAGACGGAGTCTTACTCTGCTGCCCAGGCTGGAGTGCAGTGGCGTGATCTTGGCTCACTGCAACCTCCACCTCTCAGGTTCAAGCAATTCTCCTGCCTCAGCCTGTCAAGTAGCTGGGACTACAGGCACATGCCACCATCCCTGGTTAATTTTTTTGTATTTTAGTAGAGACGAGGTTTCACCATGTTGCCCAGGCCGATCTCAAACTTCTGAGCTCCGGCAATCTGCCTGCCTCAGCCTCCCAAAGTGCTAGGATTACAGGCGTTAGCCACCATGCCCGGCCCAAATTGGAGCTTTTTAATGTGTTATTTGTCTTATTTATCTTGCTGCTTTTAGGATCCTCTCTTTGTTCTTGACCTTTCAGATGGATTACTATATGCCTGGAGATAGTCTTATTTGCATTGATTCTGTTTGGTGTCCTCAGACCTTCCTATACCTGTATATTTATCTCCTTCTTGAGTTTTGGAAAGTTTCCTGTTATTACTCCTTTGAATAAGCTTTCCACCCCTTGCTGTTGCTCAGCTCTGTCTTGGACACCAGTAATTCTTAGATTTGGTCCTTTGAGGTAATTTTCCATATCTTGTAAGCAGCCTTCGTTCCCTTTTATTATTTCTTCATTTTTTTCTCCTCTGACTATATTTTCAAATAGCCAGTCTTCTAGCTCACAGATTCTTTCCTCTGCTTGGTTCATTCTGTTGTTGAGAGCCTCTAAAGAGTTCTTCAGTTCAGCAAATGTATTTCTCAGTTCCAGGATTTCTGTTTGATTTTTGTTGTTGTTGTTATTTCAGTCTCTTTGTTAAATTTCCTGATAGATTTCTGAGTTGCTTTTTTGTATTATTTTGGATATCACTGCATTTCCTTAAAATTGCTATTTTGGATTCTTGGTCAGAGAGATTACAAATCATGGTCTTGTTAGGATCCCCTTTTGGGGAGGTCCTAATTCCCTGTTTGCTGTTGTTTCTTGTTGGTATACATCTACGTCTTTGCATTGAAGGATTAGTTTTTTATTCCAGTTTTCTCTGTCTAGTTAGTTTTGTTTTTTATTGACTATATTTGCTTAGTGAATCTGTCGCTAGGTTGCTGCCTCCTTTTCAGCTCTAGGTGGCACCTTAAACCCAGGTTCGCCTCGCTCCAGTAACTGGTCTGTCTCTGCACTGCCAGTCCCGAATGGGGGGAGGTCCTGAAGGGATTATCCCGGCAGTGTGGGAAGGCTGGCTAGGGGTTCGTGCCCAGGGGACCTAGAGAATGTTCCTCCTACAGTACTACTGAACAGTCACTGTGATTTGGCATCTCCTTTGGTCAAGTTACAGAGCATAGTTTCCAGGATGGGGATGGTAGTCCTGCCTCCCCTTTGTCTCTGCCTGTTCTCAGGGCTATTTCTCCCTTCAGGTAATCATGATGCTTCCCATTGGTTAAGGTAAGGACAAGTCTCCTGCCAGGGAACCCAAGAAGGTAGGGAATCTGATTGATCACCTCAATTTCACTTTTTCCAGTGTAGAAGTCATGAGTTGGGGGGAGATTTTCCATGCATTTGGTGGCAAGTAGAATGGGAGAGAGGAGCATCGGGGATGTGTAAGTCCAGTTCTCCTACTGTCATCTCAGTTTTTCTACTTCTCTGTGGCCCAGGGAACTGTCTCATCCTCATCCATGAGCTCTGGGTTATTGCTGTTGAAAATCTTGGCATGATATGTTTGTTTTTGGTTTTCTGTGGTGGGGAGTGAAGCAGCTTGCCTCTATGCCACAATTTTGGAACTGTAGCTATTATTCATGTTTCTTAATGTGGCATTTAATTTTAATGTTTAATAGTGACTGTGTTTAACAACTGGCTCACAAGCTTCCTGAAAATCTAGCAATCAGCTCCCAAAAGCCCGTAGAAATCTAGTCCAGTGCACCACTGGATGTGAGTGCAAGAAGGGAGTAGAAAATCTTTTGTATGTTCAGAATAAAAATCCTCAGTAAGCCTCAACCACCAGGAAAACACCTCCTTTCCCTCTCTGTGCCTAAAAGCAGATGAGTTGATTTCTCATTGCAAATAAAGTTATGAGTTTGTTTGATTTAAATGAAAAAAAAAAAAAAAGAGATCTAAGTTTCTGAAGACCACCACTTTGAATTTATTTTAAGGAAAACATGTTAACTCTGTCAGCCACTGGCCAGCTCCTAAAATACATCCTCACCTCATTCATTCATTGATTACTTCAACAGATTCTTATTAACAGCATCCTGGGTGCCACGGTGGCCTGTGGAGTTGTACGAATGAAAGCCATGCCAGATTCTAGATCAAGCTCTGGGGACCTAAAGCCAGGAATAGAGGTCACTGTCCTTCCTAGGACTGCAGGCCAGTGGAGGAGACAGGCACAGAACCCAATGCTTAGGACACAAATGAGGAATGCAGCAGTGTAGTGGGTGGAGGAGCAGGGAGCCACAGATAACAGGATGATGAGAACAGTTTCATAGGCACCAGCATACAATAAAAACTGAAATCCACAAGTGAGATACTCTGTTATGCTTGGTAGATTTTACTAAGGTAATATTGAAAAACCAATTCCATGACTTTTGAATCCCTAGTCAACTTCAAGATATAAAAGAGTCAATGAGGCCGGGTGTGGTGGCTCAGGCCTGTAATCCCAGCCCTTTGGAAGGCTGAAGCAGGTGGATCGTCTGAAGTCAGGAGTTCAAGACCAGCCTGGCCAGTATGACAAAACCCCATCTCTACTAAAAATACAAAAATTAGCTGGGCATGGTGGCACATGTCTGTAGTCCCAGCTACTCAGGAGGCTGAGACAGGAGAATCGTTTGAACCAGGGAGGTGGAGGTTACAGTGAGTTGAGATCGCACCACTGCACTCCAGCCTGGGTGACAGAGCGAGACTATCTCACAAAAAAACAAAAAAAGAAGAAGAAGAAGAAGAGGAAGAAGGGGAGTCAATGACAGCGGGAGAAAGGAAAGATTTGTGAAATGTTCACGGGAGAGCATTGTGGGCGTGCCGTGAGTGGGCCTTCACTGGGACCTCTCAAAAAGCTTGGTGCGTGTGTGCCTGCAGTTTGGGACATGGTGCAGTTAGGTGGGAGAGAAGAGCTGTCTGACCACCCTGGGGGCAGAGCCAGAAGTTTTTGCCATAGTGGGATCAGCCTGTACTTATCTGTGAGTGTATGTGGAGAGGACGGTGGGTGAACCAAGAGCTGGAGAATGGAAACCTGCAGTGTGGAGGCGCCCAGTTGTGGGAGTGAGGAAGCCAGGAAAGAAAGTATCAGCTTCCGCCAGGTAACAGGCCCAGAGAGCAGGAAGCCGCCCAGCCACAGAACTGCCCTGCGCCCATCTCCCTGTCTCCTTGCACTTCCACCTGTGTGGGAGGAGATCGGAGATGGGCAGAAACTGACCACTCAAATGCCAACTTTTTTTTTTTTTTCAATGGAGTCTCACTCTGTTGCCCAGACTGGAGTGCAGTGATGCGATCTCGGCTCACTGCAACCTCCGCCTCCCAGGTTCAAGCAGTTCTCCTGCCTCAGTCTCCTGAGTAGCTGGGACTACAGGTGCACACTGCTATGCACGTCAAATGCCAACTTTTTATCTTAGCTGAGGAGGGACAGCAGAAGTCTTCATTTGAATGAACTTTGAAGCTGATGAATACCTCAGACCAAAACTCTGAATTTCTTAATTAAGGTGTGGTTTGTGACTTAAGAGGGTTTTGACTGTTACATAAGAGTGAGCAGAAGAGCCACGAGACCTGCCAAGTTTCCAACCAGGGCAGGGAAGAGCTGCTCCAATGAATCGATTTAAAGGGACTTATGGAAACAAGAATAAACATGGGCTTTGATTACATCACAAATGGTTGTTTTATGTGTAAGTTATATGGAGAGAAGCATCAACTCAGGGTGGGAAGACCCATTCTGGTGATGTCTGTAATTCTGAAAACAGCTGTTCCTGTACCAACTAACAGAAAGAGGAGTATTCAGTCCCCTTGTTCGTAGCAAAACATTTCCTTCATTGGGCATTCCATGTCCCTAAAGTTAGCTCCAAGTGTCCCTGAAGTTAGTTCTTAGCTTATTTCATGTTGATGATGCCATTGGGCATCGTTGTGAGATGATATACCCATAGAAAAGGAAACCCACCCATTAGGCATCCGAGTCAGCTGCCAGCCTGACCCCACCTCGACCCCTGCACTCTAACATTCCCTGTTTATCAGGATTTCCAGGAGACATAAGACCACCCAGCTGATGGCAATCAAAAACGCCTCATAGATGGAATACAACCATTCCACCCTCAAAGTAGTGGGAAGAAATGAGGCAAATATTTGAAAAATTACATCTCAAGAATGCTCTTTTCCTTGAAATTTCCATTTAAATTAAAAGTGATTTTTCTTTTTTTACCATGAATTATTCATATAATTTCCACAACTTTTGCATAGCAAATATTGCATGGTCGAAGGAAAAGGAGTCCATTCAGCACCAGCGAACAAATGTTAATCATGTCCTGCTGTGAAATTCCCCACTGGATAGGAGGCTTTTCACTATGAAGAATGACCTGTATGTGTTTGGCTTTTGATGCAGAAGCCTCTTTCCCAGTGTAAATTCTGAAATAAAATCACTCAATGCCAGCAAGTGCTTGCCTATTAACACAATAAGACCTTTCAGTGTTTTTCCATTACTTTGATCTCCAAGGAATTATCCACTAACAACACATATGTCCACTAGTAAATACTATTATCAATATAAAAATATCAACATCGTTAAAGAAAAAGTGCCAAGCTTGGCAACTGGGGTAAGTATACACCATACTGTATATGATATTGAATATCAATAAAATCAATAAAAGAACAAAAGAACTGGAATTTTTCTGAAACAGGAGAACAATATATGGTCCTAGGGCTCCTTTTAAGACACCATATCATGTAAGTTTTTATTTCACATTATTATATTGATTGAGACCATTGCTTCTTTAAAATGCTTGAATGTGATAAGAGTTAGTAGAGACATTCTATTTGCCTCACACTGACCCTTGGGTTAAACATAAATGCCTAAGAGTACTCCAGTGAGGGTGTCAGTCATAAGCTACTTATCTAAACCCTGACACATTGCTTATGAAGTATGAGAAGAGGCATTTATCATATTGGAAGGAAGCAGAGGCCTTTTCTGTTTGTTTTATCATTTTGCACTTGTCTTTTGCAGGCTCTGAATAAATCAATTTTGTCTTTTTGGCCCTAGGGTTACAGTAACTGCAATGTGCAACATGGACTTCAGCCGATTTCCCTTGGACACACAAACGTGCTCTCTTGAAATTGAAAGCTGTGAGTAGACTTGTCCCCAGGCATCAGCACACAGCTCCTGATAATTCTCAACACCTCTAACTCTCAGCTGCAGGAACAGTGTGTGTTCCTTGTTCATGAGTAGACTTTTTTTTTTTTTTTTGAGACGGAGTCTGACACTGTCGCTTGGGCTGGAATGCAGTGGCACAGTCTCTGCTCACTGCAACCTCTGCCTCCCAGGTTCAAGCGATTCTCCTGCTTCAGCCTCCCGAGTAGCTGGGATTACAGGCACCTGCTACTATGCCTGGCTAATTTTTTGTATTTTTAGTAGACAGGGTTTCACTATGTTGGCCAGGCTGGTCTCGAACGCCTGACCTCGTGATCCACCTGCTGGGATTACAGGTGTGAGCCACCACGCCCGGCCTTCGTGACTATACTTTTAAAGTAATGTGTTAGATTGAAGCTAGGTCTAGGGTAAGTTTAAATATCAGGAACAAATGCGAAACTAAAACCTTCATTGCCATAACTGATCTTTTTAATGACCTGTGGTAATGGTTTTAAACTTTGTTCTATTGAATCAGGGTAACTGCTTGGGGAAGGGAAGTAGAGGGCTAAGCGAGTGTGGGTCTCCTTCCAAGCCCTTTGCCCAACACACACACACACACACACACACACACACACACACACACACACACACACACACACACACACACACACACACACACACACACACACACACACGAGTTCATCCAGAGAGCTCATTTTTGATGTTTTATTGCTCTTCTAAATGTAATTTCTGCTGAAGAAAGGATTTCCTGGCCAAAACAAGTTTGACAACAGTTGCCCTAGGGAACTGCCACTGTGAGTTCGTGTGGCGGTTGAGACGTTCAGGCACAACAAGGAATTTCAGGAAGCTTGCACACACACAGACGTCCTGCAAAAACTGAAAACTAGGTGCTATGACACCACAGGTGCAGTCAACAAAAGAAAAAATACGCAAATTGGACTACATGAAAATTGTCGATTTTGTGCATCGACATTATCAACAGAGTAAAAAGGCAACCCACAAATGGGAGAATATATTCATAAATCATCTATCTGATAAAGGATTGACATCCAGAATATAAAGAGAACAGCTAAAACTCAACAACAACAATAAAACAATCTGCTTAAAAAAATGAACAGGCCAGGCGCGGTGGCTCACGCTTGTAATCCCAGCACTTTGGGAGGCCGAGGCGGGCGGATCACGAGGTCAGGAGATCGAGACCACGGTGAAACCTCCCCCGTCTCTACTAAAAAATACAAAAAATTAGCCGGGCGTGGTGGCGGGCGCCTGTAGTCCCAGCTACTAGGAGAGGCTGAGGCAGGAGAATGGCGTGAACCCAGGAGGCGGAGCTTGCAGTGAGCCGAGATTGTGCCACTGCACACAAACAAGACACCCACACCAAGACTCCGTCTCAAAAAAAAAAAAATGAACAAAAGACTTGAATAGACATTTCTCCAAAGAAGGTATACAAATGGTCAGGAAGCACATGAAAAGATGTTCAACATCACTAATCATTAGGAAAATGCAAACCAAAACTACAATGAGTTATACTTACTGGGATGAATACTGTCAACAAAACAGAAAACAATTCTAGGGAGGACGTGAACAAATTAGAACCCTTATCCTTTGTGGGTAGTAATGTGTGATGGTGCAGCCACTGGGGAAAACAGCTCCTCAAAAAATTAAAAAATGACTGGGCACGCTTGCTCACACCTGTAATCCCAGCACTGTGGGTGCCGGGGTAAGAGGATCACTTGAGCCCAGAAGTTGAAGACCAGTCTGGGCAACATAGCAAGACCCTGTCTCTACAAAAAATACAAAAATGTGCCGGGCATGGTGGCTGGCACCTGTGGTCCCAGCTACTCGGGAGGCTGAGGCAGGAGAATCACTTTAGCCCAAGAGCCTGAGGCTGCAGTGAGCTGTGATTGCACCACTGCATTCCAGCCTGGGTGAGAAAGCAAGACCCCCGTCTCTAAAAAAAAAAAAAAAAAGAACATATGATTCAGCAAATCCATTTCTGGGTAAATAACCAAAAGAATGGAAAGCAGGGTCTTGAAAAGGTACTTGTATACTCATATTTATAGCAGTTTTATTCACAATTGCTAAAACATGAAAACAACCCAAGTGTCCATCAGTGGATGAGTGGATACACAGAATGTAGTATCTGCATACAGTGGAACAGTGTTCAGCCTTAAAAAACAAGGATTTCCAATACATGCTACAGCATGAATGAAACTTGAGGGCAGTGTGCTAAGTGAAATCAGCCAATCGCAAAAGACAAATACTGTATGATGTCACTTTTAAGAGGTACTTAGCGTAGTCAAAATTATAGAGACAGAAAGTAGAATGGTGGTTGCCAGAGGCTGGGGAGAGGGGAAACAGGGATGAGGCGTTATTATTAAATGGGTATGGAGCTTCAGTTTGGGAAGAGGAAAAGAGTTCCGGAGATGGGTGGTGGTATGACCATCATAATGGTTGTATTTATATAGTAATGTAGTACAACATAAATACTACATGAAAAATTTAAAATGCTGTGCATCAAAACATTATCAACAGAGTAAATGCAACCCACGAATGGGAGAATATACACTGGCAAATGATATATCCAACCATAAGAATGGTTGTATTTATGTAGTAATTTTCATGTAATATAATTTTCATCATATTTATCATGCATCATAAATACAACACTAAGAATGTAGTGCAATACCACTGAAGTTACACTAAAGAATGGTTAAGATGGTAAATTTTATGTTATGTGTATTTTAACACAACACAACACACACACACACACACACTCACACACACCCCAGAAACCAGGCCACAGAGCCAGGCTGAGGCAGTATAAAACGATCCGCATGCATCTCTGTCCCTCTACATATCCGCTCCGTTCTCCTCCCTGCCCAAACACTTTCTCTCACAGCACAGTGGACACCCCTGTGACTCCTACACTCCTCCTGAACACTGGCACTCCCTGGCAGTGTCAAAGCCCTAGTGAGGGTTCTCACTGGTCCAGAGCACTTTGTCAGCCAGCCTGGGCTTGTAGCAGTGGATCAGGTGTCCCTTGGCTCCAATCATCTGGGACCAAGGAGTGCAGGGATGTTGACATCACACACCGCTGGGGCCAAAGGGACAGCTGCGTAGGGCACTGAATGTGGGGAAAGGGTGTAATAAAACCCAGGACCAAGGGAGTGGCTACTTATTGCACGGTGGCTTTACCTCTGCCTTGTCATTCAACCCTCACAAGACCCTAAAGAGCAGGTTATTATCATTATACAAAGGAGGGACAGAGCTCGGTGGCAGAGCCAGACTGAAATACTGAGTTCATTGTCTCCAGAACTTAGTTTTCCCCACTATGCCTGGGCAGCTTCTGCCTCCATCTGGAATGTAGCCTTTTTTCAGGTTGTATCGGTCATGGCTCCACCAAATAAACAGAACCAGTAGGATATACAGAGTAGAGATTTATTGCAAGGAAGTGGCTAGCGGGATTGTGGGGGCTGGCTAAGAGTCCCACATCTGCAGGGCGGGCCATCAGGAGTGCCGGAGGGGCACTCTGGGGCAGGAGCGGATGCCACAGTCCACAGGTGGGATTTCTTCTTCCAGGAAGCCTCAGCTCTGCTCCTAAGGCCTTTCACCTGGTGGAATCAGGCCCACCCAGATTATCCAGGGAAATCCCCTTTAAAGTCCACTGGTTGTAGATATTAGTCACATCTAAAAAACACTTTTACAGATTAGTGTTTGATTGTATAATTGGGCACCATAGCCAAGCCAGGTTGACACATGAAACTGACCATCACACAGGTCAAGTGTTAGAAAACAGGAATAAAATAGTCCCAGGGACCCCTGGAAGGAACTGTTCACACATGAACAGGCTGGACTGGCAGTGCCATGAGGCTTCTCCTCAATTATGCTCAGGCTGGAGGTAGGTTTGTTCACTTGGAGTTCACCGGAAGCAGGTGAGGGAAGGGGAAATGGTAGCACCAGAAAGGGTGATGATCATGGATTCACTTCGACTTTACCCTGAGTAGGAGTAACTGGAGTCCTACAGAGAAGGGACTTGTTCCACTCCCGTCTCTTTATGGATCTTTTCTTGCTAAAATGCAGCCTTTATTACCTGATAGTGTTTACAGGCACTTGCCATCAATTGATGAGTCATCACACTTTGAAAGAAGAAAGGAAAAGGCTAAATTACTCCCCATTTATAAGGCTGAGCCATGTGAAATTTTGCCAATATTTAACCATTTCTAACCTACAAATATAGAATTTTCATTTGATTTAACCTAATAAATGGCAGGCTGAATTGTAGGGTGAACCCTTTTTGCAGGAATTGTGAGCATGTGGGCTTGAGAACTTTGCTCTGATGACTTTTGGAAGAGTGGAGGTAATTAGATTTGTCTTTTTGGATATTGTTTTGTTTTGTTTAGACTGTGGTTTGTTTTTCAAACTATCATATCACAATCCCAGTAGTCGGTGTGGGCGGTCAGGACACAGCTTCTACATAGCCCCACAGACCATCCTGTCTTGCCACCACCTTGTCTGATGCTGGCCCATGTCTTTTCAGATGCCTATACAGAAGATGACCTCATGCTGTACTGGAAAAAAGGCAACGACTCCTTAAAGACAGATGAACGGATCTCACTCTCCCAGTTCCTCATTCAAGAATTCCATACTACCACCAAGCTGGCTTTCTACAGCAGCACAGGTAGGTGTAGAGTGAGGGCTGAGAGTCAGGGCAGGCTTCAGCTTGGTCTCCAAGGTTCACCCACTATTATAGGAAAGGTTTGAATTGGTCGTCAAGTAAGCAGTGTCACTTATATTTGAAACTAAAGACAGAGGCTGGGTGCAGTGGCTCATGTCCCAGCATTTTGGGAGGCCAAGGTGGATGGATTGCTTGAGCTTAGGAGTTCAAGACAAGCCTGGCCAACATGGTGAAACTCAGTCTCTACTAAAAATACAAAAATTAGCCAAGTGTGGTGGCACATGCCTGTAGTCCCAGCTACCTGGAAGGCTGAGGTAGGAGATCCCTTGAGCCCTGAGTTGGAGGTTACGGTGAGCCGAGATCACACCACTGCACTGCAGCCTGGGTGACAGAGTGAGACCCTGCCTCAAAAAAAAAAAAAAAAAAAAGAAAAGAAAAGAAACTAAAGACAGAAATCCTAAGTGAAATCTAGTGGGTAGCAAGCAGTGGGTGGAAGTGATTTTTTTGATACTACCCATGCATCAGAGTAATAACCTAAAAAAATTAGTAAGAACTTAAAACATAAGCCATGTGAGTGGGTTTATTTGAGACAATCGCATTGCCAGCTTAGGAACTGGCATCTCAGCCATGATACGCTCATCCGAGCCCCCTCTTTGACAGCAGGAAACAAATACAATTCAGGTCTGCTGTTTTCAATTTACATTCTCCCTGCTACAGCCAGCCCCGTGGGGTCGCTCCACTCTTGACCAGTCTGCTCTTGCTATGCTGCTTGCACAGCCTCTCCTGGTGACTCTCTTCTAAGTCTCAGTGCAGGAACCACTGGTCAGTCCCCTGTGGACCCAGTTGTTCCTTTTTGAACCAAGGGTTGGGACAGGCTTAGCCCCTCCTGTTGCTTGAGGGCATGCTCTGTGACCTTTCTCCTGGGAGCTTGCCTGTGCTAAATAGCTGAGGTTAACTTGCTTCATTTCTTGCCTTAAAAAAAAAATAGGGATAAAAGTGGGTTTTGATTACATCGATGAATTGTATAGTGGTGAAGTCTAGGATTTTTTTTTTTTTTTTTGAGACGGAATCTCACTCTGTCGCCCAGGCTGGAGTGTAATGGCCAGGTCTGGGCTCACTACAACCTCTGCCTCCTGGGTTCAAGCAATTCTCCTGCCTCAGCCTCCCGAGTAGCTGGGATTACAGGCACCCACCACCCCGGATGGCTAATTTTTGTATTTTTAGTAGAGATGGGGTTTCGCCATGTTGGCCAGGCTGGTCTTGAACTCTTGACCTCAAATGATTCGCCTGCCTCGGCCTCCCAAAGTGCTGGGGTTACAGGCATGAACCACCGCGCCCAGCTGAAGTCTAGGATTTTAGTACATCTGTCACCTGAGTGGTGTACATTGTACCCAATAGGTAGTTTTTCATCCCTCACTCTCCTCCCACCTTCCCCACTTCTGAGTCTCCAGTGTCCACTATACCACTCTGTATGCCTTTGTGTTCCCATAGCTTAGCTCCTACTTATAAGTGAGAACGTGTGGTATCTGCTTTTCAATTCCTGAGTTATTTCACCTAGAATAACGGCCTCCAGTTCCATCCGAGTTACTGCAAAAGACATTATTTCATCTTTTTTTTTTTTATGGAAGAGTGGTATTCCATGGTGTATATATACCATATTCTCTTTATCCATTCATCTGTTGATGGGCACTTAGGTTGATTCCATATCTTTGCAATTGTGAATTGTGCTTCTTGCCTCTTTTTTGACCAGTCACCTTTCAGGATGATTTCGCTCAAATCTTCATGCAGTTTCTATGGCTAAAACTTGCGCAATTGACTGCACAGGGAAGCACATTCTTTTTAAGTACCCCATGGTCTTTCTAATCTGTAAGAGGGAGCACCAATATAGCACTGCAACCCAGCACATATTATCTCCTGTATCCATCACCCCAAAGTATTGATCCCTTGGAGGAACCCTGTTCTTTTGACCCTCAACATTCTGACAGTCCCTCAGCACTAGCTTGCTGGTAACCAGAGGCATGTCCCATGCATTATAATGACCCAGGGTGCCAAGTTTCCAAGTTCATATTGCCAAGTCCCCATCCATTTTATTTTTAGTCCTAGGCATCTCATGCATATAAGGCCTTTTCCTTTTTTTTTTTTTTTTGTTTTTTCCATCATCCTCCCTTTCTCTTCCTCCATTCATATGTTTTCCTTGTAAGCACACAAAAGAAGAGCTAAAATGTAGCTGGACCTGTGATTGTTCACTGTGTTTCTAAATACAATGTTGTATTTAACTTCCTTTTTTAACTTAAAGCACATTTCTCCCCATAAAGAAATCTAAAGAGATTGTTTAAATCAGTGCTTCTCAAACTTTGACGTGCATATGAACTATGAACAAATTATATATATATATATAAAATTATTATTTTTTCCTAATAGAGACAGGGTCTCACTCTGTGGCTCAGGCTGGAGTGCAGTGGGCGATCATAGCTCACTGTAACCTTGAACTCCTGAGCTCAAGCGATCCTCCTGCCTTGGCCTCCCAAAGTGCTGGGATTACAGGCATGAGCCACCGCAGCTAGCCGAGAATATTGTTAAATGGACGTCCAATTAAGTAGGTTTGGGGTGGGGCCCAGGTATCTTCATTTATAACAAGCTCCCAGGTGATGGTGAGGTTGCTGAACCCTAGACCAGGTAATGAGAGTAACAGGAGTTTAAATGACCCAGGCGTGATGGTAGTTCATACCTGTAATCTCAGCATTTTGGGAGGCCGAAGTGGGTGGATCACTTGAAGCCAGGAGTTCGAGACCAGCCTGGTGAACACAGCAAGACCCAGTCTCTACCAAAAAAATTTAAAAGTCAGCTGGGTGTAGTGGTACCAGCTACTTGGGAGGCTGAGGTGGGAGGATTGCTTGCACCCAGGATTTCGAGGCTGCTGTGAGCCAAGATTGCACCACTGCACTCCAGCCTGGTGACAGAGTGATACCCTGTCTTAAAAAAAGAAAGAAGCTTAAATGATCTTTTCAAGGGGTTCCCTTTGTAAATAGGACAAGGGCCAAAAGTTTCTTGAGATAGATTCACCCAGGTGGTATGTATTACTATGTAATCACTTTGTTCCACGATTTCTCTCACTTTCACCTTATAAGGACATGGTAAGAGTCCATCGGAGTGTCTAAGGCGCTTACGATTTCCTGAATAACGTGTTTTGTGAAGGAGCCGTGATGTGTACTGTCTTTTATTTCTGTGTCCCCCAGGCTGGTACAACCGTCTGTACATTAATTTCACATTGCGTCGCCACATCTTCTTCTTCTTGCTCCAAACTTATTTCCCCGCTACGCTGATGGTCATGCTGTCCTGGGTGTCCTTCTGGATCGACCGCAGAGCCGTGCCTGCCAGAGTCCCCTTAGGTAAGGAATATCTCAAGTGCATATTCCAAGCATCTGCAAATATAGGTATTAACAATTCCTTCCAGATAAAACCATTCTTTTCAAATTGATTCTATATCCCTTTTGGCGTTATGACTTGGAAAATCTCAAGAGTTATTTATTTATAGTTAAAATCCTATAGTTAGGAATCTACGTAGCAAAATGCTTTCCAGGACTCTGCAGGTGCCCATCCGAACAGCCTACCTTTAGTCTTGTCAAAGCCGTGTTCCAGGGTGGGCGAGCCTGGTCTTTAGGTGCCTTCTTTGCTCACCTGCAAAATGAATCATATCCTACAACAGGTTTCTCAAATGGTAGCTCAAGGGATTTTGTGATAGAATCTTTGTGGGAAATTGTTAAAAATGAAGGGTCCTGGGTCTCATCTGCATCTAATAGAATGAGAATCTCTGAGAGAGGACCAGGAACCTACATTTTTAACGAGCTCTCCCAGTAATTATTCTGTGTACTCAAGTCTGAGAATCCCTTCTCTATAAGCATTCCGCTTATGGCTATTTGCCATGAGCTCTTTTTCTCACCTTAAATATTATACTCATTTATACACACCACCATTGCTCAGACAGTTCAGGGGCTGCAGGGGAGAATGCAACCCACCATGTTTTAGTGAAACTGGATTGCAGCTGGCCCTTAAGATGACCCCAATCCCCTATGATTTGATGTTTGCCAAACAAATGTTCTGAGCTTAATTTGAAATCCTGGGCAAATTTCCATGGACAGATGCCTTGTCCTCTAACAGTTGTTCCATAGTTTGAACAGTTACTGTGCTAAATAGATAAACACTCTAGATTTGTGAATCTGAGTTTTAAAATCTGTTTCCTATAAATGAAGTTAACGTTGTCATCCTTAGTGAAATTGACCCATAAGTCCTCAAGTGGACAATGCTGAATGGGCAGCTAGGTCCAGCATGGTGGTGGCTGCTGGCGGTGCCCTGACAGCTGTTGACACAGGCCCAGGACAACAGGACTGCACACCAAGAGCCAGGACATGATATTAAAATAAACCCCATGGGCTTTTTCCCCTTGATGGAGCAGTAGTTATAAGAAACATATATACCTGTTCATATATGCAACCTCTTACTTTTTAAAAATTGAATTGAAATAAATGTTTTAATGCCAAAATGTCTAGCGTTCTTTGCAGAACAATAGTGACACAGATACTACGATGAATACACAGGGTATGCAGAGGAGCGAAAGGGTAGGGATGCAGGGGGAGAGGAACAGGAAAAGCTTCATGAAAAGCTAAATCTTGAAAGATGTGTAGGTGTTTGCTAGACAGTGGAGCAGGAATGGAGACATTCTAGGTTGAGGGAGCAGCAGGGACAAATCAGCAGAGGCATGAAACCATCCCGTTTGGTGAAAGACAAGCAAACACTTGTTTCTCGTTCTTGTGTTTGCAGGTATCACGACGGTGCTGACCATGTCCACCATCATCACGGGCGTGAACGCCTCCATGCCGCGCGTCTCCTACATCAAGGCCGTGGACATCTACCTCTGGGTCAGCTTTGTGTTCGTGTTCCTCTCGGTGCTGGAGTATGCGGCCGTCAACTACCTGACCACCGTGCAGGAGAGGAAGGAACAGAAGCTGCGAGAGAAGGTGACTTTGCCATGCGCTTATAGTGTGTCTGGTCAGGATGGAGCCTGCTGTAGCTCTGGAACCTCAGGCAGGGCAGACCTTCTCTGTAAAGCAGGGCCATGATACCCTCTCCTGTGGCTACTTCGCAGGTTTGTTGTGAAGAGCAAACAAATTGGTGTATTTCAAGTCATTGTGAAATTTACTTTGGGTGACATTTTTCGTTCATTGGAACATTGATTTTGCACCTACCACATACTTGGACCAGGTCTTAGTTAAGTGTTAGGGAACATCTTGGTGATGTTCATAGTTTAGTGAGGGAATCCTAGGAGAAAAATAAATGACAATTTAACATGGTGGAACAAATTATTTATGAACATAAAGGTGTAATAAAAGAACTGTCCAGGTAAGAACTTTTCTCATTCTAGGAAATCTTCCTTCATGCATAACCTCACGCATCCTCCACCTTTTCCCAGGTTATCTTCCCTCCCACCTGACTCTCCTTTCCTCCTCCAGTGCGCAGCTCAATGGTTATCTCCCCCAGCAAACTCTTAACCATGTTACAGTAATCTATTCCCACAATGCCAATCCTCATCCCCATGACAAATGCACACGTTCATGCACACACTTGTAATAATGTGATCTGTAAACATTTTTATCAAGGGCTCATAACAGCTTATGATCCCATGGAGAACAGGGTGATCTATGAATTATGAGCATTCTTGTTGGTCTTTGGTATGGCATTGTGGTATTTCTTAAGAGTCAGTATGTAGATTTTAGATCAGCAAAAATGGATACCAGGCTGGACGCAGTGGCTCACGCCTGTAATCCCAGCACTTTGGGAAGCCGAGGCGGGTGGATCACCTGAGATCAGGAGTTTGAGACCAGTCTGGCCAACATGATGAAACCTCGTCTCTACTAAAAATAAAACAATAGCCTGGCATGGTGGTGTGCATCTGTAATCCTGGCTACTTGGGAGGCTGAGGCAGGAGAATCACTTGAACCCCAGAGGCAGAAGTTGCAGTGAGCTGAGATTGATCGTGCCATTGCACTCCAGCCTGGGCGAAAAGAGTGAAACTCAAGTCCCAGAAAACAAACAAACAAAACAGGATACCTACCCTCTTCCCAAACTGGGAATACCAGAAACCAGGCAACACCCTCCACTATGCAGTTCCTTTTGAAGGGCTTCTGAGAGATGATGCTGAGCTCACACCCCAACGTGTGTTTACTGTGTTTGCAGCTTCCCTGCACCAGTGGATTACCTCCGCCCCGCACTGTGATGCTGGATGGCAACTACAGTGATGGGGAGGTGAACGACCTGGACAACTACATGCCAGAGAATGGAGAGAAGCCCGACAGGATGATGGTGCAGCTGACCCTGGCCTCAGAGAGGAGCTCCCCACAGAGGAAAAGTCAGAGAAGCAGCTACGTGAGCATGAGAATCGACACCCACGCCATTGATAAATACTCCAGGATCATCTTTCCAGCGGCATACATTTTATTCAATTTAATATACTGGTCTATTTTCTCCTAGATGCTTGTAATTCTATAAATTTCACATTTCCATGGCATGCACTACAGAAATAACTGTATAATGAAAAAGTATTTAAGGATATGGTTAAAAAAAAAATCCCAAGACCCACCCATGTTTTCACTATCCCTTCTGCAGCTTTCCAAAGCTACATTGACAAGACACTTACTGGTTTAATTTGCACTTATTAACCATCTATTGAATACACAGCATTATATTAGGTGCTGCAGGAAATACGACACTGTAGCGACTGATGTTAGTTGTTACCCAGATCCCCTGGAAAAGCACACTACCAGTGTTGTGGGCACATTTAGTTCCACCCGTTAGACCCTTGATGCTATTCACATGAATAATTTATTTTCCTTGAGCGTCATTACATTCTTCAGGCTACGTGAACTTGGAAGCACCTACAGGCCATTTGCATGAAATTCACATGCACCTAAATCCTCACTTTGACAGAAACTCATGCTTCAGTTTATAACCTATTACCTATTTTGTATGCAACTCCACCTCCACATGTTTATTTTAAGAAAAGGCAATGATAATATTCACATTATTTTTCTTGATATGCTGTGGTTCACAGGTTTTACCCCTTCACAAGAAAAGCTCTTTAGATTGGCGCAACTGCTTCTGATTTTGGTGAAATTTTCCCTGGTAGGGAAACTTTGAAGATAAGAGTACACACATGCATTTTGTCTGTTGTGTCATAGAGGTAACTAGGCTAGAAAATTTGTGTTTAAATGTTCCCTATTTTATATAATCACCACTTCATGTATCTTCTTCTTGGAGCACGTCCTTGTTCAAAGAGAAGTCCTTTCTCAGTGGTGTGATATCTTCACTGAGGAACTTGGGTAGAGAATGATTTCTTCTGCATAAACATTTCAAGGAAATACATAATTTGGGACTACTTGTAACTCATTAGAATGAGAAATACTCACATGGTTTCTTAAGAGAAAAAGAACATCAGAAAGCAAAATAAATGGGAAGACATCACTGGACATCTGCATTTATACTCGAAATACCAGCATTTTCTATGGACCAGAAAACTGGCATCACCTAGACCACACAGCCCAGATACCAGGCAGAAGGATGGCCCAATGGCAACTGATGTCAGGGCATGGGGTAAAGGAGAGGGTTCTAATTTGATGTATCACTTAAAAACAGTTATTTATATTATATATCTACTATATAGATCAACCCCCACCAAACTTACCCAAACAGCATTTGTTTTATTTGAAACTCACTTTAATAAAGTGAATTATATACACAATAATGTCATTTTCATTTCAAAGTTAATTTGACTCATCACCAATACTAAATATTATGATATTTCTACATATGCAGAACTATATTCTAATTTGAAAAAACCTATTTGCATAAACCCTAATTACAATGTCATCTCCCATTATCTCCAATGAAAACTCACCAAAAGAAAGTTTTTTGGCAAGCTTGAATAAACTTAAAAGGACTTAGATGAAATAGTTAAATGTTAACTATTTAAGTTTTGTATTCTCATTTTACTTTTTTGAGACAGGGTCTCACTCTGTCACCCAGGCTGTAGTGCAGTGGTGCCATCTCAGCTCACCGCAACGTCTACCTCCCAGGCTCAAGTGATCCTCCCACCTCAGCCTTCTGCGTAGCTCGGGCTACAGGCATGCTCCACCATACTCAGCTAATTTTTTAAAGTGTTTGTGGAGACAAGGTCTCATTATATTGCCCAGGCTGGTCTCAAGCTCCTGAGCTCAATCAGTCCTCCCACCTCAGCCTCCCAAAGTGCTGGGAAAAAAGGCGTGAGCCATCGCGCCTGACCCCTAAATGTTAACTTGTGATATTTAAAAATGTTATTTTAAAAACACTGTTTTTTTCCATGATTATTTTATAGAACAATTGCAATCAAACTCTTTACAAACATCTTTGCTGCTGTCTTCTTCCTCATGATCACTAGGGCCACTGTGAGTGAGCTGGAATGTATCCAGGGCACACCATCTGAACTTCCATCTATTTCTATGGGATACTCCACCATTTGAAGCAACCTATGGGGTACTCTATTAGTGTGCTAGAGTTGCGATAGCAAAGTACCACAGACTGCGTGGCTTAAACAACAGAAATTTATTTTCTCACGGTTTTGGAGGCTGAAGTTCAAGACCAAGGTGTTAGCAGGCTTGGTTTCCCTGGAAGCTTTTCTCCCTGGCTTGTAGATGGCCATCTTCCCACTGTGTCTTCACATGGTCTTTCCTCTGTAATGTGTGTGTCCTAATTTCTTCTTCTTATAAAGACAGCGGTTATGTTGGAATAGGGCCCATGCCAATGACCTGATTTAACCTTAGTTACCTTTGTAAAGGCCTATCTTCAAATACAGCGATGTTGGGAGTTAGGGCTTCAATATATGAATTTGGGGCCCATAGGGAGACACAATTCATTCAATAACAGATGCCAATGGAAATTATCAATTTGCTTAATAGTATATCGAATGCATCTTTTAGATGTTTATTCTTGATTTTTGCAACACAATCACATGCAGCATTGTTTTTTAAAGTGATATTTAAAAGACTTATTTACATTGATAGTCACACAGTGATTGTGAGGAATCAGTGATTAAATTCATATTAAATGTCTTTGCTATCTTTTCTGGCAACTCCCGGTGACCACTATGAGTATCTAAAACTAGCATTAGTTGAATAATTTCCATGCTAATGTGTTTTCTTAAGGCATTACTTTTCTGTCAAAGTTATGTAATTGACAGAGAGCTCTGTAGTATGACTTCGGAAGGACCCAAATATAAAGCAACTCCCTCTTTTTTGAAGGATAATTTTGGAGAAAACCCCATAATATATCTGAGTATCTATGGTACTTAATACATTTTACTGGCATGAATAGGAAGATGTGGTTAATAATATTGTCTGGTTAATGGGCAGATGCCATGTGGCCATATTGAATATTTTTTTTAATTTTAAAAATTTTTTATAGAGACAAGATCTCACTATGTTGCCCAGTCTGGTCTCAAGCAAACTCCTGACCTCAAGCAATCTTTCTCTGCCTCGGCCACTGTGCCTGGCTTGAATAATTAATTTTTAAAGAGTTAAAATGTATTTCACTAAAACTATATCAAACATAATGTATTCTCTGCCTGGTAGTTCAGAAGGCGCTGTAGGTTTCTGAAGGATTTTTATCACTGTGATAGAATGTTGGCATCATCCAGATGTGCAGAAGGGTTATAGGCAGTAGAGAACAGGAGTTTCAATATTCTTCAGTTGCTTTCGTAATTCATTATAGGAAAGGGTGGTGATGTTAGATCTTAGAATAAAAAATGCCTTATATTTTAGTGACAATGAAACCTCACATTTGTAAATCCAGTTTTACAAAAAATACTTTCACATTTTGTTTCATATGAACCTGAATGAGGAAATTCTAAAGGCTGAGAGAGGCTGATGGAATAATATGCAGATAACATGGTTAATAAGTGAAAGACTCTTTTTTTTTTTTTTTTTTTGAGACCAAGTTTCACTCTTGTTGTCCAGACTGGAGTGCAGTGGCGCGATCTTGGCTCACTGCAACCTTCACCTCCCAGGCTCAAGCAGTTCTCCTGCCTCAGCCTCCCACGTAGCTGGGATTACAGGCACACACCACTAAGGCTGGCTAATTTTTTTTTGTTATTTTTAGTAGAGACAGCGTTTCACCATGTTGGCCAGACTGGTCTTGAAATCCTGACCTCGGCCTGGCGCGGTGGCTCACGCCTGTAATCCCAGCACTTTGGGAGGCCGAGGCAGGTGGATCACGAGGTCAGGAGATCAAGACCACAGTGAAACCCCGTCTCTACCAAAAATACAAAAAATTAGCCAGGCGCGGTGACAGGCGCCTGTAGTCCCAGCTACTCCAGAGGCTGAGGCAGGAGAATGGCGTGAACCCGGGAGGTGGAGCCTGCAGTGAGCCGAGACTGTGCCACTGCACTCCAGCCTGGGCGACAGAGCGAGACTTCGTCTCAAAAAAAAAAAAGAAATCCTGACTTCAAGTGATCCACCCACCTCAGCCTCCCAAGGTGCTGGGATTACAGGCGTGAGCCACCTTGCCTGGCCTTTTTTTTTTAGACAGAGTTTTGCTCTGTCACCCAGGCTGGCATGCAGTGGCACAATCTCAGCTCACTGCAACCTCTGCTTCCTGGGTTCAAGCGATTCTCCTGCCTCAGCCTCCTGAGTAGCTGGGATTATAGGCGCTTGCCACCATGCCCAACAAATTTTTTTTTTTTTTTGGTATTTTTAGTAGACATGAGGTTTCATCATGCTGGTCAGGCTGGTCTCGAACTCCCGACCTCACGTGATATGCCAACCTCGGCCTCCCAAAGTGCTAGGATTACAGGCATAAGCCATCGTGCCCGGCCTTAAGTGAAAGACTCTTTACTCAATGTTCATTCACCTTATTACAGATAATAAATACTGGACAACCAAACTGTCATACACAATACATAAACACTGCTATAAGGAAATATTTTAACTGATTATTGGTATATTTTAATTAATTAATTCATTCATTTATTTATTCATATATTCGTCAAGTAATGCTGAGCACCTATTACTTCGTAGGAAACATTTTAGACCAGTGCTTCTCAAACTGTCTGTGGTAAAGGATCAGCTTGTTTTATTTTTTAAAATGTCAGTCCATCGAGCTTTTTGTATGATGAGTTTTTTGAACATGGGGAGTCCCTGACATAACCCAGTCCTGTGCCTGCATCCCCTCCTTCAGAACCATGGAGCCCACTACCGTGTGCTGCTAAAATCACAATCTCAATAATCCACATATAGAAAGAACAATTTCATTTTTATGTTATCAAGAAAACTGCTACAACTGAATTTCAGGGCTTGCTATGTATGGGAAATTTCAGTACCTGCAGTAAATAAGAAAGTACATTCTCCAATGCACACGTCAACAATATTAAAGTAAAACCATTTCACTCACTTCAGTATTATCACAACTTTTAAAATAAGTGAATGTGTTTTCAATTCCATATTCTAACTTTAATTTCAATCTATTTCCTTTCAATTATTTCAAGTATTACTATTTGTGTAGAAGGAAATATCCTTACGTTTCTTGAGACCAGAGTATTTTATGAATGCCCTCTAGTTTACATCAAAAACAATGAACAGATCCTTATTGGTGAGTTTAGTGGGTTTCTTCAAGTAGCATTTATAGCTCTGTACACACTCGGTGCTTATTGTGATGAAACACATGCATTTGTAGGCTACTTGGCTGGCAGGCAGGCCTTGGCCATGAGAACTGAATGAAGATAACTGAATCTCTTTGAGAATCAAAGCCATGCCTAAGTGAGGTTAACTTATATGAAGTGTTCAACCACACAACTATACCTTATATCTATAATGGGGAGTGGAAAATAGGGAAGTGTTTAGCTTTTTCATTTTTCTTGATTTGCAAGCTTTCATACTCTGTTTAAAACAGCATAATTTTAGCTGGGCACAGTGGCTCCCACCTGTAATCCCAGCACTTTGGGAGGCTGAGGTGGGAGGATCACTTGAGCCCAGGAGTTCAAGACCATCCTGGACAATATGGTGAGACCCTGTCTCCACAAAAAATAGAAAAATTAGCTTCAGCTGGGCATGGGGGCACATGCCTGTAGTCCTAGCTACTTTGGACACTGAGGCAGGAGGATTACTTGAGCCCAGGAGGTCAAGGCTTCAGTGAGCCATGATTGCACCACTGCACTCTAGGCTGAGTGACAGAGCAAGACTCTGTCTCTAAAAAAATAAATAACATCTTGTGAAAGTAATTAAGGAAATTTAAAAAATATGAAATTTAAAATCTAGTTAGCAGGACAAAACAAAAAGTGAAAAACTTCCATTTCAGTCCAAATGGAGTTAAACACAACCCCAATGACTGAAAGATACAAATTTAGGCAACATGTTTTGAGTCTATACAATGTCAGACAATTTGGTATGCTGAGTTGAATAATTCTTTGGCATTTTGTAGACTGAACCCTCATGTACCTATCTAAACTTTGTGATTCTCCAATGAACAAAAGTCCTTTAAACGTTTTTAAAATCTAATTTGTTTTGAAAACTAAAAATAAGACAGGACTGCTGGGCACAGTGGCTCATACTTGTGATCCCAGCATGTCAGGAGGCTGAGATGCAAGGATGGCTTGAGCCTGCTAGTTTGAGACCAGCCTGGGCAGTATAGACAGCCTCATCTCTACCAAAAAAAAAACTTTAAAAAAAATTAGCAGAGTGTGGTATGGTGCACTGGCGGGAGGATCGCTTGAGCCCAGGAGGTGGAGGTTGCAGTGACCTGAGATTGCACCACTGCACTCCAGCCTGGGCAACAAGCAAGACCTTGTCTCAAAATAAATAAATAAATGAATAAAAATAAACAAACATAAGACAGGGAACCACATGCCATAAAGAGGTGCAAAAAGTAAATCCTCTCAAGTTCCCACCATTTCCGTGGCTTAAAATTTTAATTGACATTTCTAGAAGTGGTCATTAACACTGAGGAAAACCCAATGGAGCAAGAAAGAAAGTCCAGCAACAAATAAAAAATATAATCTCAAATTTAATTTTTTGTTGCAATGTAGAACCCAGATGAATGCCGTTCCAAAACATTGTTCCTAAAAACGATAGATTCCAAAGAAAAAGACATTAGTTGCAGGGTGAGAGGTGAGTGGAATTGAGAAGAATTAAAGAGGCAGAAGTTGCTTTAGGAAATTTTACTGGCTGCAGTGCCAAGATTTCTGTTGTTCAAAGGCCAAGTTTTAAATCTCATTCAGACATGTTATAACAGGATTCTGTTTGTAATTTTCCAGTGGTTTCTTTCTCTTAGACTTTCTTCTTCTTCTTTTTTTTTTTTAGATGCAGTCTCGCTCTTGTACCCTAGGCTGGAGTACAATGGCGTGATCTCGGCTCACTGCAACCTCCACCTCCTGGGTTCAAGCGATTCTCCTGCTTCAGCCTCCTGAGTAGCTGGGATTACAGGTGCCTGCCACCACGCCTGGCTAATTTTTGTATTTTTAGTAGAGACAGGGTTTCACCATGTTGGCCAGGCTGGTCTCGAACTCCTGACCTCATGTGACCTGCCCACCTTGGCCTCCCAAAGTGCCAGGATTACAGGCGTGAGCCACCGTGCCTGGCCCTCTTAGACTTTCTATTGGAAAGCAATCAACTTTATATTGCCCAGTTAATGACATGTGCAGAGAAACAGTTCAAGCATGATGAGAGAAGAAAAAACGATCTTTGAAAATTTCTCAGTCTTCACCTCAGATTGGTACCGTTTCTCATGTTATGCCTCTGCATGTAACTATCCTTATTTTAAAATCAATTTTAATGTTCTGGCTTGTCTCCAAAACACTGTAACTACAGCTTAATATGAACCTAGCTATAAAGTTGCTGGCTTTGCCATCCCAAATAGTTAATAGTCTTTGCAAAATGGTCTTTAGTTATGATATATGGTATGATTGATTATACTCAAATATATTGGGTAGCTTTACCTAAAAACTAAAAATGTAAGGTACAGCATTGGAACTATTTTCCCATTTTGTAATACTTTTCCATAACACAATTTAATTACCATGACATTCCTCAAGTTGGATTTCCACTTTTAGGTAATCATTACACCTTTTTTTTTTTTATTTGAGATGGTCTTGCTCTGTCACCCAGGCTGGAGTACAATGGCATGATCTTGGCTCACTACAACCTCTGCCTCCTGGGTTCAAGCGATTCTCCTGCCTCAGTCTCCTAAGTAGCTGGGATTACAGGCACCTGCCACTACACCTGGCTAACTTTTGTATTTTTAGTAGAGATGGGGGTTTCACCGTGTTGGCCAGCCTGGTCTTGAACTCCTGACCTCAGGTGATCCACCCGCCTCAGCCTCCCAAAGTGCTGGGATTACAGGCATGAGCCACCACGCCCGGCCTCAATGCACCTATTTTTAATTGAGATAATTACAATTAGGTTCTTGTAACTCATAGTATCCCCAGAGCAGCACTGGCATTACCTTGGAACATGTCAGGGAAGCAGACTCTCAGGCCCCATCCCAGACCCACTCAATTAGAACCTGTAGTTTAATAAGATCCCCAGGTGATCCATATACACATTCAAGTTAGCAAAGCTCTAAACTAGGTTCTCATAACCATACACCTTTGTCATTCACAGAAAGTGATGAGTGTTGCATCTATGCATTCAACAACTTATTCCATATTGAGCGTTTATTATATGTGCTAAGCACTGTGTTAAGAGCTATAGCTGATCTATTGATCTCAAAGAAATTGTTAAACTATCCCCCTAGGGTCTGCACCTTCAAACACCAAGCTTTTTTTTTTTTTCCTAATTTTTAATTTTTATTTTTCTTGAGACAGAGTCTTGTTCTGCCACCCAGGCTGGAGTGCAGCAGTGCCATCTTGGCTCACTGCAACCTCCACCTCCCGAGTTCAAACGATTCTCCTGCCTCAGCCTCCTGAGTAGCTGAGATTACAGGTGCACACCACCATGCCCAGCTAATTTTTGTATTTTTTAATATAGATGGAGTTTCACCATGTTGGCCAGGCTGGTCTCAAACTCCTGACCTCAGGTGATCCGCCTGCCTTGGCCTCCCAAAGTGCTGGGATTATAGGCATAAGCCACTGTGCCTGGGAGAAGCCCAGCTTCAAAGAACACAATTGCCTCTTCAAAATAGGAAGAAATGTTTGTTCAGGAATATTTCTTTAAAATATTCCTCTACCACAAAGCTCAGTTAATTTTTTTTAAATCCTGATGGAGTATGAATCTGAGTTACCTAGGATTTAAGTGTTGATTTTTTTTTCCTTTTTTGGCAGTGGGGTAACCCGTAAAGTTCACCAAGTTTTAGAAGGCAGAAAAGATTAATTTTTTTCTTTTCCAAAACACAGCATTATTATTTTTCTACTAAAAACTCTCCACATTTTGCAGCCATTATAATAATTCCATACTATGGATATACAATTCAATCTTTCCCCTAGTATTGAAAGAAATAATCATATTGTGAGGAATACTCCTTATATTCCTATCACAGACTATTTCCTTACATTAACAATGAGCATATAGAATGAGGTTGATTTGAGATCAATTTTCTTTATTATATTACGGTAGTACAACTCCAGGTCCCTAGCTTTTTAAGACTTAAAAAAATCAGGAAAAGGTATTAAACTATACCTTAGTGAGATTTGATTGTACGAACAGTAACCCACTCAAACTAGCTTAAGAAAGAAATAGAATACAGGGGAATATCACAGGCAGGAAATAAAATGAAGTGCAGCTGGGGCTCACTGGAAAGATTTCAGACAGCTGCCCTTTCTAAGCAATATAGTACTTTACTTCTTGCTGGACTATTGCTTTATTCATAAGATTGGACTTCTCACGGCCATAAAAAAGAATGAAATCATGTCCTTTGTAGCAACATGGATGGAGCTGGAGGCCATTATCCTCACAGAAACAGAACACATGAACAGAAAATAAGTATCTCATGTTCTCACTTATAAGCAGGAGCTAAACAAAAGGTACACATGGACATAAAGATGAGACAACAGACTCTGGGAACTCCAAAAGGGGGGTGGGGAGGGAGGAGGGTGAGAGTTGAAAAATTACCTATTGGATACAATGTCCATTGGACATTGTAGGTAGTATGTATTGCATGTATACATGTATGTATGTTACATGTAATACCCATGTAACAAGCCTATGTAAAAAAGTCCCACTTCCCTGGATTGTATTATTGAAACCATGTTTGCAAGAATTATAAGTGAGAAAATTATGACAGTGAAAGAGATCTGACCTAACTGACTCCATCTTGCTTCTAACCTCCAAACTGCCCTTGTTCATTCCTGGGTGTAGGCCGGACTAACTTTGGGAGGAACTTATAGTTTAACTTTGAAACAAAGATAACAACCCTTTCCCAAACAAACCCCCTTCTTGCCTGAGGACCAGGCTGCCTTTGTTAAGACTAACAAATTAGCCACAAGATTAGAAATTATGGTTTAGGAGTCATTGTAACCAGAGGCCACAAGATCCTGAACCTCCCTAATTGTTCCTAGGGATAACATCACCATAGCAAAACCTAAGATCAGTGCTTGAGGTATTCTTCAGAGCCCCATTCTGATGCACCAGCCGGAGCCACCCAGACCCATAAATCTGGCTCAACCAGCTCTGTGATCCCACACAGGAAGAATTCAGCAAGAACCCACTCGGGCCCCACTGTGATTGCATCTCCGACCTGACCAATCAGCACTCACCACCGTGACCCCCTAACCTGCCAAATTAGCCTTAAAAAACCCCAGTCTCCAGATTTTCAGGGAGACTAGTTTGAGTATTAAATCTCTGTTCACCCATTTAGCCTAGCTCTGTGTAAATTAAACTCTTTCTCTATTGCAACTCCCATCTTGATAAATCAGCTCTATCTGTGCAGTGGGCAAGGAGAATCCATTGGGCGATTACATTACCAGCTACTTGATTTAAATGATGTCATTATATTATTAAAATTATTGTTAAAAAATTAGACTTCTCTGACATTCAGCTACAGGATTATGACCTCAAAATTCCAGGGCTCATCATCATCAGTGGAACTTTAGGCCAGGAGAATTTAGAAAGTGCAGAGGGGGCCAGGAACAGTGGCTCACATCTGAAATCCCAGCACTTTGGGAGGCTGAGGCAGGAGGACTGCTTCAGCCCAGGAGTTCGAGACCAGCCTGGGCAATATAGTAAGATCCCCATCTCTACAAAATTTTTTAAAAAATTAGCCAGGCGTGGTGGTGCACACCTGGAGCCCCAGCTACTCCAGAGGCTGAGGTGAGAGGATCACTTGAGCCCAGGAGGTTGAAGCTGCACTGAGCCCTGATTACGCCACAGCACTCCAGCCCGGGTGACCCTTTCTCAAAATAAACAAACAAACAAAAAGAAACATTATAAAAAAGGAAAGTAGCAGAAGGTAGGTGGGGGGTAGTGGCAACATCAGAAGCTGGGAAACATAGACTCAAATCTGCTTGGAGAAAATGCTTAATCATGGTTGTAATCTCTTTCTGCATGGGATTTTTTCTTTTTGAGATGGAGTCTCGCTCTGTTGCTCAGGCTGGAGTGCACTGGCACAATCTCGGCTCACTGCAAACTCTGCCTCCCAGGTTCAAGAGATTCTCCTGCCTCAGCCTCCTGAGTAGCTGGGACTACTGCACCACCACGCCCGGCTAATTTTTGTATTTTTAGTAGAGACAGGGTTTCACCATGTTGGCCAAGTTGGTCTCAAACTCCTGACCTCAGGTGATCCGCCCACCTTGGCCTCCCAAATTTCGGGGATTACAGGCGTGAGCCACCGCGCCCAGCCTGGATTTTCTACTATAAACTATTCTTATATATTTTTACAAGTGACCTTTTCTTAAACAACACACAACCCACCTATAAGCCTTCAAAAACTATGGCAAGCACACCAAATAGCTGCTGTGAGTAACTGCTCCATATCTGAAGAAACGTCATGGCTCAACAATCATTTACCACCACACAACGTTCAGAGATAACGGGACTTGGGTATTAGTTCAAAGCATTAGGTTTCAACTGCATCTGAGTTCACTTCTTCCTGGCATCCTATCCTGCTCTCAGGCAATGAGCAAACTTTCATTCATTCATTCATTCCTCCATTCATTGAGACAGAGTCTCACTGTTGTTGGCCCGGGCTGGGGTGCAATGGTGCAATCTTGGCTCACTGCAACCTCTGCCACCCGGATTCCAGCAATTCTCCTACCTCAGCCTCCTGAGTAGCTGAGATTACAGATGCCCACCACCATGCCCGGCTAATTTTTGTATTTTTTTTAGTAGAAACAGGGTTTCACCATGTTGGCCAGGTTGGTCTCGAACTCCTGACCTCAGGTGATCCACCCACCTCAGCCTCCCAAAGTGCTGGATTACAGGCATGAGCCACCGCGCCCAGCCCAATGAGCAAACTCTTAACTATTTATACTCAAGGATTTTTACTCAGCTTCTAATCATACTCTTTAAGGTTCCGTACTCTAACACATGATCTTTCTTCAAAGAAAGTGCCAGACCAGATGACATGCCATGAGGCTACTGTTAATCTTGAATCCTTATCATTTCAGGCAATAACAGTGAGTCAAATTAGAAGCTTTGGTTCATCTTAAAATAAACACAAATGGAAAAGATGCAAGTTTTTAACTCTTTTCCATTCTCTTGAGCTAAATATGTTGTCAGTGACCAACAACACAACAAATGGAAAAAAATTCAAACTCCCAAATGGGATTGTTCCTCCAGGGAGGCAATGTCTATTCTCTCTGACCTCAACAAGTTGATTATTGTCCACTTAAGACCCTGACCTGATAATCTTCTCTATTTTGTATTTCTGAGGTTTCTTTTTAAGGTGCTTAGGTGCTTTGATCTATTGAACTAACAAAAGCTAATCTTACACATTAATCTCTTTTAAAAAGAACAGACTTGGGCTCTATTTTGAAAGCCAGTCTAAGGCTGGGCACAGTGGCTCATGCCCTAATCCTAGTCTTTTGGGAGGCCAAGGCAGGAGGATCGCTTGAGCTCAGGAGTTTGAGACCCCATCTCTACAAAAACTTTAAAAATTAGCTAGGCACATGCCTGTAGTCCCAGCTACTCAGAAGGCTGAGGCAGGAGGATTGCTTGAGCCTAGATGAGGCTGCAGTGAGCCATGATCACAACACTGACTGTACTCCAGCCTGGGTGACAGTGAGACCCTGTCTCCAAAAATAAGAATAAAAATAAAAAACCAGTTTAAACAAAGAAACATGGACATCTGTGACTTTTCTCATATGAGGACTTATACTTTAGCCAGGATCCAAAACCTGTTCCATTGCATTTGTGTTATTATATGGAATTACTCTGTATTAAAGGTGTAAACATTTTTTAAAAAAGGAAACTCAATACTATAACTATGTATTTACCTCCTGCCATGTACAATTTGCACTGCAATTTTTTATCTTCTGAAACTAGTGAAACATTCATTCTTAAACAAAAGAACTTAATTGTTCTTTTAAAATATATGACACATCCTAGAAAAGCAAGTCAACATCCATGATACTGATGCATAAGAAAAAGTGTAGTATATCACAATGGATTTGGATGATTGTGCTTCATCTTCGTACATATATCTTCATGTCATTAAAAAAGCAAGACAATTGCTATCAGATAAACATGTTTATTATAGATTTTTCATACACATTTTATGTACCTATTAAAATATTACAAAGAAGCTTATAATCTGATGGTAGTAAACTGATTGCTTACTTGAAAATATTAACTTCATACATATCAAAATACACCATCCTCAACTATATAATTGGACTGCAAAATGCTTGCTATAAAGTATGTAAAAAAATAAAGCAGTTTATCATACCTTACAATCTTATAAAGGGTTGCTATCTAGTACAAAGATAACATTTATCTTACAACAAAAATTTGATAGTTTTAGAGGTTAGTATTGTGTAGGATATTTTCCAAAAGAGTAAAGAGATAATTCAGGTAAAAAGTTAGAAATGTATAAAACACCATCAGATAGGTTTTTAAAAAACAACGTATTACAAAATTAGACAATCATCCTTAAGAAAAAAAACTTTTTGCATCAATTTCTTCTGTTCAAAATGACTAAGTATTTTTAAATATTTCAGAAACACTTCTCAAAAATTTTCAAGATGGTAGCTTTCAGATGTTCCCTCAGTCCCAGTGTTGCTCAGATAAATAAATCTCATGAGAACTTACCGCCCACCACAAGCTTTCTGGGCATGCATAGTGTCTTTTCTTTTCTTTTTTTACAGGCACAGAAACTCATCATTTTTATTTGGATAACAAAGGGTCTCCAAATTATATTGAAAAATAAATCCAAATTAATATCACTCTTGTAAAAAAGTTGAGCACACTTCACAAACGATTTATGGAAAAGAGAAGAAAATACACGTAATTTTACATAAACTCTTTATTCTTAAACTCTTTTATTCCCTACCATAGACATTTTGTCTTTTGTTTTCTTTCAGTTTTCTACAATTTCCAACTTGTACCTGTGTTTAATACTGCTTTAGTGTGCTAAAGACATTAACTGATTGCTTTTCTAAATCTAAGGATTATACAGTTTTAGTATAAATATATATGACATATTTTCATAAAATTTTGACAAAACCAAATAAGTAAGACTTGTTTTAAGTCCATGCTCCTGCCACTGTTCACAAAATCTGATTTAATGATCAAAAAACTATTGGTTGTCATTCTTGTTAAAACAATCTTCCTTCTGAACTGCCACCCAGTTTTTACATAATAACAAGCAATAGAAAAACCAAAGAAATTATGTTAATCTTAGCTCTTCCTTTTGCAGTGTCTTTTATTCTTACACCCAGTGCTTAGAAATAGGCACTCCTCAACCAATGTTCACTGAACTCAACTGCTGAAATTGTAACACTTAAATTATCAACACAACTCTTAATAAATAAACATTCCTTTGGGAAATTGTGGGAAATCAAAACACTTTTAAGTTTATACAAGTATTCATAAACATAAAATATTCTAGTTTATCCTAATGCCTTAGCTCTTATGAGTGCTATAGAGGCAATTAAAAAGGGAAAATTTCTTGAGTAGTTCACATAATGTGGAGAATTTGTTAAAACTGAAAAGCAGTCCAAAATTTTTAAAAGGCATACTAAATATTAGCTATACTCACTATTACATGGTATATAGCAATTTAGTAATTCATAGTAACACATATTTTACTTTAAAAGCAGGTCCCATATTAAGGCCTGCTTTTAAAATTGCCACTAAAAAGAAAATATTCTCAATTTGTATATTTAAACCATTAATTTAGATAACATCTTTTAAAGTCTATAAATTTAACATAGCCAAGAGTTGGTATTTGAGAAAAAGGTTTCAGTACAGGGTGTGAACAATGAAAAATTATAAAGACATGTAATAAAAATGTTCCATAAAAACAAAGATACCTCAAGCAGGTTCACCTATACCTCTAGTTTAGGTTACAAACTAATTCAGTATTTTAAGAATCATATAATTTTAAACTTTGCACTAAGTCAGTCTAACCTTTTTAAAAAACAGTCAGGGCCAGGTGCAGTGCCTCAAGCCTGTAATCCCAGTGCTTTAGGAGGCTGAGGTGGGAGGACTGCTTGATTCCAGGAGTTCGAGACTGCAGTGAACTGTGATTACACCACTGCACTCCAGCCTGGGAAACAGAGCAAGAACCTGCCCATTAAAAAATCAAACAAAAATGGGCAGGTGTGGTGTCTCATACCTGAAATCCCAACACTTTGGGAGGCCAAGAAAGGAGGATTGCTTGAGCCCAGGAGTTTAAGGCCAGCCTGGAAGATACAGTGAGCCCCTGTCTCTATTATGTAAAAAAATAAACATTTTTTTAAAAAAGAGGTTTTCTTATGTGTACCTGAAGCAAAGTAGTAAGTATATCTTTTCTTCTCCAGGTTGTACAAGAGATGACTATAAACACAAAATTAAAACTCACCTTAGGATCATGGTCCATCCACAAAGCTACTTTAAACTTTGATGATTCCAAGCAAGGAAACAATATTTGCTTATTCAAAAAGTACTGAATATTCAGAGTAAGCAATATGCTAGATACTGTAACAATTTAAAAATACCAACACACATGTGTATTAAAAGACACCGGCAGGCCGGGTGTGGTGGCTCATGCCTGTAATCCCAGCACTTTAGGAGGCCGAGGCGCGTGTATCACCTGAGGTCAGGAGTTCGAGACCAGCCTGGCCAGCATGGTGACATGCCGTCTCTACTAAAAATACAAAAATTAGCTGGGCATGGTGCCACACACCTGTAATCCCAGCTACTTGGGAGGCTGAGGCAGGAGAATCACTTGAACCTGGGAGGCAGAGGTTGCAGTGAGCCAAGATTGTGCCACTACACTTCAGTCTGGGCAACAGAGCGAGAGACTGTCTTAAAAAAAAAAAAGACACTGGCTTCAAATATACAATCTGGTAGAGGAATTAATATACAATTAGAGAACAAGTTTACCACCCATACCACAAAACACTCTCATGGGTGTCAATTCTGAATATAAGGTTTGAAATCTCTTAAGCTTTTAAAAATAAACATAACATTTAAGGCTTATAAAAAGGTTCATTAAAATATTTTATAAAAATGATGCCATGTATCCTCCAGGTTGTTTAAGAAATGGTATCACTACTGTGAAGGTGAGTGGTTGCGGGGGGTAAAAAAAAGAAAGAATGGCATCACATACCAGCTCCTGTAATATCATAATCCCATCGAGTACGGATTTGCAAAAATTTTCACTTTAGATATGAGGTAATATGTTTTCTCCACACCCTGTCCTCACTTATCAGGTAAAAAGAATTTTACTCCTTTAAGATTAAAAAACAAGCATGCCTTCATTAAAAGAGATTAGAAGAAAAAAATCATCACGTCTTCTTGATTTATAAGTGGCCCCTAAGTCTTCCTTTTATTCTACTGCATTTACAAACTGTTCTTCTTGAAGTTTCAGTTTAAAGTCCTCTCTGATTCTTTCCAGTAACTCTGGTTTAAAAATAACATCTAGTGCCGTCATTGCCAGAGCTTTGGCCGTCCGCAAAGTGTAGAACTGAGCTTCCTGTGACCCTAAAAGGTAGAGAAAATAAAATACCTCCTTGCTTATTTAAGCTGTATTTAATTTCACAGGTTAGCTATCCATATCTCAACTGGCTCTCCAACTGCCCACCCCAGTGCAGTATTTACTGAGGTGATGTTATGTAGTGAAATAGTAGGTTAAACAGAAAGGCAGCTACTACCAGAAGAAGACTGTGCGTGCCAAAACAGTCACATCCAACAACACTTACCAGCAGCTTCAGTGTACTGTTCAGTATGATTCAAGGCATTAGATCCAATGTGAAAATATGGATGAATTCCAGGAACCACAAAAGTAACATTTCCAAAATCCGTAGATCCTTGGAACACACAAAGTAAGAGAAGTCTATTTAAGTATATGTGGTTAAGTATTCTTGAGTTATGAAGTCACAGTCCCTGTTAGGAGAGACCCAGAGAAGTGAGCTTCTTGGAGAGTTGTCCATATGCTCATGCTTTCACGGGCTCACCTTCCACTCAGTCTACCATCCACTCCCCCGTATCAGTCACATCTCTCATGAAGGTCACTGCAAACCTGCCCTCACCTTGTCTCACGGCTTTTACTGGCCTTCTTGGCCAGCACTCCACACTGCCACCTACTCCCTTTCTTCTCTTCTGTGACACAGCACTTGCATGGCTTCCCTTCTGCTTCTCTGATGGCCCCTTCTTCTGTCTCTCTTGGGGATAGAGCCCCCTCTACCTGACGATGAAATACTAGTCATGGGAGACTCCATTCCAGGCCCCTTTCTCTTCTCACTGCATATTCTTTCTCAAGATTTTGTCCGTATGTATTGCTTCAAATCGCCACCAACTCAAATCTCTTCCCAGTCTCTTCTAAGTTCCATGCTCACACATTCAGTTGCCAGCCTGGTATCTTCTCTTGGATGTCTTCAAGGTAGATCAAACTGAACATATCTAAAGTCAAACTCACGATGTTTCTCTTCTTCTACCTCCACTCCACCTATCAACAGTACCTGCCAAATATCTCAGAATCCTAACGCTCTTTGCATCACCATCACCAACACCTGTCCCCAGTCTATGCTATCATTATCTCTTGCCCAAACTAAAAGTTTCCTAATTGGTCTAGCTGCATCTACTCTATTTGCCGTTTTTTTTTTTTTTTTCAACCTTCATTCACCTTTCCAACCTGATCTCATACCACGTTCCCACTACTCTCGATGCCCTAGCCACTCTAGACACTCACCATGCTCTCCCTGTCACAGGACCCTTGCACATGCTATCCCTGCATCATCCCTGTAACTCTTATTTAACCTTCAAATTCCATCTTAAGCATCATTTCCTCAGCAAAGCCTTACTTACGTCACCTCCCCATAAAGTGAAATTCCTCTAGCATAGGCTCTCACAGAGATGTACTACTCTTCTTTACAGTACTTTTTAATTTTCCAGGTATTGGATGATTTGGTTCATGCTTATGTCAGAAACTAAATTATGAGGCTGTATAAGGCAAGAAATAGTATTTGAAATGACTGTGCATCTAGCTTCTCACAGGATTGACACACAGACACTTGTTGAATAAATCACAGTAAAAACAAAGCCTTATGTTCACTCAATGGATATTTACTGAATGTTTATTACATGTCAAACACCATGCAGGCAAAGTGGGACTACACAGTGAGTGGTAAGAGAATAAAGGAATATGTGACAAAGAGTAGCTAACATTTATCTGGAACACTACGTTCCAAACACAATCCTAAGTGCTTTGTATGTATTCTCATTAACATTTAGAACAGTTTCCATTTTAAACATGAAGAAACCAAGGCTTATGGGTATTAAATAACATGCCGATAGTCTCACAGCTGCTAGTTATGTGGTAAATGCAGACTGAGGCCAGACTTTGAGGCACAGTAGCCTCTATAGAAGTACTGCTTCAGATAATATTCACTAAGCACTTAACTGTGCCAGAAACGGCTCCAGACACTGAGGATGCACAGTGATGGGACATCAGTGAACAGGATGGAAAAAGCCTCTCTAGTGTTTAAAGAGTCTAAAGAGGCCGGGCGCGGTGGCTCACGCTTGTAATCCCAGCACTTTGGGAGGCCGAGGTGAGCGGATCATGAGGTCAGGAGATCGAGACCACGGTGAAACCCCGTCTCTACTAAAAATACAAAAAACAAAATTAGCCGGGCGTGGTGGCGGGCGCCTGTAGTCCCAGCTACTCGGAGAGGCTGAGGCAGGAGAATGGCGTGAACCCGGGAGGCGGAGCTTGCAGTGAGCTGAGATTGCGCCACTGCACTCCAGCCTGGGCGACAGAGCGAGACTCCGTCTCAAAAAAAAAAAAAAAAAAAGAGTCTAAAGAGTCTGAGTGTAAAAACAAAACAAAACAGAAAAGGATGGAGAAAAAAAAGCCTGTTGCATATTTTAAGATCTTACTTGTGGAACTAGACCCTAGAGCCCACAAATCGTACCAAAATCACAGCCACTTTATCCTACTGTTTTGTCCATTATATAAAACCCAAACCCAGGGTAGAGCAGGCCATGTGTCTTCCCTTCTTCAGCTAGACTGCAGAAACCTGCTAGGGTAAAAGAACAGAACCATGCTGAGCTGAGCTCTCATGCTGTCCAGAAACAAAAGGAAACAAGAAACTCTGATGTCCCTGGACAACTCCTCTCAGTGGCAATTCTCTCTCAATCCCTCAGCCCTACCAGCTCAATGCTCCCTGTGTGCTACTTCCTGGAGCGAGAGTCTCTGAACTCCCTGACCTCCTTCCTAAACATTACATCTACTTCTCAAGTATCTTCCCTTAAAAACGATTTTCTTTTCCATATTTCCCTCAAGCTTGTATCCACTCTTTCTATTTTCCTTGAAAGCTAACTCTCTTGAAAAAGAATAGTCTTCATTTGCCACTTCCACTATCTCAGCAGTCAATGCCCTGGGTAGAGAAGTGAGACCCAGCATCTGGTACCACTGGTCTTCTACTATTTTCTTCCAGACAATTCATGAATTTCTAATTACTAGAGTCCAGCGGACACTAGACCATATTCATCTTATGCAGTCTCTACAGCACCTGACATGATTTATGCCTCCTTCTCTTCTGTAAGTTTTCTTCTCCCTTGGCTTCCATGGCTTCTCCTCTCTCCTGATTGTCTGGCTTTCTCTCTGACCACTCCGTTGACTGCCAATGTCTGATCTCTGGGAATCTTCTTCCTCTATGTATTTGGGCAACCTCATTGACATCTATGTCTTCTATTACCTTTCATATATGGACAACTCCTAAATCTCCAAACTAGACATCTTTTTGGGTTCTAGATTTAACAGGTACTGAACAGCTCCACTTAGAAATACTATAAGCACCTCAAGTTTAACATGCTAATAACTTATAACAATCCCCTCTTACCCTAACCTGCTTTTTCTCTAGAACTCCTTATCTTAATGAATGACACTGACACCCCATTTTCACCACCAAGTCCTTTTGGGCCTACTTCATCAACATCTATTTTTAAAACAGAAGATACATCTCTAACTTGCAAATGTATTAGTAATAATATGCTTTTAAAAGGAAAAAAACTAACATAACCCCAAATATGCTTATTTCAATTCTAGTTGTCTGTTGCTCCTCAGAAACTGAAAATGCCCCGATAACTAAGTATTTAGTAACCTGCTTATTGTGATGACTGAGAATGAATTAAAATTCTATATCCCACCTTAGCAACTTACTTAAAAATTAAAACTAAAGAAACTTAAGCACTAGAAAATATTTAGAATACAGAAAAAAATGTAGGTTGACTATTTCTAAAACTAAGTCTGCTCCTTTGACATTCTACACTCACTTAAGAGTCCATTAGTTTCTTTCCCCTAACCATAAAGTTTGTGAAAATATTAAAAACATCAGTAGTACCTCCCTACCTCCCAAACATTAAATAAAACCAATTTAACCAAAGACGGTATTTCTCTTCCTCAAACAGCTCAATATATTAAAAAAGCACTTAATTACCTGAAGGGCCATTCAACATTGTATCTTCTGAAATGAATTCTATTCCTAGCTTTCTTCCATTTTCCATATAGGCTTTCCATAGGCTCTTATTGGGAAGAACATTGTAATAATCATGTGCTCCGCCTTTAATTTCCACCTAATAAAAAATTGCAAAACAAATTTTGAAATAAAAAACTCACATTCACTATCTAATTTTCAAACCAGTGATTGTTGTCTAATAGGAAGAGGTTTTAAGAGAAGGAAGAGGTTTTCCCTTCCAGATAGAAACACTCTCAAATCTCTTGCCTTAAAAAAGAAAAAAAAAAAGATTTATTTTCTACAACAAGAGTTCCTAGGACTCTATCTCTTTTATGCTATATATACACTAAACCCCACAATGTCACCAAGCTCTATACTAGCTAGCAAGTGTCAACTCCAGGTACCTAGATATGGTATGAGAAGGGCCTGGAAATTTTTATTTTATTTTTGAGATGGAGTCTCACTCTGTTGCCCAGGCTGGAATGCAGTGGTACGATCTCAGCTCACCACAACCTCCACCTCCCAGGTTCAAGTGATTCTCCTGCCTTAGCCTCCCAAGTAGCTGGGATTACAGGCGCCCACCACCAAGCCCAGCTAATTGTTTTTGTATTTTAGTAGAGATGGGGTTTTGCCATGTTGGCCAGGCTGGTCTCAAACTCCTGACTTCAGGTGATCCGCCCGCCTCGGCCTCCCAAAGGGCTAGGATTACAGGCGCGAGCCACTGCACCCAGCCTAATTTTTATTTTAACCAGCACCTCAAAGTAATTCTGACATAGGTGACCCAAAAACCACACTCTGAGGAACACGGCTCTAGGATTCAGTCTCCAAAAAAAAAGAAATTAAGCTTTACTAATATTCAATATGCAAACTGACACTGACATCACCGCCTGGTGTGAGAGGTAGAAAAGCACTCTGAGGGAAATGTAGAAGATTTGCAATGAGTAAGGGCTGACAACAGTCCTCATTTATTAATTTCAGTATATAAAGATACGGAAGCAGCTTTTATGTGCCCAGTTAAGTGGATTTACAGATTCAGTTTTGATTAAATAAAAATTGGCACTATTCCCTCAAACTAAAGATAATACCAATATTAGCAAAAGCCAATCATAAAATGGCAGAGATGACATTTCTTTTATTCTTAGCAACATCTATGGTATAAATTATGACAACCAAATCACACCTTACAAGTCAGCCAAAATATAAGAAATTACTAAAAGATTATTTAAAATACAGATTTAGGCCAGGCAAGGTGGCTCACACCTGCAATCCCAGAACTTTGGGAGGCCAAAGCAGGAGGATCACTTGAGCCCAGGAGTTTGAGACCAGCCTGGGCAACACAGGGAGATCCTATCTCTACAAAAAACTTTAAAAATAAATAAATTAAATTAAATATAGATTCAAATCCAGTAACAACAAACCTTACCATAAAGGAATACTATATGCCTTGAGATATTGCCTAATGATAATAGTTCACATGCATATGTATTTCACAAATAAATATTTATAATTATAAATAAATAAGGGAATAAATATTTAGTTTTTACTGCCCTCAGCTATGGACACTTCATAGTTTTCATTCACTAAATCTATACCCATCTTCTCTAGTGGCATATGAGAATACATCTTTGCACCTACATCTGTCCATATGTTTATCGATTAACTACGACACAACACGAGCTTCTATATTCTTATCTTTGCTGACTATATTCCCTAAGAACTGTCAGTCTCTGTCTTTCCCATGCATATCTGAAAGTATGATCACTCTTCAAAGCTCAGTTCAGGTCTACAGTCTTCCACAAAACCTTCCTCCAAGGATAACAGCCCCAGATCACTCTTTCCCACCTCTGATGCTCACGACACATTCCACACTACTCTCAGGACATGTAACATATGCTTTCTGAGAATTACTGCTACTGTGAGATACTGCTACTACGTGAATCAATCATTCATCTCTAGACTAATAAGAACAGAAAAAAATAAGGTAATATAAATGAAGGCTGGGCTCTAAACCCTTCAGAACATTATCTCATTTAATTCTCACAAGAATCCTAAGATAGATTGTTATTATCTCCATTTTTCAAGCAAGAAAATGGAGGGCCAAAGACACTAAACATTTCTAAAGGTTACAGAATTAGCTAGGCTGAGAGTTATGGATCAAGATCTTGTCTCTCCAACTAGACTACAGGCTCCCTCTAGGGCAAGATTCTTATCTTGTATAATTCTAAAACTCACTCCACTTTACACAGTACATGATTGGTATTTAAATACTGCTAACTTTATGGTTCAAATCAACAAAACCAGTCAGCGTGGTGGCTCACACCTGTAATTTCAGCACTTTGGGAGGCTGACGTGGGTGGATCACGAGGTCAGGAGTTTGAGACCAGCCTGGCCAACACGGTGAAACCTCGTCTCTACTAAAGATACAAAAAAATAGCTGGGTGTGGAGGCAGGTGCCTGTAATCCCAGCTACTCAGGAGGCTGAGGCATGAGAATCGCTTGAACCCAGGAGGCGGAGGAGGTTGCGTTGAGCCAAAATTGCACCACTGCGCTACAGCCTGGGCAACAGAGCAAGACTCTGTCTCAAGAACAAACAAACAAACAGAAACAAATCAATAAAACCTCTTAACTAACTTCTGTGTCTATTTTATCTTCCATTCCAGCAAGCCATAGTATTTATATCACTACTATACACACCCTAACTTCAAAAACAGCTTTCACTGGCTGGGCGAGGTGGTTCATGCCTATAATCCCAGCACTTTAGAAGGCAGAGGTGGGTGGATCACTTGAGCTCAGGAGTTTGAGACCAGCCTGGACAACATGGTGAGACCCTGTCTCCACAAAAAGATACAAAAAATTAGCCGGGTGTGGTGGTGTGTGCCTGTAGTCCCAGCTACTCAGCGGGCTGAGGTGGGAGGCAGAGGTGAGAGGATTGCTTCAGCCTGGAAGGCGGAGGTTGTAGTGAGCCAAGATCGTGCCACTGCACTCCAGCCTGGGCAACAGAGCAAGACCCTGTCCCCCCACCAAAAAAAAAAAAAAAAAAAGTTTTTGCTGATTTTGCCATAAACTTTCCTTTATAGAAACTACATAGAGCAATTCTAAAAGTATAACTGCCGACAAGGAAGAATATAACTTGTAAAAAGGCAGAGATTCTAGCATAGAAGCATAAGAATTAGTTTAATTACTATATAAGTAAGATGACCTGTCATCTTCCCTATTGCAGGCACTGAGGAATGAAACGTGTAAACATTAAAGACTTTCACATTAACTATTCAGCCAACTCATTTTGTGTATTCAACATGTCACCAAATAAGAGTCAAGTTAGGTTTCAATCTAACAGTGGTAGCCCACATATATACCTCTGATTGTAACTTAGATTAACTTTAAAAGTTCTTACTGTGCACCCTGAAGCCAAAGCTGCAGCTCTGAAGCAATCTTCTGCCTTTTTGGTCAAAACTTGAAGTTCTTTCATTGAGGGTGCACGGAAGTAATAGATTAATTCAGAATAAGAGGGAATGATATTGGGTTTTACACCACCATTTTTTATTATACCTATAAAAAGAACCAAATTACTAGAATTAAGCTTGGTGACCATTTCTTTAAGCTTAAATACACCCATTAAGTTTTTCAGCCAATTATGTTCATAAAGAAAAATAATTTAAACTTACTAGCTCCACCAATATGCCAATCAAAGATTTTGTTATGTTGTAAACTGAAATTTCTATACACAGGGTAATATTTTTTGGCTGATAAGAAAAAATAATTATCCATATGCACTTTATTCAAAGGAATTTATATGATGTTAAGAAATTATGATCCAGACTATAATGAAACTCAGAAATTATATAACCACAAAAAAAGTTAGTAACATCTTAAGCTTTCTGGAAAAGATTTTACCATACCTCAACAATGGTATGAGGTTCTATAATTACCCTCATAGCTCAGGAATCCCATGAACATTTTAAATGGCATTTAGCTCTAGGAAAAATAATTTTCATGCCAAGAAAAAAACCAATGCAGGTCAAAGATCACTAAGTACTATCAACTGTCAAAACAAATGCATTTATTTGGAATTATAAAGATTAAGATTTATTCATTTGAAGTAATAACTAAAATAGATACAAAAAATCCAATGTCATATGACCTACTTTAAAAAAATATTTCTACACATTCCTGTTTGTTCCTTTTAAAGAAACTAAAGCAGGAAAACTGGTAAAAGTACAATTACAAATTGACCTCAGGCTATAGCAAAATCAGGTAAAGAATAGATATTAAAATATAACAATTTCCTAAATCATAAGGAAATAAATTAAAAAACAAATGTGTGCCTTCAAGACAGTATTTTATGACTGTATTTATATTATGGTGATATATACATATAATTTTAAAAGACACTATTCAGGACCAGGCTTGGTGGCTCACACCTGTAATCCCAGCACTTTGGGAGGCTGAGGTGGGCAGATCACTTGAGGCCAGGAGTTTGAGACCAGCCTGGCCAACACAGCAAGACCCCGTCTCTCCAAAAAATACAAATATTAGCTGGGTTTGGTGGTGCTCACCTGCCTGTAATCCCAGCTATTCGGGAGGCTGAAGCAGGAGGATCACTTGAACCCAGGAAGCAGAAGTTGCAGTGAGCCGAGATTGCACCACTGTACTCCAGCCTGGGCAATAGAGCAAGACTGTCTCAAAAACAAAAAAACACACAAAAAGATATTACTCAGGACTAACAGCACTTAAGTAAAACTAGCAGTTATTACACCTTTTTTTTAATTGACAAAATTTGGTTATCATTAAGAAATAATGAGGACAACTGGAAAATCAAGATCCAATTTTCAAGCACCCACCGAAAGAACACAGTTCCTTACATAAAACCTTTATCTTTGATACTCAAAGATGACATTCCATTTATGTACAATAATGAAAACTGTCTTTCTACCCATATACAGACAAACATCTTAGTATCCTGTCACATGAATTTCTGAAAATATGCTGAAAAATCAGAATATTCATATGAAGTACAAAAATATTTCCAAATTTAAAAAAATTGAATATTAAATAATTATACTGCACTGAACTATAGTAAGCACCATCTATTATAGAAGGTATTTGACATTCATACCATGAACTCTCCAGGTTGGTTTCATTTGCTGTCTGAACACAGACAGATTGTTATAGGCCAGCACGGCAGCATCTAATGCATTTAATCCTTCCCAGGGATAAGAAGCAGAATGAGATGCTTTTCCATAGTATTTCACAGTCACACTAGGAAATAAAAAATCATTTGAAATTACTTTTCTTATTATTCCTAAAGTAAGAAAATCCAGGTAGTCAGAATTACCCAACTACTATTCAAAATTAATTCACATTGCTGAACTTTTGATTTGCAAATTATTTATAGTAATAACACTGTAATTTATTTATGTTAGTTATAGTTTATTATTAGGTAACATAGCGCTTGACACAAAGAAAGCATTCCCAAAAAAGAGAGAAAAAGAGAACAGATTAAATGTATACACAATCTAATGCAAACAAACATGCAATATGGTATCAGGTGCTGAAATCACAAAAAAAAAAAAATGGATCCTGTATGTTTTTACACAGCATTGTGATGATTCTACATCAAAAGTCTGCAAAAAATCAGAAACTCTGTCTTAAGAGGTGGAAGGTCAGGAAAGACAGAAAGGAGTTACTATTTGAAGTGGTTAAGACAACCTCTGAAAATCAGATTATATTCAGTGTTATCACAAGATACCCTAGTATTAAAGCAGTTGTTCCTGACTAATATCCAATATTTTATTAATGTTCCAAAATGCCTACATCACTAGTATTTTACATTTTTATAAATTGTTACTCCACTTACAAATAGTTCTCACACCAGTCTAACTGCTCTAATACAATTAAAAAAAAAAGATTAGAGAAAGGATTGCATGTTGAATAGTTACTTACAAAGCTCTGTGACTGACGTGCTTAGATAACACTTTTTAAGCCTGATTAATAGTACCCACGTTTAGGTGATTAGAAAACCAATCTGGACTTATTTTAATGGGTTAGATTCAGGAGTCCTTAGGATGCTTATGATATTTCTTCTCAACTGATTCCAGACATTCTATTAGCAGGACAAAAATCAAGTAAAAACATCAAACATATATTAGATTTCAGGATACTGTATTGTTATTTCCTTGATATATATCTTATCACCATGACCTTGAAGTGAATTTTTTCTTTTTGATACTCATCTCACTCTGTCACCCTGGCTGGAGTGCAGTGGCGTGATAACAGCTCACTGCAGTCTCCACCTCCCAAGGTCAAGCAATCCTCCTCTGCCTCAGCCTCCCACAGATGAATAGCTGAGACTACAGGAGTGCTCCATGCCCAGTTAATTTTTTATTTTTTTTGTAGAGACAGGGTCTCACCATGTTGCCCAGACTGGTCATGAACTCCTGGGCTCAAGAGACTCTCCTGCCTTGACGTCCCTAAGTGCTGTGATTACAGGTGTGAGCCACCTGGCCTGGCAAAACTGGAATTTTATCACAACTGGTGAGAAATATTATAAAAACGAAAAGGATTATATGGAATTATTTTCAAGAGATACTATTTAATTTTAAAAAGCCAGAACAATATATTGAGTGGAATACTTGAGGAAAACCTTCTTTCACAATTTAATTTATACAGGATTCTATTTATGTCCCACAAGTACACCAAAAACACTCTGAAAAGGATACCTCTAGAAAAAGGACTGGATTTGGGAAAGGTGGTCAGCAGGATTGCTTTATCTTATTCATTAGAAATTTGTGGTAAGGCCTGGTGGCTCATGCCTGTAATTCCAGCACTTTGGGAGGCCAAGGTGGGTGGATCACTTGAGGTCAGGAGTTCAAGACCAGCCTGGCCAACATGGTGACCCTGTCTCTACAAAAATTAGCTGGGTGTGGTGGTGCTCGCCTGTAATCCCAGGTCCATGGGAGGCTGAGGCAGGAGAATCCCTTGAACCCAGAGGTGGAGGCTGCAGTGAGCTGAGATTGTGCCACTGTACTCCAGCCTGGGTGACAAAGCAAGACTCTCTCAAAAAAAAAAAAAAAAAAAAGAATTTTTAAGAAAAGTGGATTAGTAATTTAAAAAAAAATGAATTCTTGATCTTGTTCTTTATTTATTTATTTTTTTTTTGAGATGGAGTTTCACTTGTCGGGCGGCCAGGCTGGAGTGCAATGGCACGATCTCAGCTCACTGCAACCTCCGCCTCCCAGGTTCAAGCAATTCTCCTGGCTCAGCCTCCCGAGTAGCTGGGATTACAGGTGCCCACCACCACGCCCGGCTAATTTTTGTATTTTCAGTAGAGATGGGGTTTTGCCAAGTTGGCCAGTCTGGTCTTGAACTCCTAACCTCAGGTGATCCACCTGCCTTGGCCTCCCAAAGTGCTGGGATTACAGGTGTGAGCCACTGTGCCTGACCTCTCTTTTCTATCTTAAAAGATGACCAGTGAAGGCCAAGTGTGATGGCTCATGCCTGTAACCCCAGCACTTTGGGAGGCCGAGGTGGGTGAATCACTTCAGGTTAGGAGTTCAAGACCAGTCTGACCAACACGGTGAAATCCCGTCTCTACTAAAAATACGAAAATTAGCTGGGCATGGTGGCGCATGCCTGTAATCCCAGCTACTCAGGAGGCTGAGGAAGGAGAATCACTTGAACCTGGGATGTGGAGGTTGCAGTGATGCACTCCAGTCTAAGCAACTGAGTGAGACTCAGTCTCAAAAAAAAAAAAAAAAAGAGATGATCAATGAGAAAGCTAAGAAGGCAGACACTAAGAGAAGGCCTGGGATCAAGTGCGCTGACTTCAGAACCAAGACCATGAAGCCTAACCTTAAGTCCCAGAAGGGTAATGAGCTGCAGAGCCTGCCTGCATATGCAGGCCCCTTCTAGTCAAAGGCAACGGCAGAGATTCCTAATCCCCGGTGTTTTCTAGAGATGGACTAGTTTACTACCACCCTTGAAACCAAAGTTTAAAGATTCCTCCTACTGTCACAGTACCAATTCCCAGTGATAAGAAGGAAGATACTCTAATAGTTAAAATGATCACCCTTTGAAAACAGGGCCTGGTAAGGTGCTAAGAGGTGGGATACCCGGGTACAATCTAGAAGCACTGCTGTGATGGTTCTGCTATCACTCCCTAGGTACCGAGCTACTTCTGAGGAAAACACACGGTTTTGCTGAAGCAGCTGAGCACTGGCTCCTTGTGTCTGGACCACTAACTACTATGGTTATTACTATGGTTGAAATTTCTGGTATAAAAAATCCAAACCACTTCAATGATGTGTGCTCCTAGGTACTAAAAAGTGAGTTCTTCAACATAAAGAAAGACAAATAAAAGGTTTCAGCACCAGACAAATCGGAAAAGCACAGAATGAGAAGTTCCACAAAAATCATAGCTACTCATGTTCCATATTCTCTCAGGACACAATTTATCCTCTTTGCAAAGAACTCAAATTAAAGCAAATAAATTGGATAAGTGTGTTTTCTTCCCATATCTAATGGAACGATCTCTTGCAAATCTATTCAGTTGCAAAGACAATCTTATATCAAAGGATAGATGTTTTCCAGACACCAGATTATTGACAGTTCAAAAGAGAACTTAATTGTCAACATGTTTGTTATTCCTATGGTTTCTAAGTGCTACTATTTTAATACTCCAATTATGAACACCATAACGAATCTCAATTAGAAGAGGCTTGCCAAATGTCACTCCATAGATTAAGACATCTTGTCATTGTCTTCCAATTTACTTCTTAAATGTACAAATGTGGAGTTTTCGTCTCTGGTTTAGACATAAAAGTATTCTACAGCCTGTGTTCCCCTAAGAAGTTTATCTTCAACTTGATTACTCACTCATGTTCAGCCATATCTGGTAGATAAGCAGCATTCTCTTGTGATGGATGGGCCATAAAAACAACATCAAGATTTGTAAAAGCCCCTGCTTCAATTAAATCAATTTTGCCACCACCATCTTCTTCTGCAGGGGTTCCCAGGACAGTTACCTAGAAGGAAATACTCATGTCAGGGAAAAACAACAAAATCCTTATAGGAATATATCAAACAGGTTCACTTGCATATGTATTCACAATCTACATTAAAGTCCTTAACCTATTAAGAGAGGTTTTGTTCTATGACGCTTACACAGTGGGCATCAACAAATGGTGCTAAATTAATCACAAAGTGTACATTGTTATACCAACTTGGTGCAAAGTATGTACTAAAGACACTATAAAAAGCTTTTCCCAATTTTACAAGTAAACTAATGGCAAAGATAAAAAAAAAAATACTACAAGTTTAGTTCCTCAAAATTTGTTAGGATTTGTTTCAAAAAGCTTCCTCTCGACTAAGCCTTTCAGTGTATGTATATAACTATGAAGTACTTTACGAGTCAGGAATTTTCTGTTAACTTACTACTTATCCTCACAACAACCCTGTGAGGTAGGTGGGAGATCTCTATCATTTTACAGGGGGTGTTTTTGAGGAATTGAGTGAAGTGTCTTGCCCCAGGTCACAGAGCAAGTCTTCAGGCAGAATTAGGATTAGATGTCCTGATCTTCTGGCCTAAACTCTGATTCCTTACTGGGCTACCTACTTTAAAAGTCTGAACTCATTAATCCTTTATGAAGAACATTAAACAAGTCTTAATGCCACAGTTAGAAACAGCCAACTATTACACAAACTTACTAATTCGATTCCACCAGTTCAACCAGGCAGATTTATTGGTCACCAAACACCTAATTAAACAAAAGAGAACTTTACAGAATAAACATTTTACTTTGATATTTAAGCTTAACTTCTTCAAACAATCTTAAAAATCAAAATAAACAACTAATATATTTTCAAGATCATGTATAAGAACACAATGAAACAAGCTGGAAAAGTCTTGGCTTGCAAAGGAAATCAACTTAAATTCCATTTTCAGATAATTAATAACTTAATCTTGCTAAAACTGAGAACAACCATTTGAAGTTAGAAGTGTGGGCCGGGAGCGGTGACTCATGCCTGCAATCCTAGCACTGTGGGAGGCCGAGGTGGGCGGATCACCCGAGGTCCGGAGTTCGATACCAGCCTGGCCAACATGGCGAAATCCTGTGTCTACTAAAAAGTGCAAAAATTAGCTGGGCGTGGTGGCACGCACTTGTAATCCCAGCTCAGGAAGCTGAGGCACGAGGATCGCTTGAACCCGGGAGGCGGAGGTTGCGGTGAGCCGAGATAGGCACCACTGCACTTGGCCTGGGCGACAGAATGAGACTGTCTCAAAAAAAAAAAAAAAGAAAAGAAAAAGAGTGTACATTTCTCAAAGTTTAGCTTTTTTTGGCGGTTCTACGGTTCTCAAACTCTGACATGAAGCTCCCGCTCCTTTTTTTTTTTTTTTTAAGAGGGGGTCTCGCTCTGTTGCCCAGGATGGAGCGCAGTGGCGCGATGTCGGCTCACTGCAACCTCTGCCTCCTGGATTCAAGCGATTCTCCTGCCTCAGCCTCCCGAGCAGCTGGGATTACAGGCGTGAGCCACCACGCCCAGCTATTTTTTTTTGTATTTTAGGAGAGACAGGGGTTTCACCATGTTGGCCAGGAGGGTCTCGAACTCCAGACCTCAACTGATCCGCCCACCACTCTTCATTCTTAATCCTTAACTCATTAAATACGATATGTCTCTCGCTGACTACTCAGAACCTTTCAAAAACGTGGTTGAAGCGAAATCTCTCCAGTGTTTTGTGACATGGCAAAGCATGCTTCCCCCAACCCAAACAAAAACCTAACAAATGCAAAAACGAGCCCCCAGAGACAGAAAAAAGAAGGCAGCTAAAGTGAAAAAGCCACAAAAGATGTAGTGTTAGGATAAAAGAGGAAGGTTACTGACACTGGGGGAAATGAGCTAAAGAGTATGAAAATAAAACATTGGTTTTCCCCTTAACCTGAATGACGATTGAATCTTAGCTCATAGTGTAGAACATGCCATCTGGAAAAGCAGAGTAACACAGGATTAAACTTGCCCTACGACAAACATAAACGACATTTCCCCGTTTAAAGAGTCGAGGCATTTCTTAAAATCGTAAAACAAAAAAAATTAAGACTTAAGGATGAACTCATCTATGTATAATGCTCATTCACTTCCCCTTTATTTGTATACTTCTAGGGGTTTGGTGGTTCTAGCGACTGAAAATTCCTGTCCAAATACCAATGACTTGAATCACAACATTTTCTAGGACTGCCACAAACAAAAGACTTATTTGGAGACGAATAAAAAGGGGCCGTAGGATTCCCTACAAAAAGTTATTTCCTCCTGAGATTGATGGCACAACCTTGTTAGCAAATTGCTGTTGCCTCTCAGTTACCAAAAATAACCCGTAACAAACACCAGGCTTGGGTGTAAGTTCTTTCCTAAGAGAACAACTCAGCAGAGCTGTTTATAACTAGAGAGGAGGAAACAATAATCTGCAAGATGTCGCCAGGTCAGCAACGCGAACTGACTTTGACTGGGGGTTCAGCTCTGCTCCTGCGCCGAGGCGAGGCCCGCAGGTTTAGCGCGGTCCCGCACACACCTGCCCCGGGCGGGAGGGCACCGAGGCGCGCGGGACGCACGACGGTCCTGCCCTTGCCGGGTCGCCCCCGACCCGGGCAGTCGGATAGGGTCCCGCACCCGGGCCCCACCTCACCTTCACGGGCGGAGGCGGCCTGGGGAGGCCCTCTAAGGCCCCCCTCACGCCCAGCGCGGCCGCCGCCCCGATCTCGGCGATGAGGTTGTGGCCGCAGGCGTGGCCGATGCCGGGCAGCGCGTCGTACTCGCAGAGGAAGCCCAGGTGCAGCGGGCGTGGCGTGGCGCTCGACGCCCGGGCCTCCGGCGGCTCCCACTCGGCGCGGAAGGCCGTGGGCAGCTGGTAGTGCGGCTGCACTGCCCAGGAGGCCGCGGGCGGCTCCCGCTCGAAGAAGTGCGTCAGCACGCGGTGGGCATGGTGCTCCTCGTAGGCCAGCTCGGGCTGGCTCCAGATCGCGCGGCTCAGGGCCCCCAGCCGCTCGGCCGCCTTGTCGATGCACTCCGCCGCGCGCAGCTTCAGTAGCTCCAGCTCGGAGAGGCCATCGCATGCGCCCCCTTCCACGGGCCGCTCCCCTCCGGGCCTCATGCTGCCCAAGCCCGCTGCTCTCGGCGCCCTCTCGCTCCCTGGCTGGGCCGCAGGTAGCGACCGCCCGCGCACGCGCCCAGCGGCCTCCAGGACCGCGGCGGAGCGCGCACGCCAGCCACACAGCTCCCAGGGCGCCGCCCCCAGTCCCGGGGCCGCCTCCGGCGCCCCGCGGGAAACGCTGGCGGCCGCTCGCACCCTACTGGGCGCTCTGCCCCGCCGTGGAGTTTTGGGGTGCTGTGGAGAAGGCAGGGCTCGGGACTCTTCCACCTCCTTGGCTGCTCTGGCCTTTGAGTTATGTTCTAAGGTTATCGATTACTTTTCCGTTGTTGCTTATTTCCCACAGCAGCAGAATGAGAACGGTTTTATCAGTTAATAGCCGTCAGAGACAGATCAAGCCGAACACAGTCCTCGGAAAAACGCCACTCTGTAGCATTAGTAATTAAAAACCTCCCAAGGTTTGTATTTCCTGAAGGAGGCCGTCAGTGTCAATGCTGTACTAACGACGGTACTGTACGTAAGTTTCGGTACTGCCCCCACTTTCTTCTCCTTGAGGTTGTATCACTAAAAGCTGCAGCTACTCCCTACGGTTTCCTCATTAGTTACTAATGTCTGGAACAGCAGCTAGATTATGCAGTAAGCTCTTGGTATATATTAGCTATTATATAATAATTTATTTGAATAGAGTAGAACTAAAAATTTGAAATGAGTTAAAACCAAAGAGTTAAAAGATTTATGGTAGTAAATATTCATACTGTTTTGTTGATTTGGACAGTTGTCTTGAACAGCTTTGAAAGGGAACATATGACAGGTTTCGTTTATAATTTTAATTGATGCTGAACTCCACTAACATGATATGTGCAGCTGGTGTTACATTATAACTGAGTTTTTAAATTACCCAGTGAAGAAATTCAAGATGTCACGCTCTTGTTTTTCTCCAGAGTGAAGCACAAAGTCTGAAAAACTGTTGTTGACGATATGCCTATTAATAACACTGTAGATGTTTATATTCTGAGGTTTTCCACATATTAAAAGCTTCTATCAGCTCTTCATACCCTATCATCTTTCCTTAATTTGTCTCAACTATGTTAAGTGGGACATAATATATTAATGTGATAAACCAAATGTGTATTTTGAAAATAAGTCTAAGGGAAGCTAACATGCATGAAGACTATCAACTACTGTTTTTACTACTCTATATGCTAATAATAGCAGAGTAAATGTCACATTCCATTCGCGTCTGAAAACACTTTCTCAGTTAACACTCCAACAAAAACTCAGCTCTAAAAACAACAAATGTGTTATTAAATTCCTGGGCCCCCTTGGCGATACTTAATAAATCTTTCTCTGGTATTCTGCTGACGAAAATTTCCCCTGTATTCACGAGATTCAATATTATCCTGCTCAGTTAGTTGGCTAAAAAAAGGGAGGGAGGATTGGAGAGCAAAAGCAATAGGTGACAATTGTAGAGCAATTACTCTGTGCTAGGCACTGTTCCAAGGGCTTAGCATGTGTTAACTCATTTAATCCTCAGAGCAAACTGTGAGGTGGTTAATGTGGTTATTTATCTTCACTTTATAGATGTATGTCCAAGATTATAGAGCTAGTAAGTAGTGGACGCACTGTAGAACAGAAGCCAGAGTCAACCTCCAGTGGCTGACTTTCAGCCACCATGGTCTACTGCTTGTGTAAACAGACATGCACATTCATAAATGCATCTACAGCTTATCTATTCAAATCAGAACCCACAACACTCATTTTGAATAAATTTTACTGCAGCAACTCTGCCTGCTGACATCAATAGAACCCATGTTTGCCCTCCTCAGGCATCAATAAACAGCAACAGAAAAGGGATGCATAATTTCATATAGAAGCTGCTATTTATATTGCTTTGCAGGAATTAACAAAGCTGCCACTTGAGGTAGAGGAAAGACAGATTCATTTCAAGCTCTGTTCCTTGTGTATATATGTGGGTGGGTATACATGCCCACAGGCATGTGTGTATTCAGTTTCTATTGTTGACACCTTGTATTTCTTGCTCATGGTATTTTGCACCCTTGAATTCATTTATTTGATAAACTGTGATAACTTGCTGACCGTTTATCTTCCCCTCCAGCCTTTAAACTCTTGTTTTCCCACTGCATTCCCCAGCACCTAACATCTTATGGTCAGCATTTCCTCTGCATTAATAAATATTTGTTGGCCGATTATTCTTCTTGAATCTAATAAACTAACTGAATAATGGCAGCAATTAACCACTAAATGACACTGACTACCAATAGACATTGTTATGCTTCTTTCCTAGCCTTCTCAGTCCTTTATGTGGAGCTGGGGGCAGGAAGAATTGCTTCTGGAAGCTGATGGAGTTGGACATGTGGCCTTCTAGAATCTGGTCAGCTCATAAATTCTTACTATGACTTTCATTTGTACCCATAATATTCATACAACTGTCTACCCTATCTATGTGCTACTGGTAAGGAACCTGTGTATTTTTATTAGAAACAAAAAAAAATGTATACAAGCTCCCTTCCTTTAGCTGGTGCTGGATCTGAGGAAACAACACAATATCCAGAATTTAGTATTAAGATACATAACCTTTTTGGGGGGGTGAGAGGAGTACAGATAGTTCTCTCTTGACTGGTTTTAAAGTATATAAATGTTCTTTCTTAGCTCCTGATGAGAAAAAAGGGGAAAAATATATAAAGATTCCTCTTCTTTCCTGGCTGCTTAGAAAACCAGCTGTCATCACAACTGACTCAATAACTTTGAGAACAGGACATTCATGACAAATGAGTGCTGTGGTGGAAAGAGTAGATAAAAAATTTCCTTTACCCTGGAAAAGCAACTAAAATACAGGCAAATTGTACAAGACTACACTGGATATTATTTTGGGCTTCAGATTCAGAACTCCTTTGACAAGGCAGCAGGCTTTTGTATGGTTTATATTCTTTGAATTAAGATAGAAATAATAAAATAAAATCCCCAACATAGCAAAGCACGAGCTTATGGCAAAGCATGAGCTAAATGAGAAAAAAAAGTTTTTGAAAACATAGAAAAAGGAATGGAATGAAAAATAAAATGAAGAAAATTAAAGGTAGAGAAAAAGTAAATAGAAGTACCAGAGAGCTTCAGTGCAGGATTTCAGGAATGAAAAGCAAACAAACAAAAATAATTGTGGGGGGCCGGGTGCAGTGGCTCACACCTGTAATCCAGCACTTTGGGAGGCCAAGGCAGGTGGATCACGAGGTCAGGAGATCGAGACCATCCTGGCTAACATGGTGAAACCCCGTCTCTACTAAAAAATACAAAAAATTAGCCGGGCGTGGTGGCGGGCGCCTGTAGTCCCAGCTACTTGGGAGGCTGAGGCAGGAGAATGGCGTGAACCTGGGAGGCAGAGCTTGCAGTGAGCCGAGATCGCGCCACTGCACTCCAGCCTGGGTGACAGAGCGAGACTCCATCTCAAAAAATAATAATAATAATAATAATTGTAGGGGAAAGGAATAAAAAGTGCAAAAATGATTGGATCCATGGACAGAGTGCAGATATTTCACCAAAAAAAATCAAATTTATAATACCTTCAAAATATACGATATTTCCAAATGTGCACGTGAATCCAGCCTGCATCGTTTCAGTTTAACGATACTTGGAACTACGGCAATTTTCTCCTGAACAAAATGCTGGCCACTGCACGATTAGGGGACTGCTGCTGCCAGCATGGAGAAGCAGCAAATCACAGTGTCACTCTAGTATATTGGTCATTTACAACATTCTCCTAAGCATCCCCAGACACACATGCAAACTTGGTTAACTCCAGAAACCAATTTCTCTAGCTGAAACAAACACGTAACATGCACTAGATAGCACATGTAAAATCAATCCGGGCTAAGGTGTTGGAAGAGCTGGTTGTCATATGGCAGAAAGCAGACAACTAAGAGAGTAGGTGAGCAGAAAGGTGAATTTGATTGGGGATGAAGGGACATAGAGGAAGTGTACAACACATTGCTAAGGAATTGCAACTTTAGCTGGTTTTGGTGGCTCATGCCTGTAATCCCAGCACTTTGAGAGGCCGAGGTGGGAGGATAGCTTGAGGCCAGGGGTTCAAGACCAGCCAGGACAACATAGGGAGACCCTGACTCTACAAAAAATAAAATAAAATAATAAAGTAAATAAGCCAAGCATGGTGGCACACACTTGTGGTCCCAGCTACTCTGGAAGCTGAGGTTTGAGGATCGCTTGAGTCCGGGAGCTTTGACCTCATGCTCCTGCAGTGAGCATGATTGCACCACCACTGCATTCCAGTCTGGGCAACAGAGTGAGACTTTGTCTCAAAGTAAAATAAAATAAAACCTAGACAATGGCTAAACTATTGGATGTTATTAAGCAGGAGAGAGACAAGATCAGAAATTTGTTCTACAAGAATAATTGATGACTATGTGGAAGATGAATTGGAAACAGACTTAGGTCTGAGATAAGTTAAAAGCTTCTACAGACCGGGCGCGGTGGCTCACGCTTGTAATCCCAGCACTTTGGGAGGCCCAGGTGGGCAAATCACTTGAGGTCAGGAGTTTGAGACCAGCCTGCCCAACATGGTGAAACCCCATCTCTACTAAAACACAACAATTAGCTGGGTGTGGGGGCGGGCGCCTGTAATCCCAGCTACTCAGGAGGCTAAGGCAGGAGAATCACTTGAACCTGGGAGTTGGAAGTTGCAGCGAGCCAAGATTGTGTCACTGCACTCCGGCCTGGGTGACAGAGTGAGACTCTGTCTTTAAAAAATAATTTAAAAAATTAAAAATAAATAAAAGGCTCTTGCAAAGCCCAAGGATTCCAGAAACATTCCATGGGCAGAAGTGGCCAGACTTAATGCCTCACTGAATGTCTGTTTAGGTGAAGAAGGTGCTGCAGAGAAAGGGGGAAAGAGAACTGAAGTTTCTTGGGTTAACAGCTGAGTGAATGGTAAAGCCATGAAACAAAATAGGGGAAATAAGAGAGTGAGGGGCAAATTGATGGATGTGCATTAGACACGTGGAGAGGAGGTGGATGCAGTTGTCCAGGAGGAGACCAGCAGAGCACCAAGGAAAGTGCATCTCTACATAGCTAGTATGAGTAATGGTATACCCAGAGGGGAATTAAACCATCCAGGGAGTGAGTGAGTTGAAAGGGAAAAATGTAAGCTGAGGAAACAACCCTGAAAAACAAAAAGGGAATGAGCAAAAATACCTGGCAGACCCTTGCTTCTGCTGGGCAAGATTCTATTACAACTCGTTTTCAAGTTCTGTACGGATTTCTTCAAATGGCCCATAAAGTGAAGGCAGTGACTTTAAAGCCCTGAATGTCCTGGTACCTGATGACCTGAGGCTCCCTTTGGCTTCCCTTCTCTTGGCAGTGAGATTAGCTGCTCTGTTCTCCATCACTATTCCTGGAAATGAGGACAGGGAGGTTCTGAGAGGACAGGCTTTTCCTTTGCCCTGATTCCCCACAGTGTGTACAAAACAACACTGCAAAGATGTAACCCACCTTGTGGTTAACAAGAACATTTCTCTCCTACCGTTACGGCTTAGGAAAATGGGTGGAGAACTTTGACTGCCCCTGGTCCTCTATACAACATCTAGAGCTTGGGCCTGGTGCAGTGCTTTTAAAGTCCTTGAAGAGATTCCTCCATTGATCCCTCAAGCAATGTGTTCACCTCGACCGTGTACATACCATGGTTAATAATTACCTTTACTAAGGATTCACTTCTCAAACTTCCTGGTCATTTTGTTGTTACATATTTCAAAGATGCTAGCAGGAATGGATGGCAGGTATAGATGGTCACAGGGTTACAATTCTCAAGGTGTTCTGTGGGAATAAATTTTTATTAAAAATGTGATAAGAAGTCATTAATAAAAATGTGTGTTCTAAAAATTAGTAAATAGGACAGGACTGGTGCTTCATGCCTGTAATCCCAGCACATTAGGAGGCCAAGGCAAGAGGATTGCTTGAGCTCAGGGGTTCGAGACCAGCCTGAGCAACATGGTGAGACCACCCCGCCCCCATCTCTACAAAAAAAGTTAACAAAAAAAATCAGCTGGGTGTGGTATGTGCCTGTAGTCCCAGCTCTCTGTCTCTGCATGTGCATATGCTCACGTTTGTGTAACAAATGTAATTTGTTTATGGCTGGGGCCCTTTTGCAGCTTCTCCGTTTGCTCCATTTTTATCTTTAGGCCAGACTTGAGGCATTAAATTCAAATCCAGACCACTGATGGTTATTATATATTTTATTGAATGCTTTGAAGGGAGATAAAGAAAGCATTACATCATACCTTGCACTGTAAACTTTTCTTAAAATGCTTTAAGCATTTCTCTTTTCCCCCAGAACCTCTCTCCCTCTGGCAACTGACTCATCTCTCCTTTCCTGTCTATATATACCCAACAGCCACTCCAGCTGGGGCTCCACCCTTATCACCTTATTTATTTATTTGAGACAGGGTCTTGCTCTGTCATGCTGGCCAGAGTGCAGGGGCGTGATCACAGGTCATTGCTGACTGAACCTCCCAGGCTCAAGCAATCCTCCCACCTCAGCCTCCAGAGTAGCTAGAACTACAGGTCCAAGTGCTAACCTCCAATGTGACTGTATTTGGCAGCAGGACTTTAGGGAGGTAATTAAAGTGAAATAAGGTCATAAGGGTGGCTCTCGCCTATAATCCCAGCACTTTAAGAGGCAGAAGCAGGAGGATGGCTTGAGCCTAGGAGTTCGTGCACAGACCAGCCTGGCCAACATGTGACTTTACCTCTCCAAAAGAATACAAAAAAATAGCTGGGTGTGGTGGCACAGGACTGTAATCACAGCGCTTTGGGAGGCCTAGGCAGGAAGATTGCCTGAGGCCAGGAGTTTGAGACCAGCCTGAGAAACACAGCAAGACCCCATCTTCTCACACAAAAAAAATTTAAAAACTAGCTGGTCATGGTGGCATGTGCCTGTAGTCCTATCTATTAGGGAGGATCAACTGAGCCCAGGAGTTTGGTAAGCAATGATTGTGCCACTGCACTCCAGCCTGGGCAACACAGTGAGACTCGGTCTCTAAAAAAAAACAAAGATTAAAAGTTTCCTCAAAAGCTTCATTTTACAGTCCTATTTGCTCTAATATTAAGTTTTCTATGTCAACTAACAAAAATTTCATCATTGTTATTATTGTAAGCTACCCGACTTCACTAAAACTAGCTTTCTTTGTTATAAATTAATTTGGCTTAGGGGAAAAGTTTGTTCAAGATGCTATGGTAGAGATATTTATTTATTTGTTTACTTATTTATTTTTCTAAGACACGGTCTCACTCTGTCACCCAGGCTGGAGTGCAGTGGTGCCATCTCTGCTCACTGCAACCTTTGCCTCCCAAGTTCAAGCAATTCTCCCACCTCAGCCTCCCAAGTAGTTGGGACTACAGGAGTGCACCACTACACCCAGCTAATTTTTGTGTTTTTAGTAGAGACGGGGTTTCACCATGTTGGCCAGGATGCTCTCGACCTTCTGACCTCAAAGTGCCTTTGTGATCAGCACTTTGGCCTCCCAAAGTAAGCCACCATGCCAGGACCGATAGAGATATTTAATTCAATTTTTTTCAGGCAAATGTGATAGCTGGCCAATTTTTTTTTCGTTTTTTAAAATCTTTTTTTTTAGAAACCTCACCTGGAAAATTTCCAAAAACCTAGAATGCCATTTTTATTATCATTTCAGAAAAGTAAATACTTTCTTCATTGTCTAATTCATACCAAGTGGCAGCAGTTGATGCTCTCATTTCTTTTCTTGTCTAAAATTAGCTTATAATTGTACCCGAGTGTTGTTGTTGGCAAGTGGTTCAATTTCGTTCTCTAGGAACGCTTGACCATGCAGAGGTCTGCAACCATGAAGACATATAATATGGATCTATCATGTTGCTTTGAAAGTTTGTTGCTGGGTGCAATCCCAACACTTAGGGAGGCCAAGGCAGGAGAATGGCTTGAGCTTAGGAGTTTAAGCCCAGCCTGGGAAATATAGGAAATATAGTGAGACCTTGTCTCTACAACAAATGCAAAAATTAAAAAAAAAAAAAAAAGAAATCTTGAAACCCCAGATTTGACCATAGCACTAAATACCAAGGGTTAGTACAAGACAAAATTAATTGTAGAACAGTGTATGCTGTTGAATGGAAGTGAACCAAAATTATATTGAAAATGTGAATAAAAGGCCTAAAAATCAAAGTTATTAAACTGGAATGTCCAATGGTTTATATTTACCATTAGAAGAGACCTATACCACATAAATTAATTTTAGAGTAATAGAGAAACTATCAAAGGAAACAAACAATGAATATGTCTGAAGGAGAGAGAAAAAAAGAGGGCAAATAAGGAAACAGTATGCAGCTGTAAAATTTTTACATTGCTATAGTCTGGTCTAAATATTTCTATTTTTAAAATTGTCTGCAATAAAATAATAAAATAAAAAATTACAATATGCATTTTTAGCCCAGGCATTACACAATGAAGGTGAAGTTTAAGAAAACAAGGTAAGCTAAATAAATAAATGGAAAGGCCAAAATAGCTAATTTATTATCAGCCTCTTTGTTTGCTTTCGATTAATGGCTAAATAATTTTCATGCAAGATCATATTAAACCCGAACTTCTATGTTGCATGATAGGATCATCCACTGTAGTTGCTAAACCAAAATAATTTGATCTTCAAATACCTAAGGCTGTGAAATAAACAAATCCCCTATACATGAGCTCAGATTCCAGTTTCAAACTCTGAAACTCTTTTTAGAGATGGGATCTCACTATGTTGCCCAGGCTGGTCTCAAACTTCTGGCCTCAAGGAATCCTCCCACCTCAGCCTCCCAAAGTGTTGAGATTCCAGGTGTAAGCCATTGTATCCAGCCTGAAATTCTTTCTATAAAGTGCTTCTTGTGTCCCATTTTGGACTTTCTATTAGCTTCACTGTATATTTTTCAAATTAATGTGGAAACTCAGTAAGTATTTATTAGTTTTTGGTTGATTTAATATCCAAAGCAGCAATTGTTAGTAAAGTTTCAGTGGAATTGAGAACCGTGTATAAAGGAGAAATTAGAACACTTTATAGAGAATCACCTTAATCAATCCATGATTCTAACAGGACAGCAAGCCTGTGGGAGTTGAAAAACCTTAAAAGCTGACACAGTAATCTGGAGGAAACATCTCATACAAAATATCAACATGTCTGTAAGATGAAAACACTGTAGTAATGGCTTCCACCCTTAGCCTCCACTACTCGTACCAGAGAAATTGTCTGACATCCCTTTGCTATACTACCACATTTTGGGGTAACTTTACAATGAAGTATAGAGTTCATCAAAAGAGAAATTTATTCTGAGGGAATCTGTAAGATTAATAAGGGCATGAAATGTGGAAATTTTCCAAATATAAAGGTATATATGGTGTATCTGGTTAGAAATTTTTTTTTTTGAGATGGAGTCTAGCTCTGTCGCCCAGGCTGGAGTGCAGTGGCGCGATCTTGGCTCACTGCAAGCTCCGCCTCCCAGATTCATGCCATTCTCCCACCTCAGCCTCCCGAGTAGCTGGGACTACAGGCGCCTGCCACCACGCCCGGCTAATTTTTTTGTATTTTTAGTAGAGACGGGGTTTCACCGTGTTAGCCAGGATGGTCTCGATCTCCTGACCTCGTGATCCGCCCGCCTCGGCCTCCCAAAGTGCTGGGATTACAGGCGTGAGCCACTGCGCCCGGCCTCTGGTTAGAAATTTTAAAAGATTTCAGTATCATGAAGATGTATATGTTTGAAAATATTTTGCATATTAACACATTAGAAATAAATTACACTGAATTAGCAGAGTTAAGTGAACATGATTTAACTCATGTTCTTGGTAAGGACGTCTCTTGGTCAGTAAGATACTTGAGAACACAGATCTAACAAAGATGATGAGACCTCACAGGTTGACATTGAAGTAGCCATAGGCATTCTGGGTTCCAACTAAGGGAAAGTTGAACTGGGCATACATTTGGTTTGGGTTTAGTGGATATAATTATGTGTATTGCAGTCACGTCTGCAAAACTCATCTAGCTGTCTAGGTGCAGAAATGGCATCCAGCAGTATTCTTATTGCCCACGTGGCAACTTACCTGGCATCCGCACAGGTAAATGTTCAGGGCCAGAGGTCATATTGCAATATGACCTTGTCCTACAATGGGCAACACCATAAGTATATGGATAGCGAAGGGGAAACAAGGCTTGAAATGAATGGAGATAAAAGTCAGTCTATTGGAAATGCTTCTAGTCACCAGATATGTAAAATTGTTAAGGAGGGACAAGTCTGTTTTCATCTTCCTGGTCAAAAAGGAAGTTCTACTTGTGAAGAATATACTCAATGATGCCATATACACAATTACAACTGTTTCACAGTTTTCTCCTCTCTTTCAATGGGAATGGTACAAAATTGAGTTTATCAGAATTACTGCGTATAGGGTACAAACTTAGCAGTACTACACACAATCTGTCTGATCTTGATGAAGCCTGATGACATGTCACTTACTGGAAGAAAATTTAAATTTATCAATAAAGATAATATAAACTCATTATATGCCATTGAAATAAGACATTGAAGACAAACTGGTTAATGACTATGGCCAATTCAAAGAGAACTTAAGATTTATCATTGTCCAAGAAAACTTGAAATGCCTTTAAATCTTATAGCCAATATACAAAAAAAATTTGATAGAGGCTTTACCAAATTTGACGATAATCCTAAAAATATACATGGCATTACATGTAACGGATTATAGCTAAATAATGAAGCTAAAAGAAACTTTTCTAAATGATCAATAATAAAAACAAATTTAAATCAATTATGCTAGACTTTCTATAGAAAACTACATTACAAAACCATTGCCATATGAAGAGGTGATCAAAAATTATGAAGTAAAAAAATAGGAGAAATGGTATATTTTTCTGAATTTTGTGATATTTACAATATTTACCAATTTCTTAAGATTTTAAATCACCATTTTCTCTTATCTGTAGCAACAGCTGTTAGTCTCCTTCCCTGATTCCCTTCAGCAAGCCAGTGCACCCATCTACCAGCTGCTGCAGGTGTTCACTACCAAGGACCCATACCTGTACCCTTCTGCAGCATACTGACTGCCCAGGCCTGGGGGAGCCACCTTGCATGGGAGCTTGAACCACCCCAATGACTGATCGATGTAAAAGCTTTTGACTCACAGCAGGGTAATTTACACTCCAGAGCTCCCCATGAAATCAGCCTGAGGCTAGATCTCTTCTAAAACCATCCCTTTGCCTAGTTACCCCTGCCCTATCTTGCATCCCTTTCTCCCTTACAATTTTCTGAGAGCCCACTCATAAGTCACTTGCACAAGAATCTCCATCTCAGGCTCTGCTTTTAAGGAACCCCACCTGAGAGAGTATCTAATTTTGTATTTGTAATGTTGTGTTCTTATATAGTTGCCCCCAAATTTTAGAAGCTTCAAGTTCCCCCAGTTGTGGATCTATTTCTGGTCTTACTTATTGGTATCACTGCACAGGGGAAACTGAGCTAGAAAATGGGGAATCCATTCTTCAAGTGGTTTGAGGAACAGGCTTGGGTTGCTAACTATTTTAGTAACTACTATGATATCCTACCTGCCTTTTGTCACCATCAAAGAAAGACCGAGCTGAAGGGGTAGGATAAAAGATGTGTGGGGGTTCAGTCAGGATGGTGGGAGAAATTGTAAAACTATAGGAAATAAACACAAACTCTCTTGGAAGGCCTGGGGGTTTGCATAGTTTCACTGAAGTGTTTGGCTGAAGGCAGCTGAATTCTCTTAAAAGCTTAGGGCATAGATGCATAGGAATGTAGAGGAGTTTATCTAAATAACTTGTTTACTCATGTGGTCCTAAAACTAACCTTTGATCGTGATTGAGATCAGGATGGCTCTGGGTGGTTAATTAACCAGGTTAATTACCCTCTAATGGTGTTGACTCAAAGCCTTTGTCATTTAATGTGTGCTGAATAAATGCCGGCAGGGCCAGCGAGTCAGGGCCGAGGCTGCAGCTCTACAGCACCCTCCTTGGTGTCTGTAAGTGGCCCAGACCCTCAGCTGGACTGACAGGCAAAATATCTGTGTCAGTGTATGTTATTCATCCGTCGTTGGGTCCAGGTCTGCAGGACAGACCCCTGCAAGATAGATGCACTAAATTTAGATTTAGCAGCCTCTATTCTAAAGCCCAAATATCATGTAATTTAATAAGAATTGTATTTCCCTCCCATATAAAATATGTCTGGTGTTAGTCCAGGGCAACTTCACTGCCATCAAGGACCAAGTAGTCACACTTCTGTTCTGCTATACCCAGTGCGTGGCTTCCTTCCTCGAGGTTTCTTCATGAGTCCAAGATAACTGCTGGCATTCCAGCTGTCATGCCCACATTTCAGGCAGTAGGAAGAAGAGAAGGACAAAGAGTGTATCCCCTCAGCTGAAAAAAAGTCCCTTAAGGGGCCATTCCAGGTATCTCTTATTACATTTCCCTTTACATGTCTTTGGCCAGAATGTGGTCATATTCATATCTACAGGCAAGGGAGGATGAGAAATGTAGCAGGCATAAAGGAGGCAGGAGGGTGATGCAAGCAAGAAGAGCCAATACAATCTGCATTAGTGAACTGACTGCCACTCTATGCAGCCAGGGCCCAATCCTGCTGAGAGCTTCTGAAGACTCTGTAGAATCCACTTGGAATTGTATACTACTGATAAACATATAATTACATAAAACAATATCTATACTTATGTATAGAGAAAACAAATAATTATGAGATTTATATTAAAATATAGAACAGCTAAAGTTTTATCAAATGTCATTTTGAACACAAGTATGTTCTTTTATTAAATTTTTATATTTTATCTTATTTTATTTTATTTTTTAGAGACAGGATCTCACTGTATTGCCCAGGTTGGAGTGCAGTGGCATGATGATAGCTCACTGCAACCTCAAACTCCTGGGATCAAGTGTTCCTCCCACCTCAGCCTCTCAAGTAGCTGGGACCATAGGCATGCATCACCATGCCTGGCTAATTAAAAAAAAAAATTTCTTTGGTAGAATGAGGTCTCACTATGTTGCCTAAGCTGGTCTCAAACTCCTGGGCTCAAGGTATCCTCCTGCCTCAGCCTCCCAAAGTGCTGAGACTACAGGTATGAGCCGCCGCATCTGGCCATTAAGTAGCAGTTTTTAAAATGCAAAAAAAAAAAAAAAAAAAAAGATTAAAATTCCTTTTGAAGAGAAACGATGTAAAAGTCTTTATTTTTTTCTTGAGATGGAGTCTCGCCATGTCGCCCAGGCTGGAGTGCAGTGACACAATCTCAGCTCACTGCAACCTCTGCCTCCTGGGTTCAAGGTATTCTCCTCCCTCAGCCTCCCGAGTAGCTGGGATTACAGGTGTGTGCCACCACGCCCAGCTAATTTTTGTATTTTTAGTAGAGACAAGGTTTCACCATGTTGGCCAGGCTGGTCTCGAACTCCTGACCTCAAGTGATCTGCCCACCTCGGCCTCCCAAAGTGTTGGGATTACAAGTGTGAGCCACTGCACCCAGCCAGTCTTTAGTTTCTTGATCTTGGTTCCAATAATTCATTCATTCAAATTTTGAATTAATTTCAAAAGAACTCATTTCTATTTTTAGGATGTGATGGTGGAGGAAAAACTCCTGCCCATTGAGAGGGCTCCATAAGTGCTTCCCAAAAGAGAATGAGAAGGAAAAGGAGATCTCCGCAGGAGCTGCCTCCTTGGATCCAGGGCAAAAATGAACCTCCTATTGGAGAGAAGGTGAATGAATGTGGCTTGGCAGCACAGGAAGTTTGAGTAGAGGGAAGGGAACGGCCCATCCTTCTGAAGGACAATGAGGAAGCTGTTGTTTGCATAAGCTCTCTATGTCACTGCTAGGCCAGTGACAGCATCATCCTTGTAACTTCAACCATCATCTCCTTTTTTCTTGAGTGTCTGCATCTGTCTTCATTAGGTTCTTTTATTGGGAAACTTACTTCCTCCTTCAGGATTGAGTTGGTTCTCGTCAGCTTTCCATAGGTGTCCAATAGGCTCAGTACTTTTGATTACTTTTTCTTTGGAGGCTGATGTCCTCCAAAGATGACTAACTTTTGCATTCTCCTTTTTGAACAGTGCCCAGCTTGTCAAGAGGTTGAATTAGTGCAACCAGTGTTTGTGAAAGCAGCATTTCCCATTTCACACAAAGTCAGCTTCTGGCCAACTGGACAAGTCTGAACAAATATGAAACCCACTAAAGGGCCAGTGACAGGTGCACATACTACTGACTCTGGCTAGAGGCTGTGGCAGGAATTGGACTCATGTCATCCAGCCACAGTTCCACCACCATCTCTTGTGGCTTCCCAAGGACCAGCCTGAAGCAAACTCCTCAGTGGTGTGAAGACTTTCCATGTCACTGGAAACCCACCACAGAGTTCTACCAAGTAACCATGCCTCCACCAGTCCACAACAAACTTTTAAGGCCTCTCCAGTTATGCCTGCAAACATCTCACATTAGCAACCTAAGTAGGCCATCAGTAGAGCTGGTCAAGAGAAAGGATAGGTTCAATTAATTATTTTTTAATAAAAAAAAAAAAAAGAGACACAGTCTTCTTATGTTGCCCAGGCTGGTCTTGTACTCCTGAGCTCAAATTATCTTCCCACCTCAGCCTCCCAAAGTGCTGAGATTACAGGTGTAAGCCACCGTACTCAGCCAGATAGATTCAATTTTTAAAACCTTATTGCCATTACTGTTCAGTAACTCCTTGACATGGTTGAATATTTGTCCCCTCCAAAATTTATGCTGAAATCTAATCCCCAATGTGACACTATTGAGAGGTGGGGCTTTTAAGATGTGATTAGGTCATGAGGGCTCCACCTTCTGAATGGATTAATCCATTCATGGATTAATGAGTTCATGGGTTAATGGATTAATTTATCTTGGGAGTGGGATTAGTGGTTTTATAAGAAGAGTGAGACCTCAGCTAGCATATTAGCACACTCAGCTCCCTTGGCATGTGATACCACCTTGGGACTCTGCAGAGAGTTCCACCAGCAAGGCCTGTACCAGATGCAGCCCCTCGACCTTGAACTTTTCAGCTTCCAGAACTGTAAGAAATAGGCCAGGAATAGGGGTTTACAGCTGTCATCCCACCACTCCGAGAGGCCAAGGCCAGTGGACTGCTTGAGCCCAGGAGTTTGAGGCTGCAGTGAGCTATGATCATGCCATTGCACTCCAGCCCAGCCTGGGCAACAGAACAAAACTCAAGTCTCAAAAAAAAAAAGAAGCCAGATACAAAAGAATACATTCTGTATGATTCCATTTATTAGAAGTTCAAGGCCAGATGTAGTGGCTCACGCCTGTAATTCTAACACTTTGGGAGGCCGACGCAGGAAGATCACTTAAGCTCAGGAGTTTGAGACCAGCCTGGGCAACGTAGTGAGACTGCATGTCTATTAAAAAAAAAAAAAGTTCAAGGAGAGTCCAAATTAACGGATGTGGATAGAAATCAAAGTGGCGATTCCTCTTCAGAAGTGAAGACTGACTGGTAGGAGAAATGAGAGAACTTTCTGAGTGATGAAGGTGTTTTATATCTAGATTGGAGAGTTGGTTACACAAGTGTATATATTTGTCAAAAGTCATCAAATCGTACACTTATATTATTTCACAGTATGTATGTTTTACCTTAAATAAAAATGTTTTGGCCAGGCACAGTGGCTTACACCTATAACCCCAGCACTTTGGGAGGCCACGGCAGGAGGATCTCTTGAGCACAGGAGTTCGAGACCAGCCTGGGCAATGTAGTGAGCCCTCATCTCTACTAATAAAATAAAGTAAAATACAATATAACATAAAATAGCCACGCGTGGTGGTGCAGGCCTGTGGTCCCAGCTACTCAGGAGGTTGGGGTATGAGGATCGTTTCAGCCTGGGAGGTCAAGGCTGCAGTGAACTGTGATGATGCTACTGCATTCCAGTCTGAGTGACACAGCGAGACCCTGTCTCCAGAAATAAAACAAGACAAAACAAACAAAAAAAGTGTTGTATAATTTTTTTTTTTTTAAATTTAGAAGAGAAGAGCCAGGCACAGTGGCTCACGGCTGTAATCTCAACACTCTGGGAGACCAAGGCAAGAGGATTGCTTGAGCTCAGGAGATTGAGACCAGCTTGTGTAATATATTGAGACCCCATCTCTACAAAGAAATATATATTTTTAATATTAGCTGGGCATGGTGGCACACACCTGTAGCCCCAGCTGTTTGGGAGGCTGATGTGGGAGGATCCGTTGAAGCCAAGAGTTTGAGACCAGCCTGGTGAACATAGCAAGATCCTGTCTCTACAAAAAATTTGTTTCAAATTAGCCAGATACAGTGACATGCATGTAGTCCCAGCTACTCAGGAGGCTGAGGTGGGAGGACTGCTTGAGCCCAGGATGGTGAGGCTACAGTGAGCTGTCACTGTGCCACTGCACTCCAGCCTGGGCAACAGAGTGGGACCCCCTCTCAAAAAAAAAAAAATTAGAAACACAGAGAAGAGGGGTGTCTTGGTCCATTTTCTATGGCTTTTAAAATAATACCTGAAACTGAGTAATTTATTTAAAAACTATTTATTTATTTAGAGACAGGATCTCACTCTGTTGTCCAGGCTGGGTTGGAGAGCAGTGGCACTATCACAGCTTACTGCAGCCTCGAACTCCTGGGCTGAAGCAATCCTCCTGCGTTGGCCTCCCAAAGGTCTAGGATTGCAGTATTTGGCTTCTTTTGCTCAACACAATGTGCTCGGGATTCATCTCTGTTGGTCCACCCCTTTTTTCATTCTGAGTAGAATGCTATTGTACAAATACACGATTGGACATGATCCCATCCCCTTTACTCCCCATTCTTCCTCACCCTCCTGCCTTTCGGCCTGTACCTACCTCCCTTTTTTCTCTCCTCACATCTTGGTGGCAGCCCCCTGACTCTGCAGGAAGAACCCCTCAATGAGTGTCAAGGGGTTCTTGGCCACAGAATGAGAGGCCACCACACCCTCTAGCTTTGCCTACACCAGCTTCTCTCTTTTTTCTTTTTTCTTGCAATTTGCTGAAGAAACTTTGTAGCTTGCCCTGTAGTTTTCCACATTGTGGATATTGTTGATTGCTTTCTTTTGGTGTTATTAATGTGTTTTTTTAGCCCCTGTATTTCCTGAAAACTGATAGAACTAGAGTTGTCACCAGCCACATATGGATATTGAGCATTTGAAAAGTGGCTCATGGGACTTATTGGGGGAACCAGCCTCCAATATTTCAACGTAGGTTCTTTCTATTTTCCATAAGCGTCAGCCGGCTGAGAAATAAAGAGAAAGAGTACAAAGAGAGGAATTTTACAGCTGGGTCGCCAGGGGTGGCATCACATATCGGTAGGACCATGATGCCCACCTGAGCCTCAAACCAGCAAGTTTTTTATTAAGGGTTTCAAAAGGGGAGGAGGTATAATAACAGGGATTAGGTACAAAGATCACATGCTTCAAAGGGCAAAAAGCAGAACAAAGATCACATGCTTCTCAGGGAACAGGACAAAGGGCAAAAGCAGAACTACTGATGAGGGTCCAACAAAGATCACAAGGCAAAGGGCAAAAGCAGAACTACTGATAAGGGTCTATGTTCAGCAGTGCATATATTGTCTTGATAAACATCTTAGACAACAGAAAACAGGGTTCGAGAGCAGAGAACTGATCTGACCACAAATTTACCAGGGTGGGGTTTTTCCCCACCCTAATAAGCCTGAGGGTACTGCAGGAGACCAGGGCGTATCTCAGTCCTTATCTCAACTGCATAAGACAGAGACTCCCAGAGCGGCCGTTTATAGACCTCCCCCCAGGAATGCATTCCTTTCCCAGGGTATTAATATTAATATTCCTTGCTAGGAAAAGAATTTAGTGATATCTCTCCTACTTGCATGTCCGTTTATAGGCTCTCTGCAAGAAGAAAAATATGGCTTTTTTTGCCTGACCCAGCAGGCAGTCAGACCTTATGGTTGTCTTCTCTTGTTCCCTAAAAATTGCTGTTATTCTGTTCTTTTTCAAGGTGCACTGATTTCATATTGTTCAAACACACGTTTTACAATCAATTTGTACAGTTAACACAATTATCACACTGGTCCTGAGGTGACGTACATCCTTAGCTTACGAAGATGACAGGATTAAGAGATTAAAGACAGGCATAAAAAATTATAAAAGTATTATTTGGGAATTGATAAATGTCCAAGAAATCTTCACAATTTATGTTCCTCTGCCACGGCTCCAGCCGGTCCCTCCGTTTGGAGGTCCCTGACTTCCCACAACAGGACTAAATGAATTTAAAATTTTATTTTAAATTTAAATAGTCCCATGTGTTTAGTGGCCACAGTATTGGACAGTGCAGATATAGAACACTTCCATTATCACAGAAAGTTCTATTAACCAATGCTGAGCTAGGCTAGACTCAGTGTTTTTGGAAGAGCATTTCGGCTAGGTGCAGTGGCTCAGGCCTGTAATCCCAGCACTTTGGGAGGCTGAGATGAGTGGATCACCTGAGATCATGAGTTTGAGACTAGCCTGGGCAACATAGTGAAACTCCATCTCTACCAAAAATCAAAATTAGCCAGGTTTGGTGGCACATGCCTGTAATCCAAGCTACTTGGGAGGCTGAGGCAGGAGAACTGCTTGAACCCGGGAGGCAGAGGTTGCAGCAAGCTGAGATCACACCACTGCACTCCAGCCTGGGCAAGAGAGTGACACTCTGTCTCAAAAAAAAAAAAAAAAAAAAAGCATTTCACAGGTACTGATGTGAACTTCCTTCAGAAGAGCATATAATGGATGTTTCTCTTTGTATTAATTTAGCAGTCATTTATGGCCATTGCCTGGACCCATTACTTCATTAGGGGTTGCAAAATTATGACATTATAATTCTATCATCTCCTCTTTATTTTATTGACTGGAATACTTTTAGAAAAACAAAACAAAACAAAACTTCCTTCATCAACCATTTGGGTTACCCTGAGGAATAAATTTATACAGGAAAGTTAGGATCCAAAGGTGACCAGTTAGTGTTGTTTTTTAGTATAATTATGAACTCATGCACTTAAAAATATTTGGTATGTTTTAATTCATTGCAGTTAGTGTTCTTATTGCTACTCAAATTGTCTTATCTCTACCCAGGATTGTCTTTGGAATCCTTTTCACATGACCCCAGAAGCTTTTGATAACTTTTTTCTGATACAACAAGATATTTTAGGCTCATCATGTACATTTTTCCCTCAAACATGGAATCAGCCTCACTTCCAAAAAGTCATTGTTTATTTTAAGACAAAATTATATTTAGGGAGTATGGTCTGGGCCCTGAGAGGTGCCAAATGGTACTGGGCTGGTCATTGTTTCTAAGCCTTTTCAGTGGACAATGCTAATAACTACTTTTTTTTTTTTTTTTTAGACAGAGTCTCGTTCTGTCACCCAGGCTGGAGTGCAGTGGTGTGATCTCAGCTCACTGCAACCTCCACCTCCCAAGTTCAAGCAATTCTCTGCCTCAGCCACCCGAGTAGCTGGGATTATAGGTGCCTGCCACCATGCCCAGCTAATTTTTGTATTTTTAGTAGAGATGGGGTTTCACCATCTTGGCCAGGCTGGTCTTGAACTCCTGACCTCGTGATCCACCCACCTCGGTCTCCCAAAGTGCTAGGATTACAGGCGTGAGCCACCATGCCAGGCCTTTTTTTTTTTTTTTTTTTAAGACAGGTCTTTCTATGTCCCTCAGCTTGGAATGCCGTGGTGCAATCATGGCTCACTGCAGTCTTAACTTCACAGGCTCAAGTGATCCTCCCACCTCAGCCTCCCCAGTAGCTGGGACTACAGATGCATGTCACCACACCTGGCTAACTTTTTAATTTTTTGTAGAGATGGGGTCTCACTTGTTGCCCAGGTTGGTCTCCAACTTCTGGGCTCAAGCCATCCTCCTGTGTTGGCCTCCCAAAGTGCTGATACTACAGGCATGAGACACCATGCCCAGCCAAGAAATACTTTACTTTTTTTTTTTTTTTTTGAGACAGAGTTTCACTCTGTCGCCCAGGCTGCATTGTAGTGGTGTGATCTCAGCTCACTGCAACCTCCACCTCCCAGGTTCAAGTGATTCTCCTGTCTCAGCCTCTCAAGTAGCTGGGGCTACAGGCACCCACCCCAATGCCCAACTAATTTTTGTATTTTTACTAGAGATGGGGTTTTGCCATGTTGGCCAGGCTGGTCTTGAATGCCTGACCTCAAGTGATCCGCCCGTCTGGGCCTCCCACAGTGCTGGGAATACAGGCATGAGCCACCATGCCCGGCTGAGAATTTTTTTTTATTGTTTTATTTTTTGAGACAGAGTTTTGCTATTGTTGCCCAGGCTAGAGTGCAATGGTGCGACCTTGGCTCACTGCAACGTCTGCCTACCAGGCTCAAGGGATTCTCCTGCCTCAGCCTCCCGAGTAGCTGGGATTACAAGCACCCACCACCACGCATGGCTAATTTTTTGTATTTTTAGTAGAGACGGGGTTTCACCATTTTGGTCAGGCTGGTCTTGAACTCTTGACCTCAGGTAATCCACCTGCCTTGGCCTCCCAAAGTTCTGAGATTACAGGCGTGAGCCACAGCACCCAGCTGAGAAATGCCTTTTTTTTTTGAGACGGAGTCTCGCTCCGTCACCCAGGCTGGAGTGCAGCGTGGTCTTGGCTCACTGCAACCTCCGCCTCCCAGGTTCATGCCATTCTCCTGCCTCAGTCTCCCGAGTAGCTGGGACTACAGGCACCCGCCACCACGCCCGGCTAATTTTTTGTATTTTTAGTAGAGATGGGGTTTCACCATGTTAGCCAGGATGGTCTCGATCTCCTAACCTCGTGATCCGCCCGCCTCGCCCTCCCAAAGTGCTGGGATTACAGACATGAGCTACCGCGCCCGGCGAGAAATACTTTTTAAAAGAGGAAATATATCACACACAAGACCCTTTTAACTGATCTGCTTGTACCAGTCTCTACTGTTCCAATTCATCCTCCACATTTTTGTCAGAATATCCTTATTAAACACAAAACTGATCTGCTTGTACCAGTCTCTACTGTTCCAATTCATCCTCCACATTTTTGTCAGAATACCCTTATTAAACACAAATCTTCCAAAATGCTGGGGTTACAGGTATGAGCCAGGTATAGTGACTCATACCGGTAACCCCAGCATTTTGGAAGGCTGAGGCAGGAGGATCACTTGAGGCCAGGAGTGTGAGACCAGCCTGGAAACATAGCAAGACCTACCTCTACAAAAAATTTAAAAATTAGCAGGGCATGGTGGTACACACTTGTAGTACCAGCAGCTGGGAAGCTGAAGTGGGAGGACTGCTTGAGCCCACGAGGTTGGGGCTGCAGTGAGCCATGATTGCACCACTGCACTCCAGCCTGGGCAACAAAGCAAGACCCCGAATTGAAAAAACAACAACAACAACAACAAAAACAACTTTGGCTCTAAATCTTCATTCCAATCTCTTTAGCATTCTTCCTTCCCTCTCCCCTAGTTCAGCAACACTACACTACTCTCACCACAAATGTCTCTTTGCTCATCGAGTTCACTTTGCTTTTTCTATTCCTGGGTGAATTTAATTCAATAAATAGCTCAAACATTGATGTCCTCTAAAATAACTCCTAGTACTCCCCCCCAGAGAACTAATCTGTTTCTATTATATCCTCCATACTACTCTGAAATACCTTTATGTGGCACTAATGAAACCATATTATAATGACTTATTTACATACGTGTCTGTCTCTAGCAAGAATGTCTCTCAAAAATTAAAGATACTCACCAGTGATGGTACTATTTAGTTTTTTTTTTTTTTTTTTTTTAACAACTGGTAATCAATTTATTAAAATAGTTGACTTAAGCATCTGCAATGGTGACTTCCACCTCAACTCCTGGCTCAATACTGATGGAAGTAATCTGCTTAACAATCTCCGAAGGACTGTGCAAGTCAATGAGTCGCTTGTGAATTCTCATCTGGAAACGATCCCACGTTTTAGAACCTTCACCATAAGGAGTTTTTCTTGTAGTGATTCTCAAAGTCTTGGTAGGCATTCGAACTGGTCCTTTCACTTTGAGATTCTTTTCTTTTGCGTCTCTGATCAAGTCAGCACACACCTTTTCCAGGGATTTTACGTTGCGGCTTGTTAGGGTGATTCGAATTCGGTGAATTGCCACCTCCGGCTCCACGGGTGTTTTTCCAGTATCCTTAAAAGCCATGGCTGCTGCGCGGCTTCCTGACCGACTTGTTCCTCGGCGAGAGCGAACAGCAGTGAGTCAGGAGCAGGAGCGTGCAGAGCAGATATCCTCAGCACCTATGACCGCGTCTTCCTCAAAAAAAAGCGGTACTATTTAGTTTTATATGTTACACTGATGAGACCTTAAATGTGGAATTGCATAGTGTGAGAGTTAAAACTACAGGAACACACCACCATGCCCAGCTAATTTGTTTTTATTTTTATTAGAGATGAGGTTTCGTATGTTGCCCAGACTAGGCCCTTTTCATATTTACATTAGGGAGAAAGTTTTAGTTTTGTGCCAGTATGTCTTCAGCATCTTTATATTGAGTGATTAATTTCCCTTTTATAAGAGAGAGCAGGCTTGGAGCCTATGTAGACAAAAGTAACCGACTGGAATTTCCGACATGGTTTCGTTTTCATTATTATTATTTTGAGACACGATCTTGCTCTATTGCCCAGGCTAGAGTGCAGTGGCACCAACACAGCTCACTTCAGTCTCAACCTCCTGGATTCAAGTGATCCTCCCACCTCAGCCTCCAGAGTAGCTGGGACTACAGGCACGCTCCACCATGCCCAACTAATTTGTTTTTATTTTTACTAGAGATGAGTTATCATATGCTGCCCAGACTAGTTTTGAACTCCTGGCCTCAAGCCAGGCTGCCTCAGCCTCCCAAAGCACTGGGATTACAGGCGTGAGCCACTGTGCCTGGCTCTCCTTCTGTCTATAAAACTTTTTTTTTTTTTTTTTTTGAGACAGTCGCGCTCTGTTGCCTAGGCTGGAGTGCAGTGGCACGATCTCAGCTCACTGCAAGCTCCACCTCTTGGGTTCACGAGATTCTTGTGCTCCAGCCTCCTGAGTAGCTGGGACTACAGGCACACACCACCATGCCCAGCTAATTTGCTTTTATTTTTATTAGAGATGAGGTTTCGTATGTTGCCCAGACTAGTCTCAAACTCCTGCCCTTATGCAATCCTCTTGTCTCGGCCTCCCAAAGCACTGGGATTACAGGCATGAGCAACTGTGCCTGGCTCTCCTTCTGTCTATAAAACTTTAAAAATTAATATTGGTGATAGAGCTTTCTTTTTAAATAAAAGTGAGCTAATTTAAAGTAAACATATTATGGTAAAGAAGTACATCATTATGGCAAAAATCTCAAAGGATGGATGAAAACGACTTAAGTTTGGGAAACAATGGACTAGGTCCTTGAGAATTAAGGAGCATAACTTCTATTTTCATCTCCAGTTCCTAGCACTGTGCTTCGCATACAGTAGATCAACACTAAACATATGGCAAATTAATTAGGAAGAAACACCCCCCCAAGATTTTCAATACCCAATATCATTTTAGGGAATATACAGGAAAAGTGACAGGCCTTCTTCTAAGTTGACTTTTCTGAAAAAGTTAGTTGGTCCCTACTAGTTACATTATTATCATACAAATGACCTTTTTAAAAACATGATTTCTTATGGCTATAGCAGAAGAGATCAAATTCATAAGAGGATACAATCATAGATTCTCCAACTGATTATGTGGAATGATGATGTCTTATAAACCAAAGTACATAGGTAATAGAAATATGTTTACAATGTTTTCTATACAAATCCCCACATCACTCTTCATGGTTTGTTTTAAGAAAGGATAGGCCATGGCAGCTGTCACTAGAGGAAAGCTAGCACCATCTGTTGGAGAGTGAGTTCACAACATAAAATGACATTCTCTGTTGACTTCATTAATCCTGACACCGTTTCTTCAAGGTACTTTTTAATCACACAAATTTCAAGACACTAATACCTGCTTAAATACAATTTAATTTTCAATTAGTTCCAGTTATTTACTATGACAATAAACAAAACTAGTTAACTAATCTGATTAAGATATTAATCAGATGCATTGTTTAATGCAGTTAAAATATTAATCAGTCTTTTACTATTTGACTCCTTGATTAGACCTGATAATTAGCCCATTCTGAGCCATTTAAGAAATGGAAGAAAAGCTTATTCAACCATATACTCTATCAGATTGCTTTAGAATAACAAATATCGTATGTATTGCTCAACATTGTAAACCTGCCTCAACTTCTTGATTATCCATGGTAATTAGGAAGAAATAGCGATAGCCTTGAATTGTGAACTTTACTAATAACCCAGAAACAGTAATTTTCTACATTCAAACTCTTCTCCCACAAATCTGATGATATTGAGAGGTTTGTGCTTCTCCTGTACCATTTAGAACAGATGCTTCTAAGAGACAAAAAGAATGTAAGAGATAGCCAGCTCAGACTGTGTGCAGGTAGGTAGAGATAAGAGGAAAGTCCTAAGTGTTTAGATTCTAAATGACAGTAAGTTATTGTTGTATCAGCAATTTCCCCACAGACAGGATTCAGGAGTAAACAACCAAACATTATAAATAAATTCATATGTGGCTCTATTTTAAACACAACATAGACTACTAATTTTAAAGACTTGTAAAATTGAAAAAAGATTCTGAAGTTTTCTTGCAATACTCTTTATGAAACCACGATTCCAATGAAAAAGTTTAAAATTTATTTACTTTTGAAAAGTCAGGTAATGATATCTAAATGAGAAATGACACAGGTTTTCCTAAAATATTTTCAAATCAAAGTCTCTCTCAGGTGAAAAATTAAGAAGCATTAAATTGATCATAATTTTTTAAATGTATTAAATAAAAAGTAATGGAAGTAACAGTTACTTTGAAGAACAATATGTGAAACTCTCATATAAAAATGAGGCTTTTGTTATGGGAACAGTTGTCAGATTTGCCAGTGGTATACTCCTTGGTAATCCTCTGGCAATTTAAGAAAAACATTAACTTTCCTAAGCCTGGAGGGTACCATTTGGTGCCTTAAAGCAATGATTCAATAAAGCAATACTTTTGTTAAATGGCACCTAAGTTCTAGGACATGGGGTAAATATGAATATGTCTGTGAGTCCAGGGACAGGCAGGGTGTTTACTCTTGACCTAAGCCTTTCCCCTATCTCTTCAAGTACTCTAACCTGCCAAAGGGAAGACAAAATACAGCTTCATCAGTTACTCATCTCAACTGGTTTAAGGACCAGGGCAAGACACTGGCCAAGCTGACTGTAACATTCCTTAGTTGGCCGTGCCCGACAATGTTCTCTCCTTAGGCCTTCCAACCAGAAAACAGCTTTCTTACACTTTACACTAGCTGCCTCAAATCATATCTGGAAAAAAGAACATACGTTTTTATGTAATATAAATAATTATGGCTCCACAACTTATTTTATATCAATTCCAGCTACCTTTTAAGTTCAAGTTGCTAAGAGAAACTCCTTACACAGTTGAAGACCCTTTCCTCAGGTACCTCCATCAAAAGGAACAGAAAAAACACCCCCTATCCACACATGCCTGCTAAGTATTTTTGGATACTCCTATAAAAGCTTTTTTCAAACTGTAAAGAGCTTTGTGGTTTTTTTCTATATTTATAAAAAGCATTAAAAAAAATCTGACAATACTAAAAGATAAGAAGAAAGCAAGTATCAGAGTATAATACCTATACCTGGAAAAATTCTATTTATACATGAACATACAGATAAATTTATTTATTTACAGACAGGGTCTTGCTCTGTCACTCATGCTAGAATGCAGTGCACTGGCACAAACATAGTTCACTGCAGCCTCCAACTCCTGGGCTCAAGCAATCCTCCTGCCTCAGCCACCTAAGCAGCTAGGACTACAAGCATGTGCCACCATGGTTGGCTAATTTTTTTTTTTTAATTTTCTGTAGAGATGGGGAGATTCTCTTATGTTGCCCAGCTGGTCACGAACTTCTAGCTTCAATCAATCTTCCCACCTTGGCCTCCCACAGCACCAGGATACAGGCATGAGTCACCATGCCTGGCCAATATATTTTTAACTAAATAGGTTAATCGTTTACATGTCTCATGAATTGATTTTTCTCCACTTAACAGTATGTCAGGGATGAGTAATTGTGACTACCCACCAGGTCAAGTTTCTTTTCTTTGGTCAAGTTTCTTTTATTTGCAAAGTCAATGTAGTGGGTTGAATGGCAGCCCCCAAAAATACATGTCCAAGTCCTATCTCCAGGTATGTATCCTTATCTGGAAAAAGAATCTTTGCAGGTGTAAGTGAGGATTTCAAGATGAGATCATTCTGAATTAACCAAGTGGGCCCTAAATCCAATGACAAATGTCCTTATAAGAGATAGAACAGGATAGGATAGATGGCTGATATCATTTGGCTCCGTCCCCACCCAAATTTCATCTTCAATTGTTAGCTCCCATAATTCCCACGTGTTGTGGGAGGGACCTAGAGGGAGATAACTGAATCGTGGGGGCAGTTCCCCACACTGTTCTCCTGGTAGTGAATAAGTCTCACGAGATCGGATGGTTTTATAAGGAGAAACCCCTTTCACTTGGCTCTCATTCTCTGTCTGCCGCCATGTAAGATGTGCCTTTTGCCCTACACCATGATTGTGAGGCCTCCCCAGTCTTGGGTATGTCTTTATCAGCAGTGTGAAAACGGACTAATACAGTGGCTCACACCTGTAATCTCAACTTTGGGAGGCCTAGGCAGGAGGATCACTTGAGCCTAAGAGTTTGAAATCAGCCTAGGCAACATAGACTCCATCTAAAATAAAAAGAGAGACAGAGGAAGAGACAGAGAAAGAGAGGAGGCCATGTGAAGACAGAGGTGGAGACTGGATCTATGTATCCACAGCTAAAAATGTGTAGGGCCACCAGAGACTGGAAGAAACAGAGGATTCCCCTAGAGTGCCTTCAGATACACTATGGCCCTGCGGACACCTGGATTTCAGACTTCTGGCCTCTGAACTACAAGAGAATAAATTTCTGTTGTTTCAGGCCACCAAATTTGTGGTGCTTTGTTACGGCAGCCCTAGCCAACTAACACATAGTAAGCATTCTAAGCTTTTGTATTATGAACCCAGCCTGCTCTCCAGCCTCATTTTCCAACTCTTCTCCAGCTTCATGCTTCTGTTTTACCTCGTTTACTATACTGCCTCAAAGCCTTTGCACGTGCTGTTCCACTGCACTAATCACTCTTCTCCATTCTTTACCCATCTCTTCAAGACTTGTTCAGGGAACATAAGTGACCCTCTAGCCTTGCTCACCATCCCTCTAGCCTTGCTCACCATCCCACAATGCCTGCTCTCAGCAGCATATAGTTCTTTTCATAGCCCTGTATCATAGTTTGTATCTTTACCAGTGTGATTGTTAGTTTCTGCCTCCCTACCAAATTCTAAGCTCCAGGGGAATAGGCACGGTGCCAGACTAGCCCTGTGCCTGCAGTGCCAGAGCAATCCCTTCTGAATGAAAGAATAGCCACCGTTCCAGTACAGCTGCAGACCCAGGAACCTCCACAGCCTCTGAGAGGGCTGTGAGCTAGAAGGGTGACCACGACATGTATTCTTCAAAGCCTACCACTTCTGAGAGCGAAAAGGTGCACTCTTCACACTTAGGAGCTGCCTGGTTACAGTCCCAGCCCTGAATAACAGGCTGTGCCTACTGGCCACAGGAGCAAGGCGAAGACAAGAGTCTAACTAGAAGGGGATGGGCTACAACATTTTGGGGGAATGGGGAGACGGTAATTTAAATTTTGCTTAACTGTCCCTGCATTTTAACTGTTGTCTTCTACATCGTGGATTCATTTGTACATTCGTTTGTCCCCCTTCTAGAATGTAAGCTGAGAGGGCGGGGCTTGGCCTGTTTGTTCATTGATATATCCAAACTTAAGTGCCTGGTGCATAGCAGACGCTCAATAAACATCTGAATGAATGTACTCACAGCTGAGTGTTATGCCCCAAGTGAATAAAGGATGAAGAATCATATAATACTTAAAAATCCAACAGGCCAGGCGCGGTGGCTCACACCTGTAATCCCAGCACTTTCGGAGGCCGAGGCGGGAGAGGCTTGAGCCCAGGAGTTTGAGACCACCTGGGCAACACAGCGAGACCCCGTCTCTATTAAAAAACAAATCCGAACAAAATCGAGACCTCACAGTTGGAAAGCCGAAGGCTCAAGACCAGACGGGCAGGAGGCCTACCAACTGCCAAGGTCCTGGGCTCAGGACGATGAGCCGAGGGCCGCGGCGGCTGGGCGGGGGCGCGGTTGAATGCTGCTCCCACTGCCCCCACCTCCGCCCAGCCGCAGCCCCGACACCCACTCTGGGTCCTCTAACCCCCGGCGTCCCCGCCGCGGCCTCAAGCCCCCTCTTGGCCTCCGCCCTCCTGACATACACTGGCCCTCGCCGCCCCCTCCCCAAATCCCGTCGCACTCCAGGACCCCCCATACCCGGATCCCAGAGAGCCTCGGAACGGCCGCGCTCCTGTCTTCGGGATTCCCGCGGCCCCTGGGCCGCGCCGGCTCCGCCCCCGTCCCCGCCCCCGCCCCCGGCCCGTGCGTCCAGGCTGGCGCCGCGCTGCGCCCCCTCTGCGCCGGCCTCTGCGGCTGCGCGCTGGCGGGGCTGAGGCCGAGGGGTGGGGGTCGCGCCGGGGGCCAGGGGAGCTCCTGTGGCGGTAGCAGCGGTAGCGGGAGACGGAGCGAGCCCAGAGGCCGCGGGCAGACCCGGAGGGAACGGAGGAAGCGGTCATGTCTCGCTACACGAGGCCCCCCAACACCTCCCTGTTCATCAGGAACGTCGCGGACGCCACCAGGTGAACGGCCGCGGCTGCAGGTTGGGGGCGCGGAGGAGGGGCGAGGTAACAGCCGCGCCGCGGAGCCGGGCCGAGGCCCGGCGGAGGCCCGGCGGGGCTGCGCGGATCCTCCCCGCGGGTCCAGGCTGCGCCGCTGGGGGAGGTGTGAGCCCTCGGACTACTCCGCGGCCTGGGCGGAACTCGCGCCTCCGCCCTCCTGGCCAGCTTTCAGCCCCGGCGCCGCGCACATCGTGTCCCGGGCCCGCGCCGCTTTCCGCGCCTCAGCACTGCAGCCGGCGGGCCGTGGGGCACGGGGCGCCCCTTTCCGGAGCCCAGGTCGCTCCCCGCCTCGAGCCAGGAGGGTTTGCGCTCCAGCGAGTGCCCGCGCTTCAGGCCCTTTGTCGCCGTGCCCCGATAAAATTGCGCGTCCAGTCCTCCTAGATGAAGAGGAATTGGGGCTGGTGAGAATGTTCTGTACCATAATGCGTACTCGGGCCTTACAGTTTCTTTCCCCCAGTTCTGGTCTACTTAGAGACGGTGCTGCTTGCATTTTATTCACACAATTTTATTCTGCATAGAAAAAATAACTTCAATGAATGAGATCAGTGCGTTTTTCTTTAAAGTTCTGAGTCCAGTATTAACACTCTTTTTAAGGGCGTGAGTATAGACTCACCTGGTTGATTCTGATTCCCCATCCCTCTGTTGAGAATTCTGTCTACAGAGTGTCTGAACACAGATATTAAGGAATGACTTCTTCATATAGCACTTCCTCCCTTAATGGAGCTGGAGAAATTGGGGGCGGGGGGAGAGGGAACGGTGTTAATAGACATTCTCATTTCACTGGGCTTACTTCATTTACTTCCCCCCCAACCTTTCTACCTATGCAGTACTGTTTTATTGTACATAAGGGAGAGCGGAAACTAAGAGTTTTAATGATTTACATGGGGCCAGACAGGTACAGATATATGGAGCTCTTGACTCCGTAGTCATCTGAGATGAGTATTGTAATTTACCTTTGAGGAGTAAATAAACGTTAAGTAATTTTTATTTTTTAGTTATTTTTATTTTTTGTAGACGAAGTCTCGCTCTTGTCCCCCAGGCTGGAGTACAATGGCCCGATCTTGGTTCGCTGCAACCTCTGCCTCCCGGGTTCAAGCGATTCTCCTGCCTCAGCCTCCCAAGTCGATGGGATTACAGGGGTGTGCCACCACACCCGGCTAATTTTTGTATTTTTAGTAGAGACGAGGTTTCGTCATGTTGGCCAGGCTGATCTCGAACTCCTGACCTCAAGTGATCGCCCAGCTCGGCCTCCCAAAGCGCTGAGATTACAGGCATGAGCCAACGTGCCTGGCCAAGTATTTTTTATTTGATCACCCCAAGTACATGTATCACAACTATATGCTGTGGTTAATATATCTTAGTTAACATCTAAAAGGTGCCTTGTTTACGTTTCTTCTCTCAGCCTTTTTATCAATATATTACATAGAAAACACAAACATAATTCATGATTTGGGCAGAATTAAAAAACCTTGCAGTTGAACAGACAACTTGAAAATGGAATAAGCATCAAGCCTCTTCAGGGTGTCTGTAGAAAAATCAGAGGTTTCCAATTCTAATGGTTCACAGGGGCCAGCCAGGTTAATATAAACGAGTGAAGCTGCCAGCCTATAAGGCACAGTAGGATGGTGTGGACTATCAAATAGAAATAGAATAGCAAATGGAAAAGGAAATGTGCCATCTAAAAGGAGCAGCATCTGCCTCTAGGCTCCAGCTGACAGCTGCCATGTAGACATCTGGACTTATTATTGACATACCTTCCTAGTTGTAAAGAGAAATCAGAAATCTGGATTTCGTATGTGTAATCTCAGTCTTTAGATGTTAGCATTAAGTTGAATCATATGAAAATCCCATTCGTGGCCGGGTGCGGTGGCTCACGCCTGTAATCCCAGCACTTTCGGAGGCTAAGGCGGGCGGATCATGAGGTCAGGAGATGGAAACCATCCTGGCTAGCACGATGAAACCCCATCTCTACTAAAAATACAAAATATTAGACGGGCGTGGTGGCGGGTGCCTGTAATCCCAGCTGCTCAGGAGGCTGAGGCAGGATAATGGTGTGAACCCGGGAGGCGGAGCTTGCAGTGAGCCGAGATCACGCCAGTGCACTCCAGCCTGGGAGACAGAGCCAGGACTCCGTCTCAAAAAAAAAAAAAAAAAAAAAAAAAAAGACAGAGCCAGGACTCCGTCTCAAAAAAAAAAAAAAAAAACAAAAAAAAGAAAAAAGAAAACCCCATTGGTAGATTTGAAAGCTGTAAAATATAAGGCTGGGCACGGTGGCTCACGCCTGTAATCCCAGCACTTTAGGAGACCGAGTTGGGCGGATCACTTGAGGTCAGGAGTTCGAGACCAGCCTGGCCTACCTGGTGAAACCCTGTCTCTACTAAAACACAAAAATTAGCCAGGTGTGGTGGCTGGCGCCTCTAATCCCAGCTACTCAGGAGACTGAGGCACGAGAATGGCTTGAACCCCAGAGGTGGAGGTTGGCAGTGAGCCGAGATCAGGCCACTGCACTCCAGCCTGGGCGAGAGAGTGAGACTCTGTCTCAAAAAATAAATAAATAAAAGAAAGCTGTAAAATACAGCCTGGTGTATACACCTGTAGTCCCGATTACTGGGAAAGCTGAGGTGGGAGGATCACTTGAGCCCAGGAGGTCAAGGTTACAGTGAACTATGATCACACCACTGTACTCCAGCCTGGGTGACAGAGAGACCTTTAGAGAGTCTAAAAAAATAAAAGCTGTGGCCGGGCGTGATGGCTCACACCTGTAATCCCAGCACTTTGGGAGGCCGAGGCGGGTGGATCACAAAGTTAGGAGCTCGAGACCAGCTGGCCAACATGGTAAAACCCCGTCTCTACTAAAGATACAAAAAATTCACCGGGTGTGATGGCGCGCGCCTATGATCCCAGCTACTCGGGAGGCTGAGACAGGAGAATCGCTTGAACCCGGGAGGTGGAGGTTGCAGTGAGCCGAGATCATACCACTGCACTCCAGCCTGGGCGACAGGGCGAGACTCTGTCTCAAAAACTAAAAAAAAAAAAAAGCAGTAAAATATTGGCAATTTCATATTTATACACATTTTTAAAATGTTTAAACGTCATGCAGGCCAAATAAAACACATCTGCAGGTGACACCTGATCTCTGATCTATGTACTTCATTCACCAATGAGTGATTGAGACTGATAGTTGAGATTGACTGATTTCCTTTTCCATTTTTTCACTTTTTTTTTTTTTTTAGCTCTGCCACTGGCAGACTATCAAAATCTACAAGATTATATTACATGAATGAAATCTCTAACATTTGTTGAATACTCACTGTGTACTAGGTGCCATACTAAAAACATTACATACATTAAATTTTCGCAGTAACCCTATAATGTATGGTGGGTTTTTTTTTTTTTTTTTTTTGAGACACAGTCTTGCTGTGTCAGCCAGGCTGGAGTGCAGTGGCACGATCTCGGCTCACTGCAACCTCTGCCTCCTGGGCTCAAGCAATTCTCCTGCCTCAGCCTCCCGAGTAGCTGGGATTACAGACATGTGCCACTATGCCTGGCTAATTTTTGTATTTTTAGTAGAGACGGGGTTTCATCATGTTGGCCAGGCTGGTCTCGAACTCTTGACGTCAGGTAATCCACCCACCTCGGCCTCCCAAAGCACTGGGATTACAGGCGTGAGCCACTGCGCCTGGCCGTATGTTCTTTATTAACCCCATTTTACAGATGAGAAACCAACGTTTAGGTTAAGAATTTTGCCTAAGATCGAATAGCAGGTGAGTGATGATATGAAATTAGAATCATCACATGTAATCTATATTAACCTTTTAGTACAAAGTAGTATACAGTATAAGTTAACTAGCAATGTGACATGTAGACACTTTTTAAATTAGCTTTAAAGGTAGGGCACAGTGGCTCATGCCTGTAATCCCAGCAGTTTTGGAGGCTGAGGCGGGTGGATCACTTAAGCTCAGGAGTTTGAAACCAGCCAGGGAAACAGCAAAACCCTGTCTCACCAAAAAATACAAAAATTAGCCAGGCGTGGTAGTGCGCACCTGTAGTCCAGCTATTTGAGAGGCTGACGTGGGAGGATTGCCTGAGTCCAGGTGGTCAAGGCTGCAGTGAGTCAAGATTGCACCACTGCACTCCGGAGGTGAGAGTGAGACTCTGTCTCAAAAATAAATAAATAAATAGGCTTTAACATTTAGTATGCTTATAAACAAAATCTTTGGGGCCTGGCACGGTGGCTCACATCTATAATCCCAGCACTTTGGGAGGCCAAGGCGCGTGGATCACTTGAGGTCAGGAGTTCGAGACGAGCATGGCTAACATAGTGAAGCTCCATCTCTACTAATAATAGAAAAAATTGGGCCGGGTGCGGTGGCTCACGCCTGTAATCCCAGCACTTTGGGAGGCCGAGGTGGGCAGATCACGAGGTCAGGAGTTCGAGACCAGCTTGGCCAATATGGTGAAACCCTGTGTCTACTAAAAATATAAAAATTAGCTGGGCGTGGTGGCACTCGCCTGTAGTCCCGGCTACTAGGGAGGCTGAGGCAGAAGAATCGCATGAACTTGGGAGGCAGAGGTTGCAGTGAGCCAATACTGGCCACTGCACTCCAGCCTGGATGACAGAGTGAAATTGTGTCTCAAAAAAAAGTAAATCATTAGGATAAAATGTTAAATAAAACATATGTAAAATTATATACGCAGTGTGATTTCAGTTACAGCCATGCATCAATTAAGGACAGAGATAGGTTCTGACAAATCCATTTGGTGATTTTGTTGTTGTACAAACCCAAACCTACTACATAGTAAAGCCAGCTACACACCTAGGCTACGTGGTGTGGCCTATTGCTTCTAGGCTACATACCTGTACAGCATGTTACAATACTGAATACTGTAGGCAATTGTAAGACATTTACCTACATGTATCTAAACATAGAAAAGACACTGAAAATATGGTGTAAAAGATTTTTTAAAAGGTACACCTGTCTAGGACAGCTTTGTTATAAGATTATGGGGCCACCATGATATATATGGTTCATCATTGACTGAAACATTGTTATGTGGTGCATAACTATATTAAAAAATGAAAAAAGGAAAAAACTATATATGGAAAATGAGACTGGGGCCAGGCTCAGTGGCTTATGCTTGTAATCCCAGTGCTTTGGGAGGCCAAGGCAGGAGGATCCCTTGAGGACAGGAGTTCAAGGCCAGACTGGGCAACATAGCAAGGCCTCATCTCTAAAAAAAAAAAAAAAAAGTTAGCCGGGCATGGTGATGCGTGCCTGTAATCCTAGGTACTGGAGTTCAAGATTGGAGCGAGCTTTGATTGCACCACTGCACTGCAGCCTGGGCAACAGAGTGAGACCCTGTCTCCAAAAAAAAAAAAGAAAAGAAAATGAGACTAGAAAGAAATTAATTTGAACAGTAGGACTTTTCCTCTTCCTTTTTTCAAATATTTTTCAAATTTTATTTACTAAGAATGTTTTAAAACAAAACAAATTAAAAAAATTAAAAGCAGATGACACTAAAAGGCTTTGTGAATTACTGTAAAATTTGACAGAAATGAAATTGAACACAAGAACTGAAGAAATTTTAAAAATAAGTTTTAGGCCGGGAGAGGTGGCTCATGCCTGTAATTCCAGCACTTTGGGAGGCCGAGGCGGGCAGTTCACCTGAGGATGCCAGCTACTCGGCAGGCTGAGGCACGAGAATCTCTTGAACCGGGGAGGAGGAGGTTGCAGTGAGCCAATATCACGCCCTTGCACTCCAGCCTGGGCAACAGAGTGAGGCTCGGTCTCAAAATAAATAAAGTTTTAAAATTTGTGTTATGTTTCTTTTCACTGGTGAAACAAAATGTGGCTTAAGAAAAATAATATCTTTGCTTTTGTACTGCATAAAGGAATAATGTTTTAATGTCAAATATAGTGTATTAATGGAACTCCAGTCTAGGTGACAGAGTGAGACCTGAGACCCTGTCTCCAAAAACAAACAAACAAACAAACAAACAAATGTGTGAGCAAACTAGGAATGGAAGAGAACTTCTTAACCTAATAAATGTCAGCTATAAAAAACATAGCTAACATCATACTTAATGATGAAAGACAATGCTTTCCTTGTAAAATCAGGAACAAGAAAAGAATGCCACTCTCACAACTGCCAACGTTTTATTGCAGGTCCTAACCAGTGCAACAAGGCAAGAAAAAAACATATAAAATACAAAAATTGGAAAGATAAAAGTAACCATTCTTAGGTGACATATTTGCTTACATAGAAAATACTAGGGAATGAACAAAAAAACTTCTAGAACTAATAAGTTTAGTAAGTTATGAGGATATAAGGTAAATTTACAAAAACTTTATATTTAACAGCAAACAATTGAAAACAATGACAATTTAAAAAAACAGTTGCATTTACCATAGCATCAAAAGGCATACTTACTTAGGAAAACAGTTAACAAAAAACATGCAGAACCCTTTGCACCAAAAACTACAACATATTTTCAAAAGGAATTTTAAAAGCCAGCATAACAAAACCCCATCTCTACTAATAATAGAAAGAATAAGCCAGGTGTGGTGGCACATGCCTGTAATCCCAGCTACTTGGGAGGTTGAGGCACGAGAATAGCTTGAACTTGGGAGGTGGAGGCTGCAGTGACCCGAGATTGTGCCACAGTACTCCAGCCTGGGTGACAAAGCAAGACTCCATCTCCAAAAAAGAAAAACAAGTCTCACCCTGTCTCTCAGACTGGAGTGCAGTAGCATGATCGTAGCTCAATGCAGTCTCAAACTCCTGGGCTCAAGTGATCCTTCTTCCTCAGCCTCCTGAGTAGCTGGGATTATAGCCACTACGCCCAGCTAATTTCTTTTATTTTTTTGTGGAGATGGGGGTCTCACTATGTTGTTCAGGCTGATCTTGAACTCCTGGGCTCAAACAGTCCTCCCACGTTGGCCTCCCAAACTGCTGGTATTGCAGGTATCAGCCACCATGCCTGGGCAACAGTGGGAATTCTAACACATGTTTTTGGAAATGTAAGTTGGTTGGGCCACTCTGAAGAACATGTAATGAAGCTGAGATAGGCATGCTCTTCCAGCCTACCAATTTCTTTGCTGGTGATACTGAAGCAGGAGAATAGGGTCTGGAGGCAGGGAACCTAAGGCCGATTCACACTGACTTCCTAGAACTGAATCAAATGGAGAACTCCATCTCTCTACACCCAAGTAACAAAAGGATCAGGGGCTACTCCCTTTGCACCGTTATTACAGATAAAAAATGGAAAGTACCTCTGACTGGTCCCCTCCTGCAACCAATCAGACTGGTCCCAGGCCAAGTCTTCATGTGTAACTTTGTAGCTTTGCTTCAGCCTCTAATTGGTCGCCTCCCTCCACCAGACTGGTGGTGGGCCAAGTCTTCATTTACATAGGGTGTAACTGAGTAACCAGTGGGAAACCTTAGAGGGTATTTAAACCCTAGAAAATTCTGTAACCAATGCACTTGAGCAGCTTGCTTGAGCCTGCTCCCACTCTGTGGAGAATCTTTTCATTTCAATAAATCTGTGCTTTCATTGCTTCATTTTTTCATTGCTTTGTGCATTTTGTCCAATTCTTTGTTAAAAATGCCAACAACCTGGAGGACTCACAGGCAAGACCCTCCATTGGTAACAGAAGGATATAATATTTCTTTAAAAATACTGAAAATTATGGCAAGTATGTCAAATACTGAGATAATAATTTTTTTTTTTGAGAGAGAGTCTTGCTCTGTTGCCCAGGCTGGAGTGCAGTGGTGTGATCTCGGCTCACTGCAAGCTCTGCCTCCCGGGTTCACGCCATTCTCCTACCTCAGCCTCCCGAGTAGCCGGGACTACAGGCGCCCGCCACCATGCCCGGTTAATTTTTTGTATTTTTAGTAGAGACGGGGTTTCACCGTGTTAGCCAGGATGGTCTCGATCTCCTGACCTCGTAATCCGCCCGCCTTGGCCTCCCAAAGTGCTGGGATTACAGGCGTGAGCCACCACGCCCGGCCAGAAAATAAATCTTGTTGGTAGATACATGGGTGTTTATTATTCTCTGTACTTTTTTGAATGTTGAAGTAGATCATACCAAAAGTGCAAAAAACAACAGCTAACAGGTGAGGGAGTGGAGACAGTGGATGGGAATTGGCTCTTTTGAAAAGACCTGTTCATCTGACTCCCATCACCCTTGGCTTCCAGGACTCCAGACCTCTGTGGCACACAGTGCTGCAGCCTCCTCTTTTATATTATCTATGATCCCTTTCCTCTTAGCCACTACATTTGGTTGATGGGATTGGTTGTCTCAGAAGACCTTCATTTGAATCCTAGCTGTACTACTGGCTATGTAGATCTCTGGGCAAGGTAACTTCTCTCACCCTCAGTCTCCTTAACTCTTAAATGGTAATAGTAATGTATTCTTTTTTCATTGATAGGCAAATATATATTGAGTACCTACTGTGTGCCCAGCAGCTACATTAGGTACAGAGATATGCTGGTGAAGACACCTGCTTTAGCAGTGATTCTCAACCTTCAGTCTCAGAATTGCTTGTGAAATCCTAAAAAAATTAAACATAACTGGGCCTCACTATGGAAAACACTAATTAGGTCCAGAATTAATGCATCGGGTTGGGGTGCCTCTGTCTGTAACATCCCTTCACAGATGATTACAGTACTCAGGAGAGGTTGAGACTCTTTATGCCAGTCTATGGTCTGTGGGAGCAGGAATTGTGTTTTTCTTGTTTCTCATTATATTCCTAGAGCCTGGCATATAGTAGGTGCTCAATAAGTATTTGCTTAAGTCTGAATAAGTAAAAGAAAAAAGATATTGTCACTGTCCTCAGAAACTAATAGTAAAACATGTTCTATGAGTATTAAATGAAATAAAGTATGTCATAATGTTGACTGAGCTACTGGCATATAGTCGATGCTTAGTCAATTTTTGTTGAATCTTATATGTAATAATTTCTAAATCCCCATCTCTAGCCTTAGTCACTGGCTTCTAATAATTATATTAATACACACTAATTAATATGCATATAATCACAATTTTCTGTTGCTTATAGAACTCTTATCAATGTTCTACCATCACCTCAAATTCTGCATTTCTAAACCTGAAAGTTGCTTCTTTTGCCTCTTTTCTTCCTCCTTGATCTAGCTCTCTTCTAATTTTTGTCACTGACACCATCTTTTTTCCATTTGTCCAGGCTAGAAGCTTCTTAGTCATCTTTGAATCTTTATTTCTCCTGAGCCACATTTTATGATCATAGCTTGATGCTGAATCCCTATGATAGCACCATGAAGCAGTAGGGTGTAGTGGTTAAGATGGACCAGTATGAGACTGAAAATTTGATTTCTAGCTTTGTTACTTGCTGGCTCAGTGACCTTAGATAGTTTACTCTGTCTGTATCACCTGTAATCTGCCTGTATCACCTGTAAATAACCTGAAAATCTGTATCACCCGTAATCTGTCTATATCATCTGTAAATAACCACAGGGAAATTGTAAGAATTAAGTGGTCGTAAGGTGAACACTGGCTAACATATAAATGCACTGTAACTGTTAGCTATTATTGCTAAATATTTTGTCTCTTCAGTTAAATTGTAGCTCCATGAAGATGAATATCATGCTATTTCTTTTTTTTTGGTACCCCTTCTGAAGTACCTAATCACGCTAGAAGGCACATAGCAGGCTCGGAATACCTGTCAGATTTGGGAATACAGTAGTTACTTTGTTTTATGTTTAATATTAAAACATCAATTTTTCTTTAAAGCCTGATAAATAATTTTAGGACTTCTTTAGAATCTAATTCTTGCTATCTGAAAACAAGATTAACATAAACATGAAATTAAAGTGAAGCAAAATGAATGTGTTCTTAGTGAAACAGTTACTTATTAGGTCTTATAATAACTTTCAGAGGTGGATATGCTGGGTCAGTATTTCTGGAAATTAAGCATAACAACCACCTGGAGTGCTTGTAAAGATACAGGTTTCCAGCCTCTAATCCATACTTCCTGAATCAGAACCTCCAAGAGAGGTCTGAGAATCTAGGGAGGTTTTTTTCATGTTTTCTTTTTTCTTTTTTTTTTTTTTTTTTGAGACAGGGTCTCACTCTGTCCAACCCAGGCTGGATGGAGTGCAGTGGTATGATCTTGGCTCACTGTAGCCTCAACCTCCCCACGCTCAGGTGATTCTCCTGCCTCAGCCTCCTGAGTAGCTGGGACTACAGGCACACGCTACCACACCTGGCTGATTTTTGTATTTTTTTGTAGAGACGGGGTTTCACCATGTTGCCCAGGCTGGTCTTGAACTCCTGGGTTCAAGTGATCCACATACCTTGGTCCCCCAGAGTGCTGGGATTACAGGCATGAGCCACCACGCCTGGCCTGAGAATGTTTTTTTCCTTTCTTTTTTCCCTTTCTTTCAAAACCTTGCATGATTCTTACAAAAAACAATTTTAGATAATGCTGGTCTAGATGATGTTCTTTCTTTTGAAGGTTTCAAGTGGATTTCTGTAGGCAAAATATTTTAATCCAGCTATTCATATTTCTTTGCCTTATTTCTAAAACACTTCAGGCCTGAGGACTTGCGCCGTGAGTTTGGTCGATATGGCCCTATAGTAGACGTTTACATTCCACTTGACTTCTACACTCGCCGCCCAAGAGGATTTGCTTATGTTCAATATCCTTTATTTTATTGTGTGCATGCGAATATACTGTATATGCGTGCTTATACGTATATGTATTCAGTAGCATATGAGATTAATATTGCCTAATTAAATGTGTTTATTTCTTTATCTCAGAAGATCTAAAGCAGTCCACAGTAGCTGGCAAGCACCCCCCAGTTTGAACCAACCTGTTAGCTAGAATCCAAGCATAAACCCAGCAGGCGAGACAAAAGGCACCTAAAGTTCAAGCATCAAGGAGTAAAGAGGGAGGGTGGACACAGATATAAAGACCTGGAAGAGGGGAAGTCTTTATCAAGCAAAAGACAAAGCCAACACCAGGTTGAGACTTCGGCTTTCCTACATTTACTCAGAGTTCCAGAGTCAAAGCCAAGTCTGATTTTGTTGGTTCTGCGTCTCTTAGAAAGTCCATCTTGCAAGCCTTAAAGAGTAAAGGTCAAGGTTCAAGATCAAGTGACATTGAGGTAATTGCCAGTCTCGTTTTATATTGTATATCTTGAGCTTTTTCTGTTTGTTATTTTTTTAATAAACCAGTGAACAACCTCCTAAAAAAAGTTACTCATTTTTATATAGCTAATTTCCATTATAGCTAGGTTTAATATAATTTATATACATAAGGAAGTTTAGTGGGATATTACAAACCAGTATATGTCATTCCAGATATTTACAGATTGCTTTTATGTTTCTTTTATATTTATATCCCAAGTAGTAAAAACATAAATGTTTGGCCGGGTGCAGTGGCTTACGCCTGTAATCCCAGAACTTTGGGAGGCTGAGGCGGGTGGATCACCTCAGGTCAGGAGTTGGAGATCAGCCTGACCAACCCAACATGGTGAAACTCCGTCTCTACTAAAAATACAAAAATTAGCTGGGTGTGGTGGCGGGCACCTGTAATCCCAGCTACTTGGGAGGCTGAGGCGGGAGACTCTCTTGAACCTGGGAGGTGAAGGTTGCAGTGAGCTGAGATCACGCCATTGCACTCCAGCCTGGGTGACAAGAGGGAAACTCCATCTCAAAAACAAAAAAAACCATAAACGTTTAAAATGGTAGGTTCAAAAGTAGATACCATTTTTAAAGCACTAAATCAGGTTTTGTTTTAACTCACTTGTATATGTGCAGTTTTGTTTATAAGTAATGTCTCTTAAATGTCAAATTTAAAATTAAGCCTTTTAATGAAAGAGTAATTTTAATTTCAGAATAAAGGCTTCTGCATGCTGATATTCAGTGAAAAACCTGATGGATCCTTTATCTGAAAGAAGGGAGTGAGTCCTAACAGTTTGTAATTTTATAATGCTAGCCAAATTTGGACTTTTTTTTTGTTTTTCTTGTTTTCAAATTACACATGCATACTGCAGCCACACTATTGTAGACACTAAAAGTACAGTTACATGTTTGTTTTGTTCTTTTTATTTTTAGACTCACTCTTCTAAACATAATGGGTCATTTGTTTTCATGAGAAAAAGTGAAAGTTTTTTTTCTGATTATTCATATTATATTGAAGATGTGAGCTTAATAACTTGAACTTGATTTTCCTATTAATTTCATTTCACATGTAAATAATGCTTTTAAAATATGTTTACTTGATATCTCATGTTCAAAGTGTCCTTAACAGCTAGTCATATTTGAAGATGTTCGAGATGCTGAAGATGCTCTTTATAACCTCAATAGAAAGTGGGTATGTGGCCGTCAGATTGAAATACAGTTTGCGCAAGGTGATCGCAAAAGTAAGTGTGACTGGATGCTAGATTTTATTTATTCAGCAGAATGAGTTTCAGTGATGACCGATTTTTTTAATTTAAAATTCTTTCAGTAAATGATTACTAGTTGAGTGGTTGTTACTGTGGTGTTCAGGTAACGAATTACGTCATAAGTCTTGTTCTTTATGTTCCAGCACCAGGCCAAATGAAATCAAAAGAACGTCATCCTTGTTCTCCAAGTGATCACAGGAGATCAAGAAGCCCCAGCCAAAGAAGAACTCGAAGTAGAAGTTCTTCATGGGGAAGAAATAGGAGGCGGTCAGACAGCCTTAAAGAGTGAGTACAAGAGGACTGAAAACTTCATTTTCTACTTTTTCTGGGAAATAGATATACACATATATTTTTTTGATAGGGTCTCACTGTTTCCCAGGCTGGAGTGCAGTGGTGCGCGATCATGGCCCACTGTAGCCTTGACTTCCTAGACTCAAGCAATTTTCTCACCTCAGCCTCCCAAGTAGCAGGTACTACAGGTGTGCACCACCACACTGGGCTAATTTTTTTATTTTTTGTAGAGATTGGTGGTCTCGCTATGTTGCCCAGGCTGGTCTTAAATTCCTGGGCTCAAGTATTCCTCCCACCTCAGCCTCCCAAAGTGCTAGGATTACAGGTGTGAGGCACTGCACCCAGCCTGGAAAATATTTTAAAGTTTTTATAAACAGTCCACCTGAGTCATTTTGCTTAATGTACAAATGTAATCAATTTTTGTTAAAAGATAACGCTCTTCTCTATTTATCATATATTGTTATTTAACTTGGGTTTATGGGATTAATTCTTATGTTAAAGTTACAGACTTAACTTTATCTTTTTACATGAGAAGATAATATATAGTGAGCAGAAAACAAAAAGTAAAAAAAAAAATACATACTCAGCCACGTGCGGTGGCTCACACTTGTGATCCCAGCACTTTGGGAGGCTGAGGCGGGCGGATCTCAAGGTCAGGAGTTCAAGACCAAACTGACCAACATGATGAAACCCCATCTCTACTAAAAATACAAAAATTAGCTGGGTGTGGTAGCCACGTTCCTGTAATCCCAGCTACTCAGGAGGCTGAGGCAGGAGAATCACTTGAACCTGGGAGGCAGAGGTTGCAGTGAGCCGAGATCATGCCATTGCACTCTAGCCTGAGCAACAGAGCGAGACTCCATCTCAAAACAAAAAGCAAAAAAAAAAAAAACAAGGTGATGTTTTAGATAAATAAAATTTTCCTAAATGTGCCCAACAGTTTGTAATCTTCAACTTTAAAAATGGTTAAATGCGTAAGACATACAATAAAACATCCAGGTGCAGTAATCTCAGCACTTTGGGAGGCTGAGGTGGGAGCGTCACTTGAGGCCAGGAGTTTGAGACTAGCCTGGCCAACATGGTGAGACCCTGTCTCTCCAAAAAAAAAAAAAAAAAAAAAAAAAGAAATGTAATAAAATCCCTTGTGAAAAGTGGTTGACTAAAGTTAATGTAAATCAATTTACTTATAAAAGATAAGTTATCAAGAATAAATTCCAAGTATGGCAGTATTGAAGAAGACATATTAAGTAGTAATTTGGGGGCAGGGGAAAAGATATTTTCAAGTTATTTATTTTGCTAGCCAGGAGTTTATTTCTATTAGAATAATAGTGAATCACAACAAATTAATTATATGGACCAGGTGCGGTGGCTTACGCCTGTAATCCCAGCACTTTGGAGGCCGAGGTGGGTGGATTACTTGAGGTCAGGACTTCAAAACCATCCTGAGCAATATGGTGAAATCCTGTCTCTACTAAAAATTCAGGCTGGGCGTAGTGGCTCATGCCTGTAATTCCAGCACTTTGGGAGGCCGAGGTGGGGGCAAATCACCTGAGGTCAGGAGTTTGAGACCAGTCTGGCCAAAATGGCAAAACCCCGTGTCTACTAAAAATACAAAAATTAGCTGGGTGTGGTGGCACACGCCTGTAATCCCAGCTACTTGGGAGGCTGAGGCAGGAGAATCACTTGAACCTGGGAGGCAGAGGTTGCAGTGAGCTGAGATCACGCCACTGCTCTCCAGCCTGGGTGACAAAGCGAGACTCTGTCTCAAAAAAAAAAAAAAAAAAAGAATTTAAATTGATTGTTTCTAAATGCATTACAGCCTTAGTGAACCAGTTTTTTTCTCTTGCTTGATTTAAATAAGGTGGATATTCACATCATTTTCTGCCTTCTAGTGGAAGTAAAGTATAATACTTGACTGTCTCAAATCATCCTGGAGTATCAGGAATAGAGGACCACATCTTTCAGGGCAATGCTATTCTGCTTTGTACTTGTTATAAGACCATTGCTTAACCTCCCTGACCCCAGTTTTTCTCATTTTAAAAATTGTCTTATGGCCAGGTGCAGTGGCTCACACCTGTGATCCCAGCACTCTGGGAGGCCACGGTGAGATCACTTGAGTCCAGAAATTCGAGAGACCAGCCTGGGCAACATAGTAAGACCCCCGTGTTTACAAAAACTAAAAAAAATTAGCCAGGTGTGGTGGCACACACCTGTTCCAGCTACTGGAAGGGTGGGAGGGAGGGAGAGGGTGGACTGAGGTGTGAGGACTCCTTGAGCCCAGTAGGTCAAGGCTGCAGTGAGCCATGATTGCACCACCGCACTCCAACCTGGGCAACAGAGGAAGACTCTGTCTCACAATAAATAAATAAATAAATAAATAAATTGAAATGTAAAAAAAGGTATTCCATAAATCTTTGTTAACTTTATATCAAGGAATGTGTATGTTAGAACTCTAAATGTTCCTGAACAGTGTTAAAATTGCTCCTCAACTCCCTTTTCTTTAGTCCAAATATATTTTAGTGTCCTTCTTTCACTATGTTAGGATTTTTTTTCAAGGACATTTTCTTCATTTTGCTTCCTACAGCTGTCTACAAAATGAATGAAATTTAATAATTTCTAAAAGACTGTGAATTTATTCCAGAATATATTCTACATCAATATATTTTCAGTATAAATATATAATAAAAAATTCAAGAGAGGCCAGGTGCAGTGGCTCATGCCTGTCATCTCAGCACTTTGGGAGGCTGAGGCAGGTGACTTGAGGTCAGACAAGCCTGGCCAACATGGCGAAACCCCATCTCTACTAAAAATACAAAAATTAGCCAGGTATGGTGGCACGTGCCTGTAATCCCAGCTACTTGGGAGGTTGAGGCAGGAGAATCGCTTGAACCCAGGAGACAGAGGTTGCAGTGAGCCAAGCTCGCCCCACTGCACTCCAGCCTGAGTGACAGAGCAAGACTCTGTTTCAGAAACAAACAAAACCAAAAATTGACGCTTTACGTGGTATTATCATTCTCCAAAGAAAGCTTTCTAAATTTCTTCATCGCGTTCAATGTTACTATCTAGTATCATTTTTCTTCAGTCTAAAGAATATTTAGTATTTCTTTTTTTCCTCTTTCAGCTCACCAAGAAGTACCAGGGCAGTGAATATTTAGTATTTCTTATAGTACACATCTGCTGATAGTGAATTGTCTCAGCTTTTGTCTGAAAACATCTTTATTTAATATTCATTTGTGAGAAATATTTTTGCTGAGGATAGAATTTTATATTGGCAGTGATTTTATTTTTCTCTTTAAAAATGTCATTCCATTGTTTTTCTGATATCCATAGTGAGTTGTCAGTCTTATGATTGCTCCTTTGAAAGTAATTTGTCTTTCATTCTCTGGCAAGGTTTTCAGATTTTTTTTTTTTTTTTTTTGAGACAAGAGTCTCACTCTGTCACCCGGGCTGGAGTGCAGTGGCACAATCTCGGCTCACTGCAGCCTCCGCCTCCCAGATTCAAGCGATTCTCCTGCCTCAGCCTCCCGCCACCACACCCAGCTAATTTTTGTATTTTTAGTAGAGGTGGAGTTTCTCCATGTTGGCCAGGCTGGTCTGGAGCTCCTGACCTCAGGTGATCCACCCGCCTCAGCCTCCCAAAGTGCTGGGATTACAGGCATGAGCCACCGCACCCGGCCGGTTTTCAGATTTTTTCTTTGACTTTGGTTTTCATCAGTTTCACTGTGATGTGCCCAGTGTAGTTTTCTTTGTCTACGTAGGGTTTATTGAGCTTTTTGAAATTGTGAGTTAATGCTTTTTGTTAGTTTTGTAAAATTCTATGCCATTATCTCTTCAAATATTGCTTCTGCGTTATTCATTCTTTCCTCCGGCCTGTGTGACTGTATGCTATACATCTGTCGTGTTCTTTTATGGATTTCTTAAAATTCCTTTTCTCACATTGTATTTCAGTAGGATGTTGTTGTAATGATCTTTTAGTTAACTGTTTTCTTTTTTTTTTTTTTTTTTTTTAGTCTTGGAGGTTTTCTCTTGTTGTCCAGGTTAGGGTGCAATGGCGCGATCTCGGTTCACTGCAACCTCTGCCTCCCAGGTTCAAGTGATTCTCCTGCCTCAGCCTCCTAAGTAGCTGGGATTACAGGCATGCGCCACCACGCCAGGCTAATTTTTGTATTTTTAGTAGAGATGGGGTTTCACCGTGTCAGTCAGGCTGGTCTTGAACATCGTGACCTCAGGCGATCCACTCGCCTTGGCCTCCCAAAGTGGGATTACAGGCGTGAGCCACTGCACCCAGCCTAGTTCATTATTTCTTCTGCTATATCCAGATTGCTGTTAAGACCATCTAATGACTTTTTAATTTTAGATGTCATATATTTTTAGTTTTAAATGTCTGTTTCTTTTTATAGATTCTAGTTTTCACTGAAACGATCTTTTTATCTGTTTTGTCTTTTCCTCTTATTTTCTTAAATATATTACTCATAGTAATTTTTTAAATTCCTGTTTGATGATGCCAATATCCAAATCACTTTGGGAATGATTCTTTTGCCTTTTATTTTCCTTAGTTTTTAGTTATTCTTGCCTGTTTGTTTTTTTTTTTTTTACATAGCATGTTGGACATGGACAAAAAATTATAGAGGCTCTGCATGACATTATCATTCTCCAAAGACAGTTGTTTTATTTTGGCAGACAGAATACTGGCAGATCACTTTGATCTTAAGGCTTGGTTTTGGGCGTTGTTAAAGCTGCTTGTTTTGGCTTTGAATTTATTCCTAGGGCATGGCCCTTACCTCTAGAATGTAGCCCTTCTGGGTTGTTGCCTAATGTTCCTCATTGACCTTTTGGGAGTTTGAACTCTAATCTCTCTCTCAGCACTGTGTGTCTGATAAAAATTTCAGCGTAGTTCTTGAATTTCTGAATTCCGGTTTTTTGCTGGTCCCTTGGAATCTCTTCCCATACACACACAACTTAGAAGATGGCCAGTGATTTAAGGAGAATTTGTAGGCAAATTTTAGAGGTACTTTTTGGTCTCTAATTCACTCCTCTCTAGAGTTTTTGCCTCTCATGTCCCACCCATTTTGGTAGCCCTGAATTAACTTTCTCTCTTCAGCTTAGTCAAATACCCATTTTCTGGTTGGGCTCAACTCCTCCATGCTGTCATTTGAAAAATGGTCTTACTTAGTAAAAGAGCCAAGGCTTGTAATCCCTCAGGTTCTTCCTGCTTGTGTTGATTATCCTCCAGTGCCTTCGAACAGTTGTTTTATAAATGTTGTGTAGCTTTTCAATATAGTTGTTTTCGACTGGGCGCGGTAGCTCACGCCTGTAATCCCAGCACTTTAGGAGGCCGAGGCAGGGGGATAACCTGAGGTCGGGAGTTTGAGACCAGCCTGACCAACATGGAGAAACCCCCATCTCTACTGAAAATACAAAATTAGCTGGGCGTGGTGGCGCATGCCTGTAATCCCTGCTACTCTGGAGGCTGAGAGAGGAGAATTGCTCAAACCTGGGAGGCGGAGGTTGCGGTGAGCCGAGATCGTGCCATTGCACTCTAGCCTGGGCAACAAGAGCGAAACTCCGTCTCAAAAAAAAAAAAAAAAAATACATGTATGTGTGTGTGTGTGTATATATATGAGAGAGAGATGTTTTCTATGGGAAGATTAGTCTAATACAAGCTGTTCTGTCATGGCAGGACCCAAAAGTCCTACATCTAGATTTTTATTTTTATAAGCATTATTTGAACTGTAAATAATTGATTTTTTTAATCTTTTTTCTTCAGATTTTTGTACCTCTTAAGAGCTGTATAACCCAGACTAAATATGCAGTGCATTTTTCAGAACTGATCCCTATATGTCTAGCAAAGTAAAAATTTTTGGCTATATATTCTAGTATAACAAATATTACAAACTTGTTACTTATGTTTGAACCAAAAGCATGCATAATAAAATGAGAAATTTTTTTTACCTTATCTAGTAAAAATATAACTAATGTTATGTAAAGTATGTAAGTTCCTAAAAGTGTTGTTTCCTGACCTCTTATTTTGTGTGAAATACATGCTCTAACATTATGGATGTTTGCAGGTCTCGACACAGGCGATTTTCTTACAGCCAGTCTAAATCTCGTTCCAAATCATTACCAAGGCGGTCTACCTCAGCAAGGCAGTCAAGAACTCCAAGAAGAAATTTTGGCTCTAGAGGACGGTCAAGGTCCAAGTCCTTACAAAAGAGGTCCAAGTCAATAGGAAAATCACAGTCAAGTTCACCTCAAAAGCAGACTAGCTCAGGAACAAAATCAAGATCACATGGAAGACATTCTGACTCAATAGCAAGATCCCCGTGTAAATCTCCCAAAGGGTATACCAATTCTGAAACTAAAGTAGAAACAGCAAAGCATTCTCATTTTCGGTCACATTCCAGATCTCGAAGTTACCGTCATAAAAACAGTTGGTGAACAGCAACAGAAAGAGCACCACGCAGTCTTTAATATAAGTTATTAAACTCTCATTATGTTAAATAAAAATTCTTTAAGGCGTACAGAAAATGCGAGTTGATATTAGTTACTTTGGGCATATGGAACAAATAAAATCTCTAGCTTTGGATTAATACAAATTTGGTCTCCATTTAAAGGGCCCACACTACAAATTATGATTTGTCTGATGTCACCATTTTATGGACCATTTTTTATTTACATTGTGGTAGAAGGGTACTTTTCAAGGGAAATGAGTAAACTGGAACTAATTTTTAAAATTCTACTTGCATAGTATTAGTACTATTAATAATACCTTTTACACAAATATTTTTGACTTTAAAGCACTTTCATGTAAAAAGTAACTATGACTGTATAATTGCATAGAGCAGACTTAAGCTGTTTGACACCTATGTCTCTTTTGTGTCTTCTGTTTAAACTTGGGCCAATTCCTGGTGGATGTTAGTTCATATTACAAAATTCTGATGTTCCAAAAAGTAGAATTTATATAGAGATCAAACATTCAAAAGATACATTCTCTCCTAAGCTCAAAGGTTATATTTTTATTGGGTAGAACAGTATAGGTAAGTTAACATGAAATTGCATCCTGCACCATGTCCACATTAGTAATATCAGAACTTTTGAGAAATACTGGATTTTGAATGGTTTGAGACTAATTCTTTAAAAATTAGGCTGAGCAACACTCACAGTCCAAAAATATTCATATTAAGATTTACACATTTGAAGAATGGTACATTTTGTATAAAATCATATTTGATACCATTATTTCCACATACCTACTTTTCATCTGTTGCTTAATTTTTTCTTTTTAGAGTTCTTGCTCAACTTTATATAGAATAAGTCTTATTATTTTTGAAAGAGTGTTTAGTACCTTGTATTAAGAAACTTGGCCAAGCGTGGTGGTTCACTCCTGTAATCCCAGCACTTTGGGAGGTCGAGGCGGGCAGGTTGCTTGAGGCCAGGAGATTGAGACCAGCCTGGGCAACATGGTGAAACCCTGTCTCTAAAATTTAAGAAGAAGAAGAAACTCAAGACTACATCTTCAAAAAACAACTTTGCAGTATTTGAATTTTACATTATACTGCCCTTCATTTCTGACAGCCAAATAACTTTACTGATATTTATTGCTTTTGTAGTTGTTATAACTAATAATTTCTTTGAAAATGTATTGTAGTTTATGTTTTTCAAAGGGTTTTGGTAGTGTTTGTGATAGAATCGTTTTGCATATGATTATTATAGGGGATATATTTATAGAGCTCTACTTGTATACTTTGTGACTTATATTATGAAAACTTCTAAGTTCTCAACCCGTACAGTTAGTATTTGTATCCAGAGTGTTTAAGAAAAAAATCTGTCTTATATTTTTAGTATATAGGAGCCAGTGTTGCTTCTATTTGTTTTGAATACAAATTCCAGTTTTCTTTGCATATTAGATCCCATATGTAAGAAACAACCTTACACAATAATTTGTATGCTGGTAATATTTGGACAAGTGCCGTAAATTAATGTATATTGTACTTTCTGAATAGATTTTCTCTAATCATAGCAAAATTTATTACAAAACTACAACTCTTTGAACTATTCTGCTATAATAAAATTTAGTTATAAAATGATGTGGCACTACTGAAAATCTAAAGGATAATCTGAAGAATGAGTAAGACAGATATTGATAGTAATTTTTAGTATTTTCAAAATGTTTGGGTTCATACACATAAGTGAAATCATTTTAAAAACTAGGGGCTGGGCACAGTGGCTCACACCAGTAATCTTAGCACTTTGGGAGGCCAAGGCAGGAGGATTGCTTGAGCCCAGGAGTTTGAGACCAGCCTGGGCAACATAGCAAGACCCCTTTATCTATAAAAATAATAATAACTAGGTACCATTGTGAAAAATAATAACTAGGGATTGATTATAGTATCTTTACTCTGTATTCACAAATTGGTCTCTATATTCCTGAACATATTTAATCCTTTGATTTACCTCTGACTAGGTTTGTCATTGTAATCCCTAGGCTGCTTAGGAGGATACCATTTGGTTTGATGAAAAAGCTGGAATGATAATAGCTCAAACTCTTTTGAGCATTTAGTACATGCTTGGCACTGTTCTATATGTTTTAAGTTATTCACTCATGTATTTAACCATCAACACTCTTAGGAGGTAAATATCCCGCAATTACTTTTGCACCAACCTAGTACCACTGCAGACGAGGAAACAGATGGCAGAGAGGCTAAGTTACAAGGGCACACAGCCATAAACTTTGGATCTGTAGAGTGACGGGGCTTCAGAGTCCTCTTCCTGACTGCTGTTCCCATGTCTTTTGCAAAGAGAAGTCTTTGACAGGTATATGCTTTATTAAAATCATCTTTAGAAAGAAATGAGAGAATAGAAATTAGAAAATGACTGTAGGCTTTGATGAAAATGACTTGTGACTAGGTGAAAATTGTTTGGCTGGGTATCCTGGAAAATGGTCTTCTGGGAATATCTATATTCTAGGGTTCAGTTTTGTCATAGAATTGTTGCTTGGCCCATTTAAGAGAGATACTTTAAGTTGTTTATTAATAAATCAAATGTTTTAATTTTAGACATCTGTGATCAATTCTTTTAAAGACTATATTTATTTAAGTACTTCCCAAGTTTAGTGCAGGGGTACTACCTACCATTTATTCAGGATCATAGAGGGTAAGTTAGGGTCAAAGAAAAGCAGCTGCCATGACAGCTCCTTGCTTGCTTTGTCCCCAGGAATAATGCACAAATAATTTATAGCAGCTGATATTTTTCGGTGTTAACAGATAATAGGGGAATTTGCTGAAATTTTTATTTGGAGCCTCGGATTTAATTTTAGGCCACTGGGCTAATTTATTTTTAAATGTAAGTTAATTCCAGTACTTTATTTGTAAAGTTTACTTGAGATCTAACTATTCTAAGACATGCTGTTGCATTACAAATAAGAATTGCTGCATTTATTTTGATCCCATTGCCAGAGGCAAAATTAGTCAAAATTTAAAGGTATGTAGAAATACTTTTGTAATCCTTCTAAACTACATTAAATTTCTGGCTGACCGTGGTGGCTCACACCTGCAGTCTCAGCACTTTGGGAGGCTGAGGTTGGCAGATCAACATGGTGAAAGCAGGTCTCTACTAAAAAATACCAAAAAAAATTAGCCGGGCATGGTGGTGCATGCTACTCGGGAGGCTGAGGCTCGAGAATCTCTTGAACCCGGAAGGTGGAGTTTGCAGAGAGCCGAGATGGTGCCACTGTACTCAAGCCTGGGCTACAGAGTAAGACTCTGTCTCAAAAAAAAATAAAATTGTAATTTCTTAGATTTAAAAATTTGTTTTCCAAAGACAAAGAGGGTAGTAGAATATGTAGGGTACTTGTATAGATAGATACATGTTAATGCAGTACAGTCTGGTGCAGGGGATCTTCACCTGTCATAATAGACCCAGAGCTTCAGGTCTAGGCCCTGTAAAGCGAAATGCCAAACTACTGTGTGTGCATTTCTCGAAAGAAAGGTGATGTAGTTTTACACAATTTTGAAACAAGTCCATGACTCCCAAGGGTTTAAGGACCAATGGTTCAGTGAGACATTTACAGATTTTGAAGTCAATTCAGTTTGAATTCTATACACATTTACTAGCTATGCAACGTTGGACAAGTTACCTAACATCTATGAGCCTCAGTTTCTTTACCTGTAAAATGTGGATATATTTGCCCCATTGGGTTAGGGTTAAAAAAAAAGATGCTTAGCAGAATGCCAAGTACCTGGTAGGCATTCAAATGTCAATTTCTTCTTTCATTTTTCTTATTTAAATATTTAGAAAACATTTCCTAATAAATGTGGATTATGCACCTTAGCATTTAAATCACTCCCTGGATGAAAATAGGGTATTGAGGATACCCTAGGTATATGTTTGGTTCACATAATTCAAAACACCATACTCAACCTACATCTGTTTATAAACTAGTAAATAGGTTACAAATTAAAATATCTAGGCTGGGTGCAGTGGCTTGTGCCTGTAATCCCAGCACTTTGGGAGGTTCCGGGGTGTAGGGTGGATCATTTGAGGCCAGGGGTCCGAGACCAGCCTGGCCAACATAGTGAAATCCCGTTTCTACTTAAAATACAAAAATTAGCTGCGTGTGGTGGCACACCTTGTAATCCCAGCTACTCAGAAGGCTGAGGCAGGAGAATTGCTTGAAACTGGGAGACAGAGGTTGCAGTGAACCGAGATGGTGCCGCTGCACTCCAGCCTGGGCAAGAATGACTCGTCTCAAAAAATAAAAATAAAAAAGAGGCCAGTGCGGTGGCTGATGCCTGTAATCGCAGCACTTTGAGAGGCTGAGGCAAGCGGATTGCTTGAGGTCAGGAGTTCCAGACCAGCATGGCCAACATGGTGAAACCCTGTCTCTACTAAAATTACAAAAATTAGCCAGGCATGGTGGTGGGCACTTGTAATCCCAGACACTCAGGAGGCTGAGGCAGGAGAGTCACTTGAACCTGTGAGGCAGAGGCTGCAGTGAGCCAAGATCACTCAACTGCACTCCAGCCTAGGCAACAGAGGGAGACTCCATCTCAAAAAAAAAAAAAAAATTTACTGTGTGTCAGGTTTCAGATTCTTTCAGAATGTTGGTAGATTAAAGGGTCAGTCTCTTCACATGAGAGACTGCCTAGCCAGTAGTTAATATTCAGTCCTATAACTACATTGCTTGCATGTTCATTACTGTTTGGTTTTGTGTGTGCTAAAGCTTGTGTAAGGTGAGTAGTTCCTCAGAAAATGTGTAATTGAAGCGAGAAGCAAAATTACTACTCTAGGAGTAAAATTCTATTAACCAAATGCATAAGTACTACCTGCTTTTTAGAAATTTGCTTCTTAGAGGTAGATGGAGGGACACGATCCAGAATTCTTAGTATTTGCTTGTGACCACCTGTTTTGTTTACACGATCCAGAATTCTTAGTATTTGCTTGTGACCACCTGTTTTGTTTTTACAGAAATGTAGCTTATAAGACTGATCACCTGTTATCTAAAGAAACAACTATAGCCAGGCACGGTAGCTTAGGCCTGTAATCCTAGCACTTTGGGAGGCTGAGGTGGGAGGATCATTTGAACTCAGGAGTTTGAGACCAGCCTGGGCAACATAGACCTCATCTCTATTAAAAATAATAATAATAATAATAAATTTTTTAAAAAAACTACATTCCAGTTTTCTTAGCTTACTCCTAATAGTATGGACTTAAAATGCTGTTAAGTTGACTTTAATGTCAACAAAAATCTCAATATAAAATAGCCTTCTAAGCCCCAACTGATACCCTGTTTTTTTTTGAGACGGAGTCTCGCTGTCGCCCAGGCTGGAGTGCAGTGGCGTGATCTCGGCTCACTGCAGGCTCTGCCCCCCTGGATTCATGCCACTCTCCCGCCTCAGCCTCCCCCGTAGCTGGGACTACAGGCACACGCCACCTCGCCCAGCTAATTTTTTTTTTTTGTATTTTTAGTAGATACGGGGTTTCACAGTGTTAGCCAGGATGGTCTGGATCTCCTGACCTCATGATCCACCCGCCTCGGCCTCCCAAAGTGCTGGGATTACAGGCGTGAGCCACCGCGCCCGGCCTGTTTCTTTTAATAATAAGAAAACATCAACGGACTTTTGTGGGTTGGGGGAATTACACTTGTGAGGCAGTATCGGATTCATAGTAACAATTTTACTCTGTTAAATATCTTTTTGGAATTGATATAAGCTATTAACTTGTCAGACTCTTCTAAGCAATCTTATGTTTTTAAAATAAGAAGGGGCCAGGGATGGTGGCTCACACCTGTAATCCCAGCACTTTGGGAGGTTGAGGCCACAGGATCACTTGAGCCCAGGAGTTCAAGACTAGCCTGGGCAACATGTTAAGACCCTGTCTCTGCAACAAATTGTTAAAAATTAGCGGAGTGTGGTGGCGCGGGCCTGTAGACCTCCTACTCAGGAGGCTGACGTGGGAGGATCACTTGAGTCCAGGAGGTCGAGGTTGCAGTGAGCAGTGTTTGCACGACTGCACTCCAGCCTAGGTGACAGAGCGAGACCTTGGCTCAAAAAAAAAGAGTGTTACTCAAATTTATCTTAACACTGTGAAGTACTTATATAATTTTTTTTTTTTTAGATCAAGTTTCACTCTGTCACCAGGTTGGAGTGCAGTAGCGCAATCTCGGCTCACTGCAAACTCCGCCTCCCAGGTTCAAGCTATTCTCCTGCCTCAGCATCCCGAGTAGCTGGGACTACAGGCGTGTGCCACACGCCCAGCTAATTTTTGTATTTTTAGTAGAGACGAGGTTTCACCATGTTGGCCAGGATGGTCTCGAGCTCTTGACCTCGTGATCCGCCCACCTCAGCGTCCCAAAGTGTTGGGATTACAGGTGTGAGCCACCACACCTGGCCAGTATTTATATAATTTCATAAGACTATTAGGAAAAACATCTTTAAACATTCATTGTTGTCAGTAAACCTTAAAATTTTGCCTTTAAAGTGTTAAATGTAGCTGAATTTAAAATACTAATATTCTAATTAGAATGTTCATTACAGTTTTGTTTGTTTGTTTGTTTTTGAGACGGAGTCTTGCTCTGTTGCCCAGGCTGGAGTGCAGTGGCACGATCCGGCTCACTGCAAGCTCCGCCTCCCAGGTTCATGCCATTCTCCTGCCTCAGCCTCCCGAGTAGCTGGGACTACAGGCGCCCGCCACCACGCCCAGCTAATTTTTTCTATTTTTAGTAGAGACGGGGTTTCACCGTGTTAGCTAGGATGGTCTCGATCTCCTGACCTCGTGATCCGCCCGCCTCGGCCTCCCAAGGTGCTGGGATTACAGGTGTGAGCCACCGTGCCCGGCCCATTACAGTTTTTAATGGATATAGTCATAGATCATTTAATGACAGGATACATTCTGAGAAACACCTTGTTAGGCAATTCTGTTGTGCAAACATAAAGTGTACTTACACAAATCTAGAATGGCATGTATATTTTTATTTACGTATATTTTTTCATACGGAAATTCAAATGTCCCAGCACCATTACTGAATACCAGTAATGGCGATGTTTCTGTGACTTGATCTGCAGTGCCACATTAAGTGCCATGTATCAGGTTTCTATATATGCTCCATTATAATCTTATGGGACCACCATCATATATGTGGCCCATTGTTGACCTGAATGTTGTTATGCAGCGCATGACTATATAAATTCTAGTAATTTTTGATATTGTTTTACACTTTATAATTTCTTACTCGTATTATATATACTATTAAATGGGATTTTTTTAAATGCCACTTAAAAACATGGATGAAAATTTTGTATTCTAAAGTACAAATTGTCCTTTATATAAAGCTCTGAGCTGCCTGTCAGTGGTCAAATATAACTGATACTCATTTGGGCTTTTGTGACCACACCCTGTCCACCCTTTATTTTGACCAAAAGATTGTAGTTTCAGTGTCTATCACAGAAAGTGGAACTACATCACTTAAGGAATAATTTCAAACAATGCTTTTAGCATCTCATTTACTCCACTGGTGTTAATTCAGCATTAAAGGCTTTAAAAGGCAGGAACCAGTGAAATGTTAAGAGTTGCACACTGCCTTACACTCTACTCCCTAGTCACTTCAGTGCTAAGTAGCCCTCAGTCAGCCCTTCTTTTCTGGGGACATGCATCTTTTTTTTTTTTTTCTTTTGTAAGAGACAGGGTCTTTTTATATTGCCCAGACTGGAGTGCAGTGGCTATTCGCAGGCATGATCCCACTACTGATCAGCACGGGAGTTTTGACCTGCTTGTTCCCAATCTGGGCCAGTTCGCCCCTCATTACTAAACCTGGTGGTCCCCCTTCCCGGGAGGTCACCATATTGATGCTGAACTTGGTGTGGACCCCCAACTGGCATAGCACAGTACAGCCCAGAACTCTTGGACTCAAGCCATCCTCCGGCCGCAGCTTCCCAAGTAGTTGGGACTACAGGCACACACCACCGTGCCTGGCGACCTGCGTCATGAACACATTTCCTTTCACTGCTTGCAGTTTGTTATTCCACTTTCATTTCTTTAACTCTCTTCTCAAACCATGGACAGTTATAAATCCCTTTCAGAATGTTTGTAGAAATAGTCTCACTACGTTGCCAGGTCTCGAATGCCTGGCCTCAAGTGATCCTACTGCCTTGGCCTCCCGAAGTGCTGGGATTACAGGCATGAGCCACCAAACCAAGCCCTTTTCAGAATCTTTATAATCCCAACTTACCTCTTTATCCTTCTCTAATTATTCTTCAAGTATTAACATTTATGTTAACATTAACATTAAATGTTATCTGTCACATTTCCTAAATAAGCCAGTGCTTAAATATGTTATTGTTTCTCTAATCTTTCAGCTCTTATTTACAATGGCCTTAGTGTTTCTGTCATTAACTAGAGTTCTGTATTTTTAGATGTTATAACCAACTAACCAACCTACTTGAAAATGCAGAGGAAAACATTCAGAAGATTCAAAGTTTACAACCTCGTAAGATCAACTTATTTGTGCTGTATGCTACACATAAGTGAGCTTTTAGAATTATTAGTAAAAAAAAAAAGCAAATATTCAAATTATATATAATGTTGGAGTGAACCAGTAAAGCAGCCTTAATTTTCCCCAACTCTATTTTCTTTAACACTTTATTACAAAAATCTTCAGTATAAAAAGAATGTTAAATGTAGCTGAATTTTAAAGTGGAACATCCATATACCCACTACCTAGATTCTACAGTTAGCAGTTAATTACACCTGCTTTGCCAGATATATTTCCAGCTATCCCCCAAGTATTTTGAATTTAACAAAGTATTTTTAAAAAAATTGGAATATTCGTACATGGGGTATTCTAATTAGCTAAAGTATACCCAGTAAACCTTGGTTGAATACCTTTCATAAACAATTCTGTTTTCTTATTTTTGAAATTCAGGATCTGGTCTCAGGCATCACATGATTACAGGAACTTAAGAAATAGACCTGGATGGTTAGGAGACTGGACTGAATGCACAGTGACTCTAAGAGCCTTGAAAGTCTGGTAGAAAAGGGACATTTCCAGTCTTTGATAGTAATCATTTCTAAAATTTGAGAGAATTAAATGCCTAGTCATTTGAAGAGTAAGGTTAATTTTGCTCCACTTTGGAAGGGATTGTTGAAAGCTCTTGTTTTATAGTTAGAAAATCCCCTCAAATTGTAACTTATCCAAAGTTTTGATGAGACCAAAAAGCCCTCTGATTCCATGTTGTCAAGTAAAGTGAAATAATAAAGATCTTGTGTTTAAAAATCTTACTGTTAGTAGGCAATTGTGAGTTCAATTTAAATCAAACATTTGCAATTGGAAATAACCAAAAGTCATCAAAATGGCTACAAAAAGGAAGAAATCACTTAAGAATCCTGAAAACAAAAAGGGAAAACGTTTTCGGCTGGGCGTGGTGGCTCACTCCTGTAATACCAACACTTTAGGAGGCCGAGGCCAGTGGCTCACTTGAGCTCAGGAGTTTGAGACCAGCCTGGACAACACAGTGAAACCACATGTCTGTGTCCCTGTAGTCCCAGCTACTCCGGAGGCTGAGGTGGGAACATCACTTGAGACCAGGAGGCAGAGGTTGAAATGAACTGTGATCCCGCCACTCCTTGCACTCCAACCTGCGTGACAGAGCAAAACCCTGTCTCAAATAGAAAAGGCCCAGTGGGGTGGCTTATGCCTGTAATCCCAGCACCTTGGGAGGCTGAGGCAGGCAGATCACTTGAGGCCAGGAGTTTGAGACCAGCCTGGCCAACGTGGCAAAACCGTGTGTTTACTAAAACTATAAAAGTTAGCCAAACAGGGTGGCACGCACCTGTAGTCCCAGCTACTTGGGAAGCTGAGGCAGAATCACTTGAATCCAGGAAGTGGAGGTTGCAGTGAGCCAAGATGGCGCCATTGCACTCCAGCTTGGGTGACAGAGCGAGACTCTGTCTCCAAAAAAAGAAAAGAAAAAAGAAAACATTTCTACTTGCCATCCCTTGCCCAAGATCCTAAAATGCCAAGATGCCAAGAACATATTTGTAATTTGCATTTGACAACGTCAGATTAACGAACTCTAATCTTGGAATAAGAGAACTATCTGTAATAATTTAGTAAGAGCAGCCATGTATATATAACCAGCTTTGGGGGAGTGTGATTATTATCTAGTGTCTTTACAACCAGACATAACACATATTTTTCTGAATGCTAATTGTATTAGACTAGGAAAAATTACTTAACTTTCCTGAATCTTTTTTTCCACATTCATAAAAATATTGTGTGAATAACTAGAGAAATGAGGTATTTTTATCATTGTTTAATGTCATTTTGTCTTTTAAAGTATTGTTAAATGTTCAAGATTATCTGACCTCTTCTAATTAAATGCAGCTTGAATAGAACATGCAGCCTCCTTTGATAAATGTGCATCTGACTTTCATAAATTTTGTAGGATGCTTCTATCAATTGTTCCACTTTGTCCCTTTTTACCATTACTAAATTCAGAAACTATGATTAATGCCACATAATCTATGATAAGCTATTCCTTTAACGAGGGAATTTAAAATTTGTGTAGCCAGTTCTACACTAAGCCCACATTATTATAAACCCTGCTCTAGAAAATGAATTCTAAAATCTCAACAGTGGACCCTCACTAAATGCAACACCTTTTATAAATCTTAAATTGTTATTGAATTTGGTATTTTTATAATTCAAGTTAACAAAACAAGTAGTTCCTGAATTACATGATTTGTGTTTATACAATTCTGTCTCCTACACCATCTCATCTCACAACACAGGCATACTTTCCTTCCCCATTTGAAAACTTATGGAACAGTTTCTGGAAGATGTCTAGATTCAGAAGGAAAGAAGTACAACAATGAGAAAACAACTTGGAGGAGTTAGCTCAGGGATCAGACTCAGCAAGGCAATTCTGTGATTTTAAAATGTATTTAGTTTAGCAATGTCCTTCAAAAATTTAAATATAGGAGTATGATGGGACTATCAGCCTTTCATACCCAAGGATACATATACTTGATTCCTTCAACCTGAAGCAGATATTGATTGCATATAAATTGCCTTCCACCCACGAAAACAAAGGATAGTTTATCCAGCAATAAGATGAGGAGGGTTGTTAGGAGATGAGAGAGCTGCAAGAAGAGATAGAGAGTTATAAAAGATCAGTTTCACCCAATTTCAAATTGTAGAAAAGGGAAGGAAACTTTATTCCCCCTTTGCACCAACTGGGCCTCTGCTATCAGAATTCAGAATTTAAATTAGAACTGTCTGCTAACACAGACTTTTACAGGTACGGAAAAAAACCAACCTCTATGTAAGTTTCATGAGGAAATTCTAATTCAACTACTATCACAGTGAAGTTGACAGTCCATAGGAGGCAGAGAGGATGAGGTCAAGACTACTGGTAAAGCATTATTATTTTTAGACAGGGAGTCTCACTCTGTTGCCCAGGCTGGAGTGCAGTGGCGTTACCTCGGCTCACTGCAACCTCTGCCTCCTGGGCTCAAGAGGTCCTCCTGCCTCAGCCTCCCAAGTAGCTCGGAACACAGGCATGTGCCACCACACCCGGCTAATGTTTGCATTTTTAGTAAAGACGGGGTTCCCTATGTCACCCAGGCTGGTCCGCAACTCCTGGACTCAAGTGATCTGCCCCCCTAAGCCTCCCAAAGTGCTGGGATTACAGGCGTGAGCCACTGTGCCTGGCCTAAAAGCATTAAATCTTACGGGAGAAAAAGGAGAGGATAGAGACAAAATATTCCACTCCCATTTCCCTGTTGTCATTACTGCTTTGTGCACTATTTACCAAAGCCATACCTCTGGATCTGACCTATTTTCTATCTACTTGCTATGCCTTTCCACATGGATGTCCTAGACGCACCCCAAAGTTCAACGTGCCAAATCAAAATGACCTTCCTTTATAATCAAAATGACCTTCCTTTATAATTCTGATCCCCCTGCAATCCCCTAATTGGTAGTTTTATCCTTCAAGTTGCTCAGTTTCAAGTCTTTCCCTTACCCTCTATTCAGATGCTCAATCCCCAATTCTAGCTCTAAAACATTCCCCCAAATAAGCCCATACCTCTGATAATGCCCTCTAGGCCCTTTTCTCTTTTGAGCTACTGAAATATCCTAAGTAAGTAATCTGTTTCAAGCTTTCCCTTATCAAGCTGTCCTCTGTATTTCTATGTTTTCTTTTTGAAGCAAGAATTCCATTCCCTTACTCATAAACCTTTGAGGACTGCCATGCTTACAGAATAAAGTTGAAGCTCTTCCGCGTGACACTGAAGGCCCTTCGTGTTCTTACCCCAATACACCTTTTAAAAGCTTTCCTTCCTTTCTTGCATTTCTCTTAAGCTACTGGACATTGTACATCTTTTTATTTATTTATTTATTTATTTTTGACATGGAGTATCACTCATCGCTCAGGCTGGAGCGCAGTGGTGCAATCTTGGCTCACTGCAACCTCCGCCTCCTGGGTTCAAGCAATTCTCCTGCCTCAGCCTCCCGAGTAGCTGGAATTACTGGCACCCACGACCACACCCAGCTAATTTTTTGTATTTTCAGTAGAGACAGGGTTTCGCCATGTTGGGCAGGCTGGTCTCGAACTCCTGACCTCAGGTGATCCGCCAGCCTCGGCCTCCCAAAGTGCTGGGATTCAGCGTTGTGCATCTTTTTACACCACCATCTGCTCAAACTTTTACCTCTCACAATTATTTTCTTTCTTTTGTGTGTCAAATCCTTATCTTTTAAGGCTCAACTCACTGTTACTTTTTTTTTTTTTTGAGATGGAGTCCTGCTCTGTCACCCAGGCTGGAATGCAGTGGCACGATCTCGACTTACTGTAACCTCCGCCTCCCGGGTTCAAGCAATTTTCTGCCTCAGCCTCCTGAGTAGCTGGGATTACAGGTGCCTGCCACCAAGCCCGACTAATTTTTTTGTATTTTTAGTAGAGACGAGGTTTCACCATCTTGGCCAGGCTGGTCTTGAACTCCTGACCTCGTGATCCACCCGCCTCAGCCTCCGTAAGTGCTGGGATTACAGGCCACGTGAGCCACCATGCCCAGCTCAACTGTGTTACTTTCTAAGGTGTCCGATTCCCAAAGAGAAAATTTTCTCACCAAAATTAGTCCCTTCACTCTAAGAGACTTTACCTTTTTCTCTCTTCAGGCATTTGTTGTTGTAGAGTGGGGAATACAGCTTATATTTTAGTTCTATTTGTCTTTTCTCCCATCCCACCTAAACTTTCAGCTCTGCCATTTATCCTTCTATTTCCTGAACATACATTACACGTAAGCCCTCACACATTAAATTGCAGACATACTGCTCAAAATGACAAGAGCTGAGAAATGTTGGGACAAGGAAAGAAGGGTGGTTGAGGCAGTAGGACTTGCATTACACTGTGTTGAATTTTTATAACCACGTGCAAAAATGTGTTGTTAAAACCTGTGAATGTGTCCCTTTCTAGAATCACAAACTGATGTGGGAGAGATGTCAGAACTCATTGTAGTCAGTCATTAGTATTAATATTTACAACACATTACTAACAAAAGCTAAAATTGGTGACTAAAAATTGGAGGCATCTTCAAACTAAACTTCTAAATGAGCTTCCCTTCCATTTGTGAGGAAGGTGTATCTGCATTTGTAAGGAAGGAATGGTGACTCACACAAAACATCAAACAGAAGTTCCTTGTATCTTCCATCTTCTTTACTTGACCTGATTGCTTAACATTCCCACTCAAAATCTGTCTCCCTTACTTCCTCTTGTCCTTTTTTTTTTTGTGAGACAGGGTCTGTTACCCAGGCTGGAGTGCAGTGGCCTGATCCTAGCTCATTGCAATCTCCACCTCTCAGGCTCAAGAGATCCTCCTGTCTCAGCCTCTAGAGTAGTCAAATACTATGCTCAAAAACCTCAATGCTGCTCCTGGTAAGAAAATGTAGATTATGGCCAGGCATGGCGGCTCACATTCAGCCAGTAAAGTAGAAGTCAAAAAAATCCAACCACACAAAATCATCTCCCAGTTACACATTCAAACATGAGAAACAGTCACACACAAAGAGTCAAGACTATTTTAAAAGGGGGGGCCAAATTATTATTATTTTAAAATTTGATTACAACCAATTTTGTTGGCATTAAAATTAGAGGCATTAAGCTGGAATGGATATATACCAAAACCAGAAATTGAGTTTAGCAAAAATGGGAATAGGAGTTGTTCAATAATTTCAGATTAGAAATCAATTTAGAGAAACAAACCCCATGCTTACATTGGTTGTGCCACAGATTTAAACTTCAGTAGTGCATTAGTAAACTGTTCACATTTAGATCTTCACCTTGAGATTTGACAGCTGTTTCTTGAAAAAAATCTCAGTACCTTGTGCAAATAAAATCGGTCTTCCATGTGCCTTAGCACACACTTAAAATTTATCCATTGTATATATACAAAACACCTGCAATGTGGGCAGGGCAAAATACATACTTTCATAACAAAACTATAATATACCTCTCAAGTATGAACAATATACACATAATACATGGTATACAGTATTTACAAAATATAAAATATAATACAAGCTGTTTGTATGTAATTTTTTAAACTCATCTTTTGCAATTGTATGTTGCAACAAGGCAAATTTCCATTTCTGTACCAATTTTCTCAAGAGTCCAGGGATATGGGAAAAATTATGTTTTACACACATACTGAAATCTGAAATCTAAGTTTGAACTTTCAGGAGCGTTTTTAAGTGTACTGCCATCAGCTCCCTGTTTTGGTTGGAATTTTCAACAGTGCTTCCCATCCAGTGACTAGGAGGCTTTGGAAGAACACTAGGAGAAGGTGGATCACTAAACTTTGCCCCAGCATAATTTTCCTTTTGGCTCACTTCAGTTAGAAATGCTGATTTCTTCAAATGCGAATTTTTAATGTTCTCGGTATTTTTAAAAGGCTTTTTTTCCTGCTTCTGAATTCTGTCAGATGAAACAGAATCCTGCCAAAAGTTGTTTTCATTTCTTTTTGCAGAGGTGATCTTGGTTAGTGGCAAGTTATATTTGCTTTTCTGTCTGTTTATCTTTGGTTGCTCATACAAGTGTATACCATGAACAAGCTGGCCATGGGGAAGGGCAATTTTCTCCGATTTTCCCATCTTTGATTTTAAAACCTACAAAGACAAGAACACAAAAGTAAATATAGTTTCTAGATAAAAATCAGTTATGAACCTCATATCACATATCTAATTTTGTTGTGTTTAAGTTTGCCCACAGCCATAGAAAAGAACAAAATTATGTTCTTTGTAACAACACATATGTAGCTGGGGGCCATTACCCTAGACGAATTAATGCAGAAACAGAAAACCAAATACCACAAGTTCCCACTTATAAGTGAATTTGGGAGCTAAACATTGGATACAACATGGATATAAAGTGGGGAACAACAACAGACACTAGGCACTACTAGAAGTGGGGTTGAGAGAGAGAGGGGGGACCTACTGGGTACTATGCTCACTACCTGGAATGGGATCATTCATCCTCCAAACCGCAGCATCACGAAATATACCCATGTAGCAAACCTGCACAAGTACCTCCTGGATCTAAAATAAAAGCTGAAATTACAAAAACTTTAATTGGGCATGGTGGCTCACACCTGTAATCCCAGCACTTTGGGAGGTCAAGGCAAGCAGATCGCTCGAGCTCAAGGAGTTCGAGACCAGCCTGGGCAACATAGCGAAACCCCATGTCTACTACAAATATAAAAATCAACCCAGCGTGGTAGCACGCGCCTTGGGAGGCTGGCTGAGGCGGGATCCCTTGAACCTGGAAGGGGGAGGCTGCAGTGAGCAGAGATCGATCGTGCCACTGCATTCCAGCCTGGAGTGCGATAGAGACAGACCCTGTCTCAAGAAAAAAAAAAAAAAAAAAAAAACAAATTTCTCTTTACTTTTAAGTTCACTCTTGTTCGCCACTAAAAATGCAGTTAATCACCACTGCTAGTTACCAGTATGCAACGTAAAGCAGTTCTAAAATGTCAAAACTAAAAAAAGTCTGAAATAACCCAAGTCCACCTTTCTACAACTGTAAGGAAGACTAATGAGCTCTCTTCCAAATACGAGTGCCAGAAACAATCTTTGCGGTGTACCTCCTACTTTCTAGTTTAGTAACTGCTTCAAGAACGCTGCTTCACTAATCTTAATCTTTCCTAACTTAAGTGGGCCTTATAGGAAGTCTTGAACAGATGGAAAAGCATAAGGCCACTAGATCACTGCACTACCACCGCTTGTAACGCGGTAGTAAGCAAGACACGACACGAAAGAGCACAACTTTCCACGTCAATAAGGTTCACTGCCAGAGCTCCCTGGTTAGTACCTGTTCTAGAAAACAGGCCAGGAAACAAGCACAAAAGCTTTTAGGTAATCACGGATATTTCAAAAGTCGTGGAATTTTAAAAGGTGGGAGACATTGAGAAGATAATTTAAAGAAACACGGTAGGCAAATTTAGTAATTTTTTCCCAAGGGCACAGATAAACTGCAAATCTCTAATTTAATGCAATATTCTTCACTAAATAACGAGAACTTTTTCATTTCATTATTATGAAGAGTAGTAAGTCATGGAACTTAAGTCCATCAAACGTTATTCTGACAAGACTTTGAAATCATTTCGTAGACTTAATCTCATTTAAATTTCTATCCATTTTATCCTAATCCAATAGCACTGCAATCAAACCGGCTAAGTCAATGCAATTGCTAACTCTTCTGAAAACTTATTCTGGACACACTAACACGAAGTACACAGTGGCAACGGTAATAAAATCAGTTTTGTGCGGCTCCTGCCAACTCTTAACTTAGAAGGAACCACTAAGTAGGTCAGGCCCGCGGCGGGCAGAGCCCCAGCTGGACTGCGCGTCCCACACGGGGAACCTCACATTTTGGCACAACTCCAACCAAACGAAACCGAGCCGCTCGGAGCCCACTCCACCCCCCACGGCGGGACTTTAGAGACCGTCTCCGCGTTTCACCGACTAGGACTGGGGCTCCCGACAGCCGGGAGGCCGAAAGCGGGGCCCAGCCCTTCCCCGGCCTCGCCTCCTTCATGGGCGCCGGAGCGCCGGGCACGTAGCGCGCGCTGACGTCAGCCCTCCCGCGGGCCCCGTCCCTGCCCCCACCCCGCCGCGCGCCCGGAACGCCGAAACCCCCTGGAAGGCCGCCAGTCTTCTAAATCGGGGCTGTTGCTGGGGCGCAGCGGCGCTTCTCATTGGCCGACTCCTGGGAGCCAATCAGAAGCGCCAGCGCATGCCTCCCCTTCCCCCTTCTTCCCCCAAAGCAAGAATGGAGCGGGCGTCACGGAAACTTCCCTCCCGAGTAAACAGCCGCCCCCACCCCGCCCCCACCCGCCCGACCCCCCGGGTGCAGGGCCTGCAGCCCCAGAGCTCGGCCGCGACCGTCTAAGGGCCCGACTCCCCAACGGCGCCCTGGCGGCCTCACCTCTTTTCTGAGCGGGGTTTGGCCGGGAGCCGCGGGCCGCAGCGGGGCAAGGTCGGGGCTGGCTCCCTCCGTGCGGGTCGCGGCTGCAGGACTCGGGGCCAAGGCGGCGGCCGGGCCCGGGACCTCCTGCACTCCGCTCGGGCCGGTCGCGGGGCTCCGGCCGCCCTCGAGACTCGGCCGGTGCTGCTGGTACTGGTGGAAGCGGCTGGGCAGCTGCCCTGCGGGGCTGGCCCGCACCTTCTTCTTTCGCCGCTTCTTTGGCGCTGCCCGAGGGGTGCCTCCCGCCACGGCGAGGCTGCGGTTGGGCAGAGCTGCTGGAGCGCGAGGCTGGGGGTTCAGACACGGGCCATCTCCCCCTAGGAAGTGAGGGAGGAAGAGGGTCGGGGGCAGTGCCCGGGGGTCCGGGATCCGGGGTAAAGGAGGCGGAGCCGTGGTCACCATCGGGAGGGCCCCGAAGTAACCTCGGGAGGAAAAGCCAAGCGGCGCAAGGCGGCCACCCAGGACGAGCGGCTCCCGCTGCGGGACGGAGACGACGGTCATAGCGCTAGGAAGCTTGTCGCTCAGCAACGAGGCGAGAAGGAGAAGGTGAAGCCAGTGAAGATAGGGTGGCGGCTATGGATGCTGCTAGGAGAGCCAGAGAAGATCGCGGAACATGACTCGGGCGGTGGCAGCGCAGCAACAAATAGCCACAGCCCCAGCTCCGAGTGTTGTTTTCGGAAGCTCCGCCCCGCGCCCGCCCACTTCCCTGCGAAAGCCCAATTAGAGTGCGACAAGGCAGGCCACACCCCCTCGCTCCGCCTCCGCCGCTTCGGGTAGACACACACAAACAACCAGCTTGCTGCAGCCTGGCACAAAGAGCGCGCACTGCGCAGGCGCTGCCAGCGAGCTCTTTCGGGAAGAGTCGGTCCCGCGAACAATGAAATTGGGTTTCCACCCCACCCTCCTTACCCCTCCCCAGCACGCCCCCGCGCTTCTCCCGGCTGGGGAGTGGTGGGACTGAAATGTCCCGGCGGAGTTTGTTGTTGGGGGTGGGTAAGGGAGGGGGCAGGGGGAGGGCGGCAGGAAGAACGGGGGAGGGGGGACGACTCTGGCAAGGCCACGGTTGCCTCCTCCGCTGCTGACCTTGGGGAAGTATCCGTTTTATTTTCAGCCCGACCTAACAGCGTTATCATTTTAAAACAAAGATTTCTAAGTACGCTGTAAGGATTTCTTCCCTAGCAATCGTGAAGAAAATCAGTCTACATTTAAATTATATCTACTGAAGTGTGGCTCACGATTATTTCATTTGGTTCAGCATCGCTGCTTATTAGTCCCGGTGATCAGAGTAAAAATCAAAGTGACTTACTGATTGAATTAGCCCCTCAATGTATAAAAAGTTCTCCGTAAATCCATAAACGGAAGTTGGAGTTTTTACTGATTTTATACTTGAAGGATTGTGAGACTTTGGGATCGCAACATTCTGCCTGGTTCCTTGAGGAGGCGGCAAGCCGGCTTGCATCTCAAAGGGAGAAAGTGAAACAGCTCTGCAACATACAGAGAGTATTTTGTTAGCTGCGCGTAAATAGAAATTTTTCGTGATCTCCCCGCACTGCTCAACCACAAAAAAGAATTGTGGCCATAATTTATCAAGCATTTATGTTCCAGGAACTGTTTTTTACCTAAATTGTCTCGCTTTAACCTCACAACAGCCCTTATGAATAGGTACTAAGAAAAATAAATCAGACCTCAGCTCTGCGAAGTCCGCAGGCTGTCACTCTCTTCCTTTCACTACTAATGCCTGGAGCAATTGTTTAAAGGCATTTTGTTCCTGATTAGCTGCCTACGCATTATCTTTACGTTTCTGAAATTTAAGATACAAAGAACAACGTACAGCTAGTCAAGAGCCCATGATATTTTAATGTAAATTGGTGAACAATTTAGGAGCTGCCTCTTTTCCTTTAAAAACCTGCTTGTAACTGTTGCTAATCCGAGTGTATATTCAGGGCATCTTGAATCTATGGTCCTAGGTTGCAGTCCTTAAGCTTGGCCTAATTTTGCCTCAGCTTCTTTTTAGAGGGACAGTACTGTATTTTATCCCCATTTTACAGCTGGGGAAACAGGCTTAGAAAGGCTAAAGGACTTGTCAAAGATCAAACGGTAAGTTAACATCAGAATTTGATCTCCAGTCCAGGTACTGCAAGACAAAAGTTTTAATTTTTTTTTCTTTTTTTTTTTTTGAGACGGCGTGTCGGGCTGTGGCCAGGCTGCAGTGCAGTGGCGCCATCTCGGCTTACTGCAACCTCCAGCACCCTGGTTCAAGGGATTCTCCTGCCTCAGCCTCCCTAGTAGCTGGGACTACAGGCAAGTGCCACCACACCTAGCTAATTTTTAAATTTTTTATAGAGACAGGGTCTTACTTGTTGCCCAGGCTGGTCTTGAGCTTCTGGCCTCAAGCAGTTCTCCCACCAGTGCCTCCCAAAGCGCTGGCATAAGCCAATGCCCCTGGCCCTGCAGAACTTTTAATTTCTGGTAAATTGATGCCTCTCCCTGAAATACAGTGTATTTTTTCAAGTCTCAGTTGGCTAGCCTTGCAGAACCTAATTTCTTATCATTATGTATTGACCTGGCCTGTTAACCATTTTTGTAGACTGATTTTGCCTCATTAACTTGTTATAATTAATAGAGTCATTGAAAGGGTTCATCATGCATGAGGCAGGGATAGAATGTGCACAGTTAGCTGTCTTCTTCAGGGCATTTGATTAGGCAAATCTTCATTTTGAAACACATTATTGAATTCTGTTTCTACATGGTCCTGTGTGACTCTGGTGCTGACTGACTATTGGATCTTCCTTCTGCCTGGCTGGTAGGTGTGACAGATGCTGTGGAGCCGTTCTTTCTGTTCTTGGTATGGTTAATTTTTTTCCCAGGACTGCTTGACTGATTCTCAGTTCCCACTATTCTTCTCTCCCTTCTTTCACAAGGAAAGTCATGTCTGTGCTTTATAAACTAATATATGCTTTAGATTTTTAAAAAATCATCCATATGTATAACTTTATTCTGCAATTTTTAAAAAATTAACGTCTATATTATCACATTCACTATCTTTTATAGTCAAACTGTTTATTACTAAATTTTTCCTTTGGAGAATCACTATGGACTTTAATAGATTCAAATAGTTTCAATTATCTATAATCATTTCCCTTTTTTGCTCAAACCTTGGGAAAGCCAAGATTGTAGCAGTCTTGTTGCCTGAAGTATTACCTGAGCTCCTTGTCTCACAACCAAGAAGATTAAGGAACGTGAACACCAAGAGTGAGGTGGGAGCAAAAGTTTAATAAGCAAAAGAGGAATGTTCTCCACAGCAGAGAGGGAGCCTGAGTGGGTTGCCGTCTTTACAGTTGAATACAAAGCTTTTATAAGCCACTCCCCTCTTCTCTGTAGCTGTTTGTGTAACTTCCCTTATATGTGAAGCTGTCTGTGTAACTCCCCTTATCTGTGCAGCTGCAGACGTGTCTTTAGGCAAACACAAAGCACAGCTTCTCTTGTTTGTGCAACTGTGGATATGTTTTGGGTAAGCACCCCCACTCTCTGTACAAGTTCCCCTGGAGCCCACCATGTACATGCCTGAAAAAGGGAGGAAACTTTTTCCTGGGAGCCGTCTGATTACACCAAGAACAAAAGCTTCTATATTGGGCCTTGCTTTCTTTTCTGTGCAGCTGCAACCTGAGTTTTTCCCCAGGCTGCTCTATTTGTGCCTTTAGCTTGATTTCTCAGGCTGTCTTTCTGTTTAAAAGAATTTTACCAAAGACTAGCTTTAGCTGTCTGCTAAATTTTTCCTTTTCTCCTCCCTCACTATTATCTCTTTAGCACTTCTCCCAAATATTTTTAAAAACATTTTTGCTTTATATCCATAACAAGATGTTCCATACTTATCTCAGCCTTTCTCTGACCCAAGACATGGAGTGAGCTATTCTATTCTATAAGAAATCTTCAGGCCGGGCGCGGTGGCTCACGCTTGTAATCCCAGCACTTTGGGAGACCGAGGCGGGCGGATCACGAGGTCAGGAGATCGAGACCACGGTGAAACCCCGTCTCTACTAAAAATACAAAAAAATTAGCCGGGCGTGGTGGCGGGCGCCTGTAGTCCCAGCTACTCGGAGAAGCTGTGGCAGGAGAATGGTGTGAACCCGGGAGGCGGAGCTTGCAGTGAGCCAAGATCGAACCACTGCACTCCAGCCTGGGCGACAGAGCGAGACTCCGTCTCAAAAAAAAAAAAAAAGGAATCTTCATTTCTTTAAATGAAGAAAAAGCAGCAAAATCTAGGCATCAGGGATCAACATCAGATTGTTCCTCATGAGACTTGAGATAGGAAAAAACAAACTGTTTTTCCTACTCTCCACTCACACACTCACAACAATCAACACAGCACACTTCTGTAACCTGATGCATGGAGTTTTCCCTCACACACCAAGCACTTTAGGGGACAAGAACTGTGTGTCCTATGTCTATCATTCAATTTAGTTCTGACATGTCTACCTGGAGTTAGAGTCAGATCCCACAGGTTAAGGGCTCAGTCCCACAAGACTGCCAGCACTTCAGACACCAATGACAAGTAGTAGGTTGTCACCTATACTTTTTGTTTGTTTGTTTGTTGAGACAGGGTCTTGCTCTTGCACCCAGGCAGGAATGTAGTGGTGCTATCATAGCTCACTGCAGTCTTGACTTCCTGGACCCAAGTAATCCTCCTACCTCAGTCTTCTGAGTAGCTGGGATTATAGGCGTCTGCCACTACTCCAGGCTAATTTTTAAAATTTTTTTTGTGGAGGTGAGGTCTCACTTTGTTCTCAGGATGGTCTCAAACTCATAGGCTCAAGTAACCTTCTCGGTCTCCCAAAGTGCTGGGATTACAGGCATGAGCCACTGTGCCAGGCTTCCCTCTACCCTCTTTTTGAGTTAGATTAATTTGCTAAAACAGATCGCAGAATGCAAGGAAACACATACATTTACTGGTTTATTATAAAGTATATATAGGATACAGGAGTCCAGGCATGGTGGCTCATGCCTCTAATCCCAGCACTTTGGGCAGCTGAGGTGGGTGGATCACTTGAGATCAGGAGTTCGAGACCAGCCTGGCCAACATGGTGAAACCCTGGCTCTACTAAAAATACAAAAATTAGCCAGGCATGGTGGCGGACACCTGTAATCCCAGCTACTCAGGAGCCTGAGGCAGGAGAATTGCTTGAACTCAGGAGGCAGAGGTTGCAGTGAGCTGAGATCATGCCACTGCACTCCAGCCTGGGTGATAGAGTGAGACTCCATCTCAAAAAAAAAAAAGAGAGAGCGAGAGAGGGAGAGAGAGAGATTATTGTTTATATTATTTTTTCTTCATTGCAAGAATTAACTCAGGTTACCTAAAGTAATGGTTTGTTTTAAGGATATGCACACATAGACATAAGGAAGACAAGAAGACTGACCACATACCAGGCCTCATAAGATACCAGGAAAACCTTCATACCCAGAACTCATGGAAGGAACAAGAATTATGATGTAGTACCTGACCGACTTGAAATGACATTTAGAAACTCAAAATTGATTCAAGATCCAATATAGCCTTAACTACTAGGTTATTTGTTACTTCTTAGCAGATGTTTGTTGAGCCTTACTCTAAAAGACTCAACCACTCTTTCTGTTTGTTCTTTTTCTGTATTTCTACTTCTACTATCACCACCACCTAGCTCGCTGTTTACCTAAAGTTCAAATTCCAGAGAGAGGGAAGCTGATTGGTTCAATATGGATTGGTCCAGACAGGATAATTGGATGATTAGTCAATATCATCTACATTCAACAGAACTCTCTTACTAGACCTGTGAGGGATGGCTTCTGGCCAGGATGGTGAGGCACCTGTCTATAAGGAACCACTTAGGTCCATTTCAGAAACTGTGGACAGACAAGCATTGAGAGGATTGGCCAGGCCAATGTAGTAGTTTTATGAGGTGGAGTTTTTTTAGGAATGAAAGTAAGAAATCTAGGGCAACTTCAGGAAGTAAGAATCCTAGGGCAACTCTAGGAATTTCTGACTTCTCTTGGAAAATTGAATTCCTTCCTTCCTTCCTCTCTCCCTCCCTTCCTCCCTTCCTTCCTTCTTTCCTTCCTTCCCTCCCTCCCTCCCAACTGGTGACATTGGTCAAGCTGGGGGACCAGACAGGGTAGGAAATATGAGGGTCAGGAGAGGCGAGAAGAAAGAAGAGTAAAAGATTGGCTCCTGGATTTCCAAATCTAGTTGACTTAGAGAGGAACGATAGCTTTGACAGGGATATGAAAACCAACAGGACAATTCGGAAAGAAAATATGACTATCTTTATTTATTTTTATTTTTATTTTTTGAGACAGATTCTTACTTTGTCACCCAGGCTGGAATGCAGTGTCGCGATCTCAGCTCACTGCAACCTCCGCCTCCTGGGTTCAAGCAATTCTCCTGTCTCAGCCTCCAGAGTAGCTGGGATTACAGGCGCCCACCACTACACCTGGCTGATTTTTTTGTATTTTTAGTGGAGACGGGGTTTCACTAAGTTGGCCAGGCTGGTCTTGAATTCCTGACCTCAAGTGATCTGCCTGCCTTGGCCTCCCAAAGTGCTGGGATTACAGGTGTGAGCCACGGCAACCAGCCGTGATTTTTTGTTTTTTTGAGGCAGAGTCTCACTCTGTCACCCAGGCTGGAGTGCAGTGGCACAGTTTCAACTCACTGGAAACTTCACCTCCCTGGTTCCAGCGATTCTCCTGCCTCAGCCTCCTGAGTAGCTGGGACTACAGAAGCTTGCTGCCATGCCTGGCTAATTTTTGTATTTTTAGTAGAGACGAGGTTTCACTATGTTGACTCAGCTGGTCTCGAACTCCTGACCTCAAGTGATCCACCTGCCTCAGTCTCCCAAAGTGTTGGGATTACAGCACTTGAGTCACCGTGCCCATCTGATTATCCTGGTTTAATAAGGTTTTCTCTCTCTTTCTGTCTCTGTTTCTCTCTCTCTTTTCCTTCCTTCCTTCCTTCCTTCCTTCCTTCCTTCCTTCCTTCCTTCCTTCCTTCCTTCCTCCCTCTCCCCCTCCCTCCCTTCCTCCTTCGTTCCTTCCTTCCTTTCTTCCTTTTTTCTTTTGAGACAAGTTCTCACTGTGTCACCCAGGCTGGAGTGCAGTGGTGCGATCATGGCTCACTGCAGCCTTGACCTCCCTGGCTTGAGCAATCCTGCCACCTCAGTCTCTGGGTAGCTGGGACTAGAGGCTCACGCCACCAAGCCAGGGTAATTTTTTATTTTTTTTTGTAGACACAAGGTCTGGCTATGTTGCTCAGGCAGCTCTTGAACTCCTGGGCTCAAGTGATCTTCCCACCACATCCTCCCAAAGTGCTGGGATTACAGGTATAAGCCACCGTGCCCAGCCAGGTTTTATTTTTCATGTTCTTCACTTTCAAGCCTGATGAAGCTGGGTACAGTGGTTTCACACTTGTAATCTCAACACTTTGGGAGGCTGAGGCAGGAGGAGAATCACTTGAGGCTAGGAGTTTGAGTCCAGCCTGGGCAACATAGCAACACCTTGTCTCTACAAAAAATGTAAAAAATTAGCTGAGCATGATGGCACACAACTATAGTCCCAGCTACTCAGGAGGCTGAGGGGAGAGGATTGTTTCAGCCTGGGAGGCTGAGGCTGCAGTAAGCCATGATTGTATCACTTCACTCCAGCCTGGGCAACAGAGTGACTCTGTTCCCCCAAGAAAGAAAAAAAAAATTCTAATGAATTGAAATTTTTATGTTTTCTCTCTTAAAAACAAAAGAATCCTCAAATAACTAAGTTGCTTTTTAGTTGCCTGTGAACTATATATACAAAAAGTGTTCCTACTCTTGTGCAAAATATGGAAATCTATTTATTTAATCATTCTAGTTATCCTTGGTTATTTCACTTGACATCTCCAGAATGGGAGTGAAATTATTTTCAAGAAGTTTAAAATAAATTAAGGAAAGTGGATTGAAACACACCCTGCCAAATCTCCTTTACTTTTCAGGCCTCAGGACAGTCAGTTCATTCTCGTCCTTCTAGTCAGCAACAATTCCATAAGGAAATAGCATATTTCATTTTTACAAAATACTGCAGTGCCCCAATTTTTACAGTATTTGAATTTAAAATGATAGGACAGAATAAAATTTCAAGCTGCAGAGCTCTTTCAACTATGTGATAGTAAAAGGTTACAAAATGAACACTTGTTTTGAAGAAATGCTTGTAATTTTTTAACCTGAATGAGACTGTATAGAGAGTTTTTTCTTTAGTTGTAACACCGGAACATAAGAAAAATGAGATTTGATTAATGATTTTCTGGCAATTCGTACTAAGAAAAAAACATTTTCATGTCCTTATAATGTCCAGAAAAATTTAGGATTTGTGCAAAACAAATCAAATTGACATTGCCTGAGTTATCTTTTTTTTTTTTTTTGAGACAGGGTCTCACTCTGTCATCCAGGCTGGAGTGCAGTGGTGTGATCTTGGTTCGCTGCAACCTCTGCCTCCCGGGTTCCAGTGATTCTCTCACCCCAGCCTCCAAGAAGTTGGGACTACAGGCGCGCACCACCACACCCAGCTAATTTTTGTATTTTCAGTAGAGACGGGGTTTCACCCTGTTGGCCAGGCTGATCTCGAAATCCTGGCCTCAAGTGATCTGCCCATCTCAGCCTTCCAAAGTCCTGGGATTACAGGCGTGAACCATCACGCCCAGCGAGTTATCTTTATAATGTTTTTATTTCATCCTCAAAAATTTAAGGTTTGTACAAGAAGACAAAACTGACATTCCCTAAGTTATGTAATTTTTTAAATTCCTGAACACACAGAGAAAGACCAGAAGTGTGTTTGGATTTCAGAGCTGAAGAACAAGCACAGCCACCTTCACAGGAAAGCTCAGGATGAACCTGTGTGGCTGATATTCTGCCAAGTTTTATTTGAGATATTGATTATGATTCACAGCCAAATATGACTCATTGCTATAAATGCTATATCTAAAATGATGGCATTAGCTTTTTGACTTTCAGGGGAGAGAAAAGGGTGATATTTTAGCATAACTAGTAAATTAACATATTACAGTTATTCTTAACATATGCAAGTGCATATAATGTGATTAGTTTAAATATTGACACTCATATTCTTTAATTTCTAATGTTCTTTAAGATACAGTCCAGCCAGAGGATCACTTGAGCCCAGGAGTTGGAGACCAGCCTGGGCGACATGGTGAGACCCCCCACCCCTGCAAAGAGTAAAAAATTAGCTGGGCATAGAGGTATGGGCCTGCAGTCCCAGATATTCAGGAGGCTGAGGTGGGAGGATCACTTGAGCCTGGGAGGTTGAGGCTGCAGTGAACCATGATTGTGCCACTGCACTCCAGCCTGGGTGACAGACTAAAACCCTGTCCCCCCCCAAAAAAAAAAAAAAAAAAAAAACCATAGAGCCCAGCCAGATAGATAGCTAGATCATCCCATAGGGAAGTCCATAAGCCAGTGAACTGCAGGGGCCAAGGGAAAACTTGCTCTTTGCCCTCTGAAGGTTTGCTGAAAAATCAGCTCACAAAAGACATTAATTGGAGAAAAGGCATAGAAATTTTACCTGGGGAGAATCACAGAGTGATTACTTACTCCACAGGGGAGTTTAGAAGCTTCTATATCATCCAGACAAAAAGGCTGTGGGAGGAAGAAGCAGCAGCATTCTGTTTAGAGGATTAGTAAAGAGAATGAATGATAGGGGAACAGAGCTTAATTTATACATTATCTCCTGAAAGAGTCTCTTCAGATGTGGTCTTACAGGAAGAGGAAGAAAAAAATTGTTCCTTTTGGTGAGTCTGGATCTTAGGCAGATGAAGGAACTTCAGCTTGATCCCGTGCTTTGGGAGAGATGGTGGGGAGTGTGGTCAGAGAAAACTTGAAGCTTCTTCCATTCAGCATATCAAAGCACTATATTTTGGGATACTGGTTTCTGAGTCCCAACAAACTCAGAGCATACAATCGGCCTCTTACTGCAGTATCCTAAAGTGTAAGCAGTCAGGCAAGGGTGACTTAATTTTTGAGGATCAAATCACACATACAATTAAATAGGAATAAAAGGAACCTGTAGGACATAAATACAGCAGAAGAAAAAATGTTTAAAGCCCCTCTAATTAATAGCCTCAATGTGTTAGGAATATAGTACATACATGAAACAAAAACAAGATGCAATAAAAAAAATTTTTAAAACTTGGTGGGATCACAGGCATGGGCCACCACACCCAGCTGAGAATCTGACCAGCAGAGCCTAGCCCAAGTTATAAAATTGTGAGCAAATAAAGTGGTTCCTCTCTCTATCCCTTTTGTCTTCTTCAAGGTTATTTTGAGCTATTATGTTTTGGGGTAGTTTGTTGTGCAGTAATAGATAAGAGAAAGTCACTTCAAGAAAACTAAGGATCTAGAACTAGAAATACCATTTGACCCAGCCATCCCATTACTGGGCATATACCCAAAGGATTATAAATCATGCTGCCATAAAGACACATGCACACATATATTTATTGTGGCACTATTCACAATAGCAAAGACTTGGAACCAACCCAAATGTCCATCAATGATAGACCGGATTAAGAAAATGTGGCACATATACACCATGGAATACTATGCAGCCATAAAAAAGGATGAGTTCATGTCCTTTGTAGGGACATAGATGAAGCTGGAAACCATCATTCTGAGCAAACTGTCGCAAAGACAGAAAACCAAACACCACATGTTCTCACTCATAGGTGGGAATTGAACAATGAGAACACTTGGACACAGGAAGGGGAACATCACACACTGGGGCCTGTTGTGAGGTGGGGGGAGGGGGGAGGGATAGCATTAGGAGAAATACCTAACGTAAATGACGAGTTAATGGGTGCAGCACACCAACATGGCACATGTATACATATGTAACAAACCTGCACATTGTGCACGTGTACCCTAGAACTTAAAGTATAATAATAATAAAAAAAAAGAAAACTCCTGGCTGGACACGGTGGCTCATGCCTGTGATCCCAGCATTTTGGGAGGCTGAGATAGAAGGATCACTTGAGCCCAGGAGTTTAAGACCAGCCTGGGCAACATAGGGAGACCCCTGTCTCTACAAAAAATAAAAAATTAGCTAGGTGTGATGGCATGCACCTGTAGTCCCAGCTTCCCAGGAGGCTTAGGTGGGAGGATCGCTTGAGCCAAAGAGGTCAAGGCTAGAGTGAGCCATGGTCATATCACTGCAGTCCAGCCTGGATGACAGAGCAAGACCCTGTCAAAAAAAAAAAAAAAAAGGAAGAAAGAGAAAGAGAGATAGATAAAGACAGAAAAAAGGAAGAAAGAAGAAAGGAAGGAAAGAAAGAAAGAGAAAGAAAAGGAAAGAAAGAGAAGAGGGAGGGAGGGAAGAAGGGAGAGAGGGAAGGAAAGAAGGAAAGAGGAAGGAAGGTAGGAGGGAAGGAAAATTTAAAATATTTATTGTGACAGAAATAAAAATTTGAAATTGAAAAATACAAGCAAATTTAAGACAATCTCCCCGAAAGTAAAATTTAAGGATGAATTTGAAAAGAAGGAAAAGGGAAAGAAGATCTGTCCAGGAGGCCCAATATTTCAAATAGGAATTCCAGACAGAGAAAACCGAGTAAATGAAGAGAGGAAATTAACAAAAAAAAATTTATGCAAATACACCAGAACTGAAAAACATGAGTCTGCAGGTTGAAGTAGCTCACTGAGTGCTCAGCACAATGTGTGAAATGAGTCCTACATCAAGAAACATAATAATAAAAGAGATGATCATTAATATCTTTTTAAAATCGCTTCTTGGCTTTTTGCCTAAGATCAAGTACAGTGTCTCTTCTTATCAGTTTAACATCTGATACGTCGTCTGTCTGAGGACAATATATTAAATGGATTTTTGGAGCAGGGAGATGGAATAGGAGCGTGCTCCATCCACTCCACGCATAGACCTGGTATTGCAGTACCTCCAGGATCCGTGCTTCCTCACCCCACATGCTATAAACTAAAAAAAAGAGGCCGGGCGCGGTGGCTCATGCTTGTAATCCCAGCACTCTGGGAGGCTGAGGCGGGTTGATCACTTGAGGTCAGGAGTTTGAGACCAGCCTGACCAACATGGAGAAACCCAGTCTCTGGTTAAAATATAAAAATTAGCTGGGTGTGATGGCATGCCCCTGTAATCCCAGCTACTCAAGGAGGTTGAGGCAGGAGAATAGTTTGAACTTGGGAGGCGGAGGTTGCAGTGAGCTGAGATCGTGCCACTGCACTCCAGCTTGGATGACAGAATAAGACTTCATCTCAAAAGAAAGAAAAGAAAGGAAGGAAGGAAGACAAAAAATTAAAATCTTATTATTTATTTATTTATTTTTGCAGTTTAAAACTTATGCATTGTTTATTTCTGGAATTTTCTTTCAATATTTTGGGACCTTAGTTGACCATGAGTAACACAAACCACAGAATGCGAAATGGTGGATAAGGGAGGGACGACTGTACATATTTTCGCCTAAGACAGTTCTGTATATTCTTCTGTTAACTGGGTAGCGAAAGCATATAGAAAGGTTTTAGGGGGATGCAGTGTGTTGCTCTTCTGTAATGACAGTAATTTACTTCAAGACATTGAAGGAGAAGGGGTTAAAGGAGTAAGAGGGAGGAAGAGAAGGATTCATTTCATGCCTACCTGTACAGAGACATTTTCTTGCATTCTACTTTTTTTTTTTTGAGATGGGAGACAGTTACTTTTTTTTTTCTTTTTCTTTTTTGTTTTTTGAGATGGGAGACAGTTACTTTTTTTTTTCTTTTCTTTTTTTTTGAAACAGAGTCTTGCTCTGTTGCCCAGGCTGGAGTGCAGTGGTATGATCTTAATCTCAGCTCACTGCCACCTCCGACCCCCGGGCCCAAGCAATCCTCCCACCACAGCCTCCCAAGCAGCTGGGATCACAGGCGTGTACCACCATGCCCAGCTAACCTTTTTGCACCTTTAGTAGAAACAGGGTCTCACCATGTTGGCCAAGCTGGTCCTGAACTCCCGACCTCAAATGATCCACCCACCTCGGCCTCCCAAAGTGCTGGGATCACAGGCATAAGCCACTGTGCCTGGCTACATTCTACTTTTAAACTTTGAACTAAATTTCATTAACAGTAAGCTTAGTAATAAGCAAACCCTTTAAAATGTGGCATAAAAAGACTGGGCACAGTGGCTCAGGCCTGAGGCGAAGGCCGGTGGATCATGTGGACTGCTGGAATTCGAGACTAGTCTGGACAACATGGCAAAACCCTATCTCTACAACAAAATACAAAAATTAGCTGGGTGGAGAGGGTGCGCGCCTGTGGTCCCAGTTACTTGGGAGGCTGAGGCGGGAGGACCACCCCAGCCCAGGAGGCACAGGCTGCAGCGAGGCGTGATCACACCACTGCACTCCGGCCTGGGAGACAGAGGCAGATGCTGTCTCCAAAAAACAAACAAAAAAGGGGGCATAAAGGATAGCTGTAGGGGCTCTCTTAATGTCTGACCATCCATTATTTGAAAGTAATGTTCTCTATAGAGTTAATTACATAATGGCATTGTAATTACTAAGTGCCCTTAAAATGAATATCAAAGGCTTTTACAAACTGGCAAATAAAATTTAACTCTGCAATCTTTATTAGGTACACGTTATAAAAGTTTTTTTGTTTTGCTTTGGTTTTTTTGAGGCAGGGCCTCACTCCATTACCCAGGTTGGAGTGCAATGTTGTGATCATAGTTCACTGCAGCCTCAAACTCCTGGACTTGATCAATCCTCCCACCCAGCCTCTTGAGTAGTTAGGAGTACAGGTGCTCACCACCACAACTGGCTAACTTTTTAATTAGTTATTTATTTATTTTTAGAGACAGAGTCTCGCTCTGTCGCCCAGGCTGGAGTGCAGTGGCATGATCTTGGCTCACTGCAACCTCCGCCTCCTGGTTTCAAGCAATTCTACCGCCTCAGCCTCCTGAGCAGCTGGGATTAGAGGCACCTGCCACCATGCCTGGCTAATTTTTTTGTATTTTTAGTAGAGACAAGGTTTTACCATGTTGGCCAGGCTGGTCTCAAACTCCTGACCTCAAGTGATCCGCCCACCTCAGCCTCCCAAAGTGCTAGGACTACAGGCATGAGCCACCGCACCTGGCTAATTATTTATTTTTTGTAGAGATATGGTCTTGCTGTGTTGTCCACGCTGGTCTTGAACTAATGGGCTCAAGCAGTCCTCCTGCCGTGGCCCCCCAAAGTGTTGGGATTACAGGCCTGAGCCACCATCCTCGGACTTTTTTATTTTTGAGACAAGGTTTTACTCTGTCACCCAGGCTGGAGTGCAGTGACACAATCATAGCTCACTGCAGACTCGAACTCCTGGGCTCAAGCAATCCTTCTGCCTCAGACTCCCAAGCAGTCGAGACCACAGGCATGCGCCACCACACCTGGCTAACCCCTGCACTTTTTGTAGAGACGAGGTCTATGTTGCTCAGCCTGGTCTCGAATTTCTGGCCTCAAGCGATCCTCCCTCTTCAGCTTCCCAAAGTGCAGGGGCTACAGGTGTGAGCCACTGCACCAGCCCCACATTACAAAGCTTTTAAAGCTAGGCCCAGAAGGTTCAAGGTTGTAGTACAACATGATCATGCTTGTGAATAGCCACTGCAGTCCAGCCTGGACAACACAGCAAGACCTGCTTCTCTTAAAAAAAACAAAAAACTAAAACAAAACACCTCTTGGCTGGGCGTGGTGGCTCATGCCTGTAATCCCAGCACCTTGGGAGGCCGAGGCGGGCAGAACACCAGAGGCCAGGAGTTCAAGAACAGCCTGGCCAACACAGTGAAACCCCATCTCCACTAAAAACACAAAAATTAGCCAGGTGTGGTGGCGCATGCCTGCAGTTCCAGCTACTTGGGAGGCTGAGGCAGGAGAATCGCTCGAACCCAGTAAGCAGAGGCTGCAGCGAGCCGAGAATGCGCCAGGTGACAGAGCTAGACTCCGTCTCAAACAAAAGACGCCTTCAGAAAACAACGTTACTCAAAATGCCTTGTGTTTAAATTTTAAAACTTTATTGGCTGACAGAAAACTGCCATACTTTCTTCCCACTACCATCCTGCTATTCCTGAATTCAGTTTGCAAAAAGAAGCATAGACCAAGAAGTGTTCCTTAGGTGCTCAACAGAATTTAAAGAAGTAGGAAAGATATGTTCACAATTAGAAAGTAAAACTTCGCTCTCAGTTCAAAAAAATTTTTTTCTTTGTACATGTTTTAAAGTACAGTTTTGTTTTCTTTTTAGGAACTGTGCAAAATGCCTATTTATAATGTCTTTGGAAGGATACCCCATTCTGTAATTGTGGTCTTCCAGATTCTTCTGGGTTACAGATGTTGAGATGTATTCCATGGTATTCGCATTTCTGATACATCCATGTTGTCTGGAAGAGACTTCCTTTCAGCTTTCTGACATCTTATCAAGAATTAGTAGAGGGGCAAAAATTCTTGCCCTGTTAGTTTCCACAATGCAGCCATTTAACACCATCTCATCCAAAATGATGTGAATGATGTGTACTTTATCCAAATTAAACATTATATCTAATTCACTTACTCAGCTGAAATACTCATCTAAAACTTCCACAGAGTTATGAATGAATTCATAAATAGCCATCTTGTTCTCAGTGTCATTAACTCCAACCACAATGAAGAGAGCTGCATACTGCCGATCTATCAGCTTAAAATCCTTATATTCAATGAAAGAGTGTTGTTCATTGGATCGAGGAGAGACAGCTCTTTATGACTTCTGTTTCCAGAAGTGTACGCTTATTAATATCCACATGTTCATAGTACTTAAAAAGTCGAGTCTGCCCTTGTTTATTCACCATGAGGAAAAATTTTATCGTTTTTCTTTCCTGGACAGTATTTTTCCAAATATAGTTCAAAAGTTATGACTTATGACAAGGGATGGCTGTAACTGGAACCTGTGCCGCTTGGGGTGTGATGGTCCTCTCAACGGCTTTTCCTGGAGACCCCCTCTCTCTTTCCCGCAGAATCTTGCTCCCCAACCTTCACTAGCTACGCAGTGCGGGCCTCCTCACGGCAGCCATTTTGGCTTTTAGTATGGCGTCTGCCATGCCCGGCTAATTAAAAAATATATATATTTGTATTGATAGAATCTCCTTGTGTTGCCCTGGCTGGTCTCAAACAACTGCACTCAAGTGACACTCCCACGGCAGCCTCCCAAAGTGCTGAGATTACAGGCGTGAGCCCCACTCTCAGCCCAGTCTTTCTAAGGGAAAAACGGGTCACACAGAAAGCATCAGAATTGGAATAGTATCTGAAATCTCAGTTTGAAGCTACAGGACAATGAACAATGACTTCAAAATTTCAAGGGTAAATTAATTCCAACTTAGAAGTCTGTTTCCTACCAAACTGTCAATCAGACATAAGAGTAGAATAAAAATCTTCCAAACACATAACACCTCAAGAAATTTATTCCCGATGCAATCTTTTCCAGGAAGCTACCGGAAGAAGTGCTTCACTGAAGAGAGTAAACCAAGAAACAATAAGACATGGAATCTAGGACGCATGGGAGCTCACTCCGGAGAAGAGTGAGAGGAATTTCTGGAGGGAGGGTAAGAGGCAGTCTCCATATGGCATCTGTACAAGAGGGCGAGAGAGCCGACTAGCCCAGCCTGCAGCAGGAGGACAGATGAGTCCTGGGGCAAGGGGAAGGTTTCAAAGAAGAAGATGAAATTGCTGGAATTCTCAGTATGTTTGGAGAACTTAAGAAGAGATGTACACTTCCGGCAGAGACCTTGGGGATGAATAAATGCTGGGTAAATAAAAAATGAGGTTAAAGAAAAGAGTGTAGGAGAGCCAGAGATCACTTCTAGTCCCCCTTTTGGTCTTAGGTGGGTTCTTCAGCTGGTTCTAGAAACCAAATCGACACCATGCAGATTAACAAGAGAAAAGCATACAAATTCATTAGTTTTGTTTTGTTTTGAGACGGTCTCCCTCTATCACCCAGGCTGGAGTGCAGTGGTAGTATCTCAGCTTACTGCAACCTCCACCTCCCAGGTTCAAGTGATTCTCCTGCCTCAGCCTCCGGAGTAGCTGGGATTACAGGCATGTGCCACCACACTCGGCTAATTTTTTTTAGTAGAGATGAGGTTTCACCATGTTTGGCCAGACTAGTATCGAACTCCTGACCTCAAGAGACCCGCCTGCCTTGGCCTCTCAAAGTGCTGGGATTATAGGCGTGAGCCACCGCACCTGGCCCAAATTCATTAGTATTACACATACATGGGGATCTTCACAAGAGCGTCAAGTCCAAAGAAATGGCCAAAGCAAGACAGTGTTTTTTTATACTTTTGGGACAAAGAATGATGAATCTGAGAAGAAAGCACAGAACAAAGGGGACCTGAGTGGGAGCAATACATTTCCAGGGGTGTCACTAGGAGATATATGGAAGATAAGGGTGATTTCCGTAAGTATATTTGTCAGGTACGTTGCAATCCCACTCTGGGATAATGGCTCTTTTTTGAGCCTTGTGCGGGAGAGTGCCCCTCCCAGAGGAATGTTGATGGCTTGCTGCATGCGGGAGAAGATGGTCAGCTTGCTCTTTCCGAAACTACAACATCTCCAATGTTTTCAACTCAAAATAATCAAAATACCAATTTGGTATATTTTGGGAAGGCATATCATTCACTTCTTCAAGCAAGTGTAAGCACTTATTAATTGCAAAAAAAAAGAAAAAGTACAAGAAATAGTCTCTATAGCACAATTCGTTATACATGTAAACATAAATATCAATAGAATTCAAACTTATGACATAATTGTATTAGGAGGATGGGGAAGGAGAATGTATGTATATATTTAAATGTCTTTAGATGACATTCTGGGTAATACTAGAGCTAAAAACCTCATCTTCATAGTAGAAGTCATCAGTTTATATCTAAAACCAAGGTATAAAAATTATAGCACTCTACGGGCCAGGCACAGTGGCTCATGCCTATAATCCCAGCACTTTGGGAGGCTGAGGTGGGCAGATTACCTGAGGTCAGGAGTTCCAGACCAGCGTGGCCAACATGGCAAAACCCCATCTCTACTAAAAATACAAAAAAATTAGCCAGACACGGCCAGACACGGCAGCTCACGCCTATAATCCCAGCACTTTGGGAGGCCGAGGTGGGTGGATCACTTGAGACCAGCCTAACCAACATGGTGAAAACCTGTCTCTATTAAAATACAAAATTAGCCGGGCATGGTGGTGCATGCCTGTAATCCCAGCTACTCAGGAGGCTGAGGCAGGAGAATCGCTTGAACCTGGGAGGCAGAGGTTGCAGTGAGCTGAGATTGCACCATTGCACTCCAGCCTGGGCAACAAAGCGAGACTCTGTCTAAAAAAATATATATATATGTGTGTGTGTGTGTGTGTGTGTGTGTGTATAAAACTATATGCATTTTATTTTAAAATATGAAGGTATACACTGAAGGAAGAAGAAGGATTGAAAGGTTGTCTGGGGGAGGAGGGAGCAGACAGGAAGCAAGGGTGGTTAGAGGGAGTCCAGGAGACCTCTGGGATTGTTTTAGACCTGGTAGTACTTACTTTACTTCAAACAACAACATGGTTGTTTTTTTTTGCCTTTTTAAGACAGGGTCTCACTCTGTCACTCAGGCTGGAGTGCAGTGGCACAATCACAGCTTACTGCAGCCTCCACTTCCCAGGTCCAAGTGATCCTCCTACCTCAGCCTCCTGACCCAGTCTCAAAATGAAAATAAAAATAAAAAATATATAAAATGAACAAACAAGTGTATGTGATGCCGAAGTGAGCGTGTCTATTTAAGTCCTTGAACATCCTTAAATTTAAGTCCTTAAATGTCTGTTCCCCAAATTCATATGTTGAAATTCTAATCCACAAGGTGGTGATATTAGGAGGAAGGGCATTTGGGAGGAGATTAGGTTATGAGGACAGAACCCTCATGAATGGGTTAGTGCCTGTATAAGAGAGAACCTGGAGAGATCCCTTGCCCCCTTCCACTGTGTGAGTTAATAATAAAAAGATGATAGTCTATGGGGGAGTGAGGCCTCACCAGACAATGAATCTACCAGTGCCTTGATCTTGGACTTCCAGCCTCCAGAACTGTAAGAAATACATTTCTGTTATTTATAAGCCACAGTCTATGATATTTTGTTGTGGCAGCCCAAATAGACTAAGGCAAATCCTTTGCCCATTTTTTAATCGGGTTGTCTTTTTGTCATTGAGTTGTAAGTGTTCTTTATATAGTCTATATACTACACCCTCATCTGGCATATGTGAGTGATTTCTCTGGCTGCAGGAACAAAGTCTCTGGCCATTTTTGGTCAGGATATTCTCAAGAGAAGGTTTTGGTTTGAGCACATTTACCACAGGTTAAAATCCATATTTTAGATGAACATCTAAGAATATCCTATACTTCTTTTTGATACAGTAGTTTCTGCTACAGAGGTGCTATTAATATTTATCATCGCTCCACTGCATTCCAGCCTAGGTGACAGAAGGAGACCCTGTCTCTTGAAAAGGAAAATAAAAAATCATAAACACTGGTTGTAAGCTGACTGGCTTGTTTTTCCAAAAAATTAGGTTTTGGAGGCTTACTGCTGTCACATGTTCGGCTGCTCACTGGTTCCAATGGTCAGGCATAATTTATCTCTCAAAATTCACTCACCCTTATTACTTTGATACAACAGCAACACCATTGCCACCAGGTTCTCAAAAGTGCCAAATTTTCTATTTGCTCAGTGCATACGGTTTCTTTCTTTTCCAGATTTTCATATGTGAAAAAGCAAGATTCCGCTTACTTTACAATCTTTGAGTGGTACCGGTATTTTAGAAGATGGATCACATGAATCCCTTGGCTTCTCATACTCCCTGGTCACTGACCAGTGTATATGCACCCTATTTTGCCACTCTGGGAGTCTTTAGAACCCATTTATTTTCCAGACAAGGAAAGGGAAATAATTTAGAATTAAGGGTAGCGGCCGGGCATGGTGGCTCACGCCTGTAATTCCAGCACTTTGGGAGGCCGAGGCAGGTGGATCACCTGAGGTCAGTAGTTCGAGACCAGCCTGGCCAACATGGTGAAAACCCATCTCTACTAAAAATACAAAAATAAGCCAGGTATGATGGCACACACCTGTAATCCTAGCTACTCAGGAAGCTAAGACAGGAGAATCGCTTGAACCCAGGAGGCAGAGGTTGCAGTGAGCTGAGATCGTGCCACTGCACTCTAGCCTGGGCAACAGAGTGACAGTCTATCTCAAAAAAAAAAAAGAGAAAGGAAGGAAGGAAGTATGGATGGATAGAACTCAGCACGCAGGGGCTGAGTGCTGTGGCTCGCGTCTATAATCCCAGCACTTTGGGAGGCCGAGGTGGGCGGATCACTTGAGCTCAGGAGTTTGAGACCAGCCTGGCCAACATGGTGAAACCCCCGCTCTACTAAAAATACAAAAATTAGCCAGGGGTGGTGGCGTGCGCCTCTACTCCCAGCTACTCAGGAGGCTGAAGCATGAGAATCACTTGAACACAGGAGGCAGAGGTTGCAGTGAGCCAAGATCACGCTACCACACTCCAGCCTGGGTAACAGAGCGAGACTATCTCTGAAAAAAAAAAAAAAAAAAAAAAAAGCACACAAAATGGGAGAAATTATTTGCTAATCATATATCTGACAAGGGACTTGTATCTAGAATATATATAGAACTCTTACAACTTAATAATAAAAAGACAAACCAATTTTTAAAAAGGCAAAGGGTTTGAATGAACATTTCTCCAAGGCAGATATATAAATAGCAGATAAGCACATGAAGAGATGTTCAACATCGTTACTGTAGTTATTAGGGAAATGCAAATCAAAAGCTGAAATGAGATACTACTTCACATCCACTAGTATGGTTAGAATTTAAAAAGACAGAAAATAATAGGTGTTGGTGAAGATATGGCAAAATTAGAATCCTTATACATGTTGGTGGGATTGTAAAATGATGGAATTGTTTTGGAAATAGTTTGTCAATTCCTCAAAATGTTGAACAGAGTTATTTATGACTCAGCAATTCTACTCTTTGGTATATAGCCATGATCATTGTAAACATATGTGCACACACAAACGTGTACATAAATGTTTATATCAGCATTATTCATAATAGCCAAAAAGTGGAAACAATCCAAATGTCCATCAACTAATGAAAGGATAAGCAAGATGAGATATATCCATAACATGAAATATTATTTGGCCATTGAAAGGAATGAAATACTGATACATGCAGCAACATGGATGAATCATGGGAATATTGTGCTCAGTGAAAGAAGCCAGACACAAAAGGCCAATTTTGCATGGATTCTATTTATATGAAGTGTCCAGAAAGGAGAAAAACCATCGAGACATAAAGTAAATTAGTGGCTTCCAAGGGCTGGGGGAAGGGAGACAATGGGGAGTGACTGCAAATAAGTATGGAGTTTCTTTTGGGTTGAAAAAAAGGTTCTAAAATAAGATAGTGGTGATGATTACACAATTCTGTGAATATACCAGAATCCACTGAATTGTAAACTTTAAAAGGGTAAATTTTATGCTATATGAAATATATCAGCTGGACGTGGTGGCTCACGCCTGTAATCCCAGCACTTTGGGAGGCCGAGGTGGGTGGATCACCTGAGGTCAGGAGTTCAAGATCAGCTTGGCCAACATGGTGAAACCCTATCTCTACTAAAAACACAAAAAAATTAGCCAGGCCTGGTGGCAAGTGCCTGTAATCCCAGCTACTAGGGAGGCTGAGGCAGGAGAATCACTTGAACCTGGGAGGTGAAGGTTGCAGTAAGCCAAGATGTTGCCACTGCACTCCATCTCAAAGATGGAGTGACAAAGATGGCGACAAGAGCAAGGCTCCATCTCAAAAAGAAAAAAAAAAAGAAAAAAAAGAAAAATATCTCAATAAAGCTGTTATATTAAAAAACAAAAACTCAGTGCTTTTTTTTTTTTTTGAGACAGAGTCTCAGGCTGGAGGGCAGTGGCATCATCTTGGCTCACTGCAAACTCCACCTCCCAGGTTCAAGCCATTCTTGTGCCTCAGCCTTCCGAGAAGCTGGGATTACAGGCATGCACCATCATACCTGGCTAATTTTTATATTTTTAGTAGAGATGGGGTTTCACCATGTTGGCCAGGCTGGTCTCGAACTCCTGGCCTCAAGCAATCTTCCTGCCTGGGCCCTGCAAAGTGCTGGGATTACAGGCGTGAGCCACCATGCCCGACTTCAACTCAGTGCTTTTTAAATTCACCAGTTAAGCTCAGAGTAAAGTGAATTCTTAGACACAGAAATATTCTTTCTAAGTGGGAAATTCCTCTATCTAGCCTCTCCGTTAATTAATTCATCTCTTTAATGTCTGTCAAGTTTTTTTATTGATATATCACATCTTCCTTCCCAGGGCACTGCTGTACAGATTTAAGTAAAAATTTGTGGAAGCTTTTGAATTTTAAAGAGACAAAAACAGAGCTTCTTTGATTATAAATGATATAGGGGACCTGGCATGTTCATCATATGTTTTATTTTTATTTTTATTTAATTTTTAATTTTTTTTTGAGATGGAGTCTTGCTTTGTTGCCCAGGCTGGAGTGCAGTGGCACGATCTCAACTCACTGCAACCTCCACCTCCCAGGTTCGAGCGATCTTTGTGCCTCAGCCTCCTGAATAGCTGGGACTACAGGCCTGCACCACCACATCCGGCTAATTTTTGTATTTTTAGTAGAGATGAGGTTTTGCCATGTTGGCCCAGGCTGGTCTTGAACTCCTGGCCTCGAGCAATCTTCCTGCCTGGGCACCTAAAGTGTTGAGATTACAGGCGTGAGCCACCGAGCCTGGCCTATTATATGCTTTAATATGTTTTAATATGTAGTCCTATTTGATTACATAATACATATTTAAGTAAACCATTTTAGCTGGGACTGTTTCTGAATAAGAGGAAACAGTACATTAGACCATAAATAAATAACTTTCTCCACCCTAAAACCATTAGTGGGACTTACCAAAATAAGCAAGTCTTGCTCTGTAGCAAAACGATAAATAAATATAGCTTTTAGTACTATAAAAGAAGAAGAAAAAAGTATCTTTGAGAAGGATTTGAGGGGCACTGCCATAAGATAGGTGGGTATAGGATGATGTGTGTAAAGTCTTTAATAAGCCTCAAATATATTGTGCTTTTCTTGCTTTCAAAGAACTTATACCTTCTTAAGGAGGCAAGCTTTCCATGAACAATGTAATTAAATGGGATAATGTACGAAAAGCACATGCTTTTGGTTCACATTAAATAAGACCGTCAGGCTGGGTGCGGTGGTTCACGCCTAAAATCCTAGCACTTTGGGAGGCTGAGGTGGGTGGATCATTTGAGGTCGGGAGTTTGAGACCAGCCTGGCCAATGTGGTGAAAGCCCATTATATGGTTAGGCTTTGTGTTTCCACCCAAATCTCATCTTTAATTGTAATCCCCACGTGTCAAGGGAGAGGCCAGGTGAAGGTAATTGAATCATAGGCGGTTTCCCTCATCCTGTTCTCGTGATAGTGAGTTCTCGCAAGATCTGATGGGTTTTGAGGGGCTCTTCCCCCCTTCACTTGGCACTTCTCCCTCCTGCCACCCCATGAAGAAGGTGTCTTGCTTCCCATTAGCCTTCTGCCATAATTGTAAGTTCCCTGAGGCCTCCCCAGCCATGAAGAACTGTGAGTCAATTAAACCTCTTTCTTTCCCTAAATTACCCAGTCTTGGGCAGTTCTTTATAGCAGTATGAAAATGGACTAATAACATCTGTCTCTACTAAAAATACAAAATTAGCCAGGTGAAGTGGCCCATGCCTGTAATCTCAGCTACTTGGGAGGCTGAGGCATGAGAATTGCTTGAACCCGGGAGGCAGAGGTTGCAGTGAGTAGAGATTGTGCCATTGCACTCTAGCCTGGGCAACAGAGTCAGACTCTGTCTCAAAAAAAAGAGAGAGATCATCAGAATTCATTTATTTAACTTTATTTCACTAAAAACTTAAGTGCCTTCTGTGTACCAAACACTGTATTAGACTTGGGAATTGTTGTGTTAAACAAGGATCATGTTTAGGCCTCCTAAATAGCAATGTAGGCTTTAATGCAAAAGGTTATCAGAAGTTAGTATAGGACGAAGCGCAATAGAGATAGTTTATTTCTTAGAAAAAGCTTTGGAAAATTCTAAGCACAAAGGTTGGACTTGTTATCTGCTTACTAAAATGTGACTCTTGCAGGTTGCAGCCAGCAGTCACATACACTCATTTTTTCAGTGCAGAGCTGGACTACTTGTCATGGAAGGAAGGTGAACGGTATTTGGGGCCTGGCTAGGGCTACTGACAGCTGGCCGACTGTATCTTTTCTCTGTAAAGCAGGTAAGCAAAATACACAGTAAAGGTGTCCTTGGTGGTGCTGGCCTATGACTGGAAGGGCTTACCAACCCCAAGGTGTTACCTAAGTCCTTTCTACCCATGGTTACAAGGCCACTCCAACATACTGAGGATTTACTCATCTTACAGCTGTACCTGGCAAGAGTCTGCTATATTCCCACCAGTTCCTCAATGAATGGGGGCAAAGCTGTGGTTCTGCCAGCTAGACTCAGGAAGTTACAGAGGTAGATGTGTAATTATGTCACCAACTTTTCCCCTTCCGAGAGCCAGCTCCTTCCACACACACCCAGCAGGCTGAGCTTCATTGTTTCTTCTTCAGCCTGGGCACTGAGACATGTTTGTTCATTAATGTACCTGAGCTTCTTAAGCTGTTGGCTCTCCTTCCTGAGAATGCATGATGTGTTTTCTTTTCCTCAACACGCCACTTTCTTCGGGTTTTGGTTTGTTTGTTTTTAGAAACAGGGTGTTGCCATGTTGCCCAGGCCGGTCTCAAACTCCTGGGCTCAAGCCATCCTCCCTTCTTGGTCTCCCAAAATGCTAGGATTTCAGGTGTCAATCCTTTTCTCGGATGTCTCGTCCACTTGCTTTTACCCAGGACAAACATACTCCCTCAGGGACTCACCTCTATCCAGTTGTCCTGCGCAAGGCTGCCAGCTGTTTCATACATTACTGGAAAATTGTGCAATTCTAAGCAAAGAGGCTGGAGGCTGGGATTCTGTGCCAATATTAGAGTCTGGGGTTCCCGGAGGGCTGGGGGCTGTGTCGCAGAGAAGATTGTTGTCATTGTTGCAGCAACTATTGCTCTAGGACAGCAGTTTCAGAATGTGGTCAGAGAAACCCTAGGGTCTCTGAGGTCCTCCCTTTTCCAATCACCTATCTGTATGAGGTCAGATTTCAACCAAAGCATTCCAACCAAAACACATCTCGATAGATTGAATGCAGATGTAGGTATGAGAATCCAGCTCTCTTCTATCAAGAGATTTGCAAAAAATTAAAGTTTTTGTTTTACTTTTAATACAATAAATATTGACACAATCCACGTAAAGAAAATGCCTTGGAATCCCCAACAATTTCTAAAAGTTGTAAGGGGGTTCTGAGATTGAAAGTTTGAGAACTGCTACTCAGCTAAGCTACTCTTGGCCCCACTTGGTTCTTCCCACTCATCTTGAGGGACCTCATAAGACTCATTGCTTCAACTAGCACATCCAAGTTGGTGATTGTTGTGGGCAGTACATAAACTTCTGTGTGCTGTTCTGCAAGCATCTGGGGATAAGGGAAATAAGATTGACCTGAGAATTGAACTGGATAAATCCATACACAGCAGATATGACCCATCATTCATGCATTCAACAAATATTTGTTGAGCACCTACTCTGTGCAATACACTCTTCTAAACATTGGGCTTACAAAACATAAAATCCCTGAACATCCTACTGGGGTATACTGAGAGATGATAAAACAGTATAATGGGGTCCGGTTAGGTGGCTCGTGCCTGTATTCTTAGCATTTTGGGAGGCTGAGATGGGAGGATTGCTTGGGGCCAGGAGTATCAGACTATCCTGGGCAACAGAGTGAGACCCTGTCTACAAAAAATTTAGGAAAAAAAAAAAAAGAAATCAAAGTAATGTGACAAGAACTGTATGTATGTGTGAGTTTGTGTGTATATGCCTGTATTTTCTTTCTTTCTTCCATAAATTATTCCCCAATAGCCATTCTGCTAGTAGCCCTCCTGGGAAGTGGTGTTTACAAATTTCATCTTGGTAAGGAGGCAGATATGATGTAAGACAAGTTCCAGCCATGGAGGTGGGGTAAGGAAGAGAGCAAGGAGAGCAGACCTTAGGATTGGCAGCTCAGGGACAAGAGCACACCAGCATCTTTGCAGCACAGGTTGGCAACCATCCAGAGGAGAAAAGCATGGGCTATGAGCCACCATGAAGTCACCTAAGCACCATCCTTCAAGCACCATCTTAAAGGAGGAAAAGAAAAAGGGAGAGAAACAGCTCTAACGGGGAGTTATTAGCTGGAATGAGACCTTAAGTACGAAGAATGAGATACTTCTATTGGTAATTTTAAGTTCCATTTCAAACATTTTATTTACATCTCAGGATGTAGTGTGATAAAATTTCAATCTGGCTGCATTAACTTTTTATTGTTGCTGGACTGTCTGAAGCCTTGAGGCAGGGAACTCAGGCAAAAATGGCTCTATTAGACTCTTCCTTCTCATTCAATCTAAACCCAAGTGTTACCACCCAGATGGTCACATGGGAGAAAGGAGACTGAAAAGAAGACCCCAGGAGGCAATGAAAACAGGATGCAGGTCTTTTTCTCCTGAAGGAAACAGTTCCCATCCTCTTTGCCACTTAGGCTACCTGGAAGGGAAAAGCAGAAGAGTGAAGAACTGGTCACTGATCACATGCAGCCTGCATTCAAGAACGAAGACAGGGCTAGAGAGGGAAATAAAGGGCGGGTCTTTTTCTGAGAGTGCCAGAAAATTCTGGCCTTCCGAGAAGATGAAGAAAGACAACCCCTCTCATGTGGCCCAATCAGTGTCCCTGGAATGACTCATCAGATTAGGGCCTCCTTCTTGGAGTGGGAATGAAGATAAGGATCAAGGAGGAAACTGGATGAACGCCTGTCCCATCATACCCAAACTCACAGCATCCCTAAAAGGCATTTTAAACGGAGAAACTGAGACTCAAGGTAGAGAAAATGAAGTCATACTCTAGGAGCAGAGCCAGGTTTTGAACCCAGATTTGACTTGTTGCAACGTATAGCCAGTTCTTCCAAACCCCAAGCTTCCCCACTCCCATTCCCCATAAGAACCTGTTTGGTTTTTTTGAGACGGAGTCTCGCTCTGTCACTTAGGCTGGAGTGCAGTGGTGGGATCACAACTCACTGCAGCCTCGAACTCCCAGGCTCAAGCGATCCTCTCGCTTCAGCCTCTTAGGTAGCTGAGACTACAGGTACATGCCACCACACCCGGCTAATTTTTTTATTTTTTGTGGAGATGGGGTCTCGCCTTGTTGCCCAGGCTGGTCTTGAACTCCTGAGCTCCAGCAATCTGCCCACCTCAACCTCCCAAAGTATTAACGATTACAGGCGTGAGCCACCTGGCCCAGCCCAGAACCTGTTTTATTTAGTGGAGGCAATCTTTCTTGCATCTTGCAGTCTTGTGTCTTTTCCTACCTTGGGATATAAGGTGAAATTCCTTGTCTAGAAGAACCACGGCTGTAGCGATTATTCATCCATCCAGCAAATATTTATTGAGTGTGAGGGGTGAGGTCTGTCCTCAGTTCTGGGTCATGAAATCACTTCTGTTTTTTTTTTTTTGTTTGTTTGTTTTTTTGAGACGGAGTCTCGCTCTGTCTCCCAGGCTGGAGTGCAATGGCACAGTCTGGGCTCACTGCAAGCTCCGCCTCCCGGGTTCACGCCATTCTCCTGCCTCAGCCTCTGGAGTAGCTGGGACTACAGGCGCCCGCCACCACACCCGGCTAATTTTTTTTGTATTTTTAGTAGAGACGGGGTTTCACCGTGGTCTCGATCTCCTGACCTCTTGATCCGCCCGCCTCGGCCTCCCAAAGTGCTGGGATTACAAGCGTGAGCCACCGCGCCCGGCCTCATGAAATCACTTCTATGATTAATTCAATTTCCTGAAATGTGATAAGCAGCTAAATGGATCCAGCCATAGGTGGAGAACTGATTGAAAAGTGAGGAAGTAGAGGATGAGAGGACAAAGACCAACATTTAAAAGCCCTAAAGTAGCTGAGGTTCCTCACTGAGGGTAGGACAGGAACTGTGTTGTTTACACAAAATGAGATGGTGTCAGTGAAGCTTTTCTTGGGGATGGGGGAGAGTGTGTGTGCACATACTCCGTTTCTCCCTGATCGTTTTCTATGCTGATGGAATCTTGTTCCACGGATAGACTGTGCTTTTTTTTAAAATTCATTTTTTGAAGCTGATTGGCAGTTTGTAATCTTTCCAACCTTTTCCTGAGCAATTCTAATCACCTTTCAACTTTTTTTGAGGTACTATACAAAGCAATCTAATTGTTGACATAAACCAATGTTGTCTACACAATTAACCCTAGCACAGAGTTCGTTTATCTACTCTGGTTTATCCTTAGCAAAATTTAAATCCCAAACCTACCACAGTTTCAAACTACTTGCCTTCAGCCTTCTATTAATGTAAGTTCAGGTAATATTAACTTAAATGTAGTTTGCATGATAAATCTGTTCTCTAAAATTACATAATGTTTTCCAAACCAAGTATGCTTAATTTTTAGATCATCTAGGAGAAAATAGAGCACAATAATAAATAGCAGGGGCCCTGAACTTCACCGTCCAGTTGAAGCCCCAGTGACTGCATTTATTAGCTCTGTGACCTTGGCAGAAGCATTGAAATTTTCTCTGCTTTTTCTTATATATAAAATGGGGATAATAAACAGCTTCTTTTCCAGAGTTGAGAGGGGAATCAATGAGTCAGTACTACTCAGTAGGAAATAAGTGAAACTCAGTAAATGTCCAGTTTATTTTTTATTTATTAATTTTTTTCAGGCCAAGCATGGTGGCTATAATCCCAGCACTTTGGGAGGCCAAGGTGGGTGGATCACTTGAGACCAGGAATTCAAGACCAGCCTGGGCAACATACTGAGACCCTGTTTCTATTAAAAAAAAATTCACAAAAAAATTAAAATATTTCTTTCTTTCTTTCTTTCTTTTTTTTTTTTTGAGACAGGGTCTTGCTCTGTAGCCCAGGTTGGAGTGCAGTGGCATGATCACGGCTGACTACAGCCTCGACCTCCTGGGCTTTAGTGATCCTCCCACCTCAGCCTCTCGAATAGCTGAGACTACAGGCATGAGCTGCCGTGCCCAGCCTAATGCCAGTTTTCACCATTATTAGTTTTTAAGTTTCTTTCCCTCTGTTGTCTTCCTTTTGAACAATTAAAGCCATTTATTTTGTTTAAAAAAACCTGATTAAAGAATTAATACTTATTGATTCTCTGTTAATTATTGGTGAAAGATGCAGAGCAGACATAAAAAGATTAAACAATAAAAACTACCCCTTAATCCTAGGCCTAAGAAATATAACCACTTTTAAAACAACTTTCAAGAAATCTGGCCGGGCGTGGTGGCTCATGCCTGTTATCCCAGCACTTTGGGAGGCCAAGGTGGGCTGATCACTTGAGGTCAGGGGTTCGAAACCAGCCTGGCCAATGTGGCAAAACCCTGTCTCTACTAAAAATACAAAAATTAGCCGGGCATGGTGGCAGGTGCCTGTAATCCCAGCTACTCAGGAGGCTGAGGCAGGAGAATCGCTTGAACCTGGGAGGCAGAGGTTGCAGTGAGCTGATATCGCACCACTGCACTCCAGCCTGGGTGGCAGAGCGAGATTCTGTCAAAAAAAAAAAAAAAAAAAAAGGAAAGAAAAGAAATTTATTTACTAGACTTTCTAAGAAATGTCTGAAATGTTGATTATTTGGATTTACGGAAAGAAAAAACTCATTTGTATCAACGTGCTATTTCTCTCCCCTCGACTCAGTAGAAATTTGTGTATGAGTAAACAAATTTCTAGTCATCACATAAAATTTTCTTTGTCAAGAAAGATTAATGAATCATCCTCAGTATCCACTCTTGTCTCCTCTGACACAGCCTCAGAGGAACCCACCATCATTATACTTTTCCATCTCTATGGCTTCATGTCCTCATTTGAAGAACAGGGACAGCGAGAACTTGATGGCACTTCTGGTCCATGTTTCTCACACAGGGACACAAAAGCCTAGGAAGAAGCCGTAATTGCTGGCGCTGGGATTAGAGGCCAATACACTCCCCCCACCCCCCTTTTTTTTTTTGAGATAGAGTCTTGCTCTGTCACTCAGGCTGGAGTGCAGTGGTGTGATCTTAGCTCACTGCAACCTCTGCCTCCTGGGTTCAAGTGATTCTCCTGCCTCAGCCTCCCGAGTAGCTGGGATTACAGGCATGAGCCATCATACCTGGCTAATTTTTGAATTTTTAGTAGAGACAGGGTTTCACCACGTTGGCCAGGCTGGTCTCGAACTCCTGACCTCAAGTGATCCACCCTCCTGGGTCTCCCAAAGTACTGGGATTACAGGCTGAGCCACTGCACCCAGCCAGGCTAGTCTGCTTCCCACCACACTGTGCAACCATGCCAGGCTGAGCTCAGAGCATTCTGTCCTGCGTCCAAATCTGGCTTCCTACTTCTAAAACCACCCTTATCTGAGAGGGTGGCTCTAAAAAGGAAGCAAGGCCAAGCTGTGAAAGGGCTTTGAAAGAGGAAGAGAGATATTCAGAAGCTGCAGGAAGGTTTACTCTTTGTGCTTAAAAGCATGCAGACCTAAAACAATGGTTCTTAGATCTGTCGTGTTGGTGGAAGCCCTCTTCGTAATTTGGAGTAGCTTACCTCCCAGGTCTGTGCAAGAGAAGGCTGTTCTTTAAAAGTAAATCACAGCATAGCCTCTCAACTATGAGTAAGGAAAAGGGTGGTTTTGAAAAATAGGTCAGCTTCAGGCTGGTGGGCCACTCCCTCTCAGAAGAAGCAGGGCAGGGGGAGAAGGCCTGAGGACTGAGGAAGAAGACAGCCTTCAAGGACTTTTACAGGAAAACAGTGTTACAGTCACCAAGTGAACACCTGCAGGAACACAGAAACAAGTACACAAGGTGTGCAGATTAATACCAGGTGGAAGGCAGACATAGCTACATTGGTGAATATGTCTTTGAAGGAAACCCTGGCTTGTTTGTGTTTTTTGTTCAGGAGGCTGAGGCAGGAGAATTACCTGAGGCCAGAAATTCAAGACCAGCCTAAGCAACTAGTGAACTCTTATCTCAAACAAAACAAAACAAACAAACAAAAAAACATGAAATATTCAGGATCAAAAAGAAAAATGGAAGCCGGGTGCTGTGGCTCACGCCTGGAATCCCAGCACTTTGGGAGGCCAAGGCGGGTGGATCACTTGAGGTCAGGAGTTTGAGACCAGACTGGCCAACCTGGTGAAACTCCATCTCTACTAAAAATGCAAAATTAGTGGGGCATAGTAGTGGGTACCTTTAATCCCAGCTACTCTGGAGGGTGAGGCAGGGAGAATTGCTTGAATCTGGGAGGTGGAGGTTGCAGTGAGCCGAGATTGTGCCACTTCACTCCAGGCTGAGTGATAGGGCAAGACTCCGTCTCAAAAGAAAAAGAAAAGAAAAGAAAAGAAAAAAATTAGATGCTTCCTTTATTACTTCTATTTGATCTTTTAATATTGAGTTTTGTATTTTTTTTTTTTTTGGATATGGAGTTTTGCTCTTGTTGCCCAGGCTAGAGTGTAATGGCGCGATCTCAGCTCACCACAACCTCTGCCTCCTGGGATTCTCCTGCCTTAACCTCCCGAGTAGCTGGGATTACAGGGATGTGCCACCACACCCGGCTAATTTTGTATTTTTAGTAGAGATGGGGTTTCTCCATGTTGGTCAGGCTGGTCTTGAACTCCCGACGTCAGTTGATCCACCCGCCTCCCAAAGTGCTGAGATTACAGGCATGAGCCACCATGCCCACCTGTTTTGTCTGTTTAAAGAAAAAGTAGGCTAGACACGATGGCTCATGCCTATAATCCTTGCACTTTGGGAGGCCGAGGCAGGAGGATTGCTTGAACACAGGAGTTTGAGACCAGTCTGGGCAACATAGAGAGACCTCCATCGCTACAAAAATATTAAAAAATTATCCAGGCATGGTGTGCCTGTAGTCTCAGCTACTCAAGAGGCTGAGGTGGGAGGATTGCCTTAGCTGGGTATTTGAGGCTGCAGGGAGCCACAGAACTCTAGCCTGGGTGACAGAGTGAGATCCTGCCTCAAAAAAAAAAAAAAAGTAACAACGCTCTAGTGTGTTTACATTTGGATAAGACAAAATTAAATAAGATCAAATATGCAAAGTGCTTGTCTTATATGGGCTTTTTTTTTTTTTTTTTTTTTTTTTAGGCTGGAGTACACTGGTGTGATCATAGCTCACTGCAGCCTCAAATTCCTGGGCTCAAGCAGTCCTCCCACTTCAGCCTCTGAAGTAGCTAGGATTACACATGAGCCAACACACCTGGCTGATTTTTTGTGTTTTGCAGAGCCGGGATCTCACAATATTGCCCAGGCTGATCTCGAAGTCTTGGCCTCAAGTGATCTTGCCACTTCGGCATCCATTGGTTCAACACTATGAACTGATTTTATCTGTGCAGTGGATAGGCAGAACCCATTGGGTGATTACAGTTATAAATCCCTTCTGACAGATGAGAAAACAAAAAGGCAGAGAGGTTAAACGATTTTCCCGAGGCCAATAATTAGTACTACATGATCCCAAATCTATCAGATCCATTTTAACCCACTATGATCAGGCTTTCTGCCCCGCCTACCACTCCACCAAAACCACTTTTTCAGTGACTTCTCCATTGCCAAATCCTATTATCAATTTTCAGTCCTGTCTTACTCCACCTATCAGCAGCATTTGACACAATTGATCACTTCCTGTTTCTTAAAACCTTTTTTTACTCTATTTGGTTTCCAGCACTCCACCCTGTCCTTCCTCTCCTGTATCTCTCCAAGTCTCCTTTGACTAATTCTTCCCATTGTCCTGAGCGTCTCAGGGTTCAGTCCTTGGATATCTCTGTCCATATCCATTCCTTGGATGCTCTTGATTTAAACACCCACTCCCCACCTCCAAACTTATTCCTTCTTGAATGTTCTCCATTCCAGTGGCTCAGGGCTAAACCTTAAGGTAATCCTTTAATGTTTTTCTCTTCCATTTCACACCTAATCCATCAGTAAATCCTATGAGATATATATGTGTGTTTATATATATATATAAAATATATCTGGGATTATTATATATATAAAATCTCAAATATAACCATTTCTCCCTGCCTTCATTGCTACTACCAAGTTCAACTCCCACGTAACACTACAGAAGCCACCTAACTGGCTTCCCTTTGCCCTGCCTTGCCCCTCTACATTTAGTTGCCCACATGGCACCAAAGTTTTTTTTTTTAATTATACTTTAAGTTTTAGGGTACATGTGCACAACGTGCAGGTTTGTTGCATATGTATCCATGTGCCATGTTGGTGTGCTGCACCCATTAACTTGTCATTTACATTAGGTATATCTCCTAATGCTGTCCCTCCCCCCACCCCCCACCCCACAACAGTCCCCGGTGTGTGATGTTCCCCTTCCTGTGTCCAAATGTTCTCATTGTTCAGTTCCCACCTATGAGTGAGAACATGCGGTGTTTGCAAAGTGATTTTTTAAAGTGAGAATCAGATCCTGTCACTGGTCTGCTCAGAAGCCTCCAACAGCTTTCTATCTTGTAGAGAAAAATCCCAAGTGCTTACCATGACCCCTGACTACCTCTCTGATCACTCTCACTCCCTCTCTTCCCCTCCGTACGCACTAGCCTTGCTTTCCTCGGTCATGCCAAGCTGGCCTGGTCTAAGGGCCTCTCTTGCTGGAGTCTGTCTGAAACGCACTCCCCAGAACTCAGCAGGGCTCACTCCTACACTAAATTCAAGGATCCTGTCAAAGCCTGCCTCACATATCCTCTGAAATGACACTCCCACCCCTCTCTATTCCTTTACAATGATATGACTTATTTTCTTCATAGCTCTTATCACTACTTGTCTTTTTTGTTCACTGCTGTATCATCAGTGTTTATTATAAAACAGGACATATAGTATGCCAGGCACTGTTCTAGGCCCTGGAAATATGGCAGTGAATGAAACAAAGTTCCTGCCTTGATAGAGTTTATGTTTCATGAGATGCCACAAAAATAAACAAACATGTAGCACACCTGATGGTGGTAAGCTCTTTTTTCTTTCTTTTTTTTGTTGAGACAGGGCCTCACTCTGTCGCTCAGGCTGGAGTGCAGTGGCGTGATCATGGATGGCTCACTGTAGCCTCCCTGGGCTCAGGTAATCCTCCTGCCTCAGCCTCCCAAGTAGCTGGGACTACAGGCACGTGCCACCACACCCGGCAAATTTTTTGTACTTTTTGTAGAGACTGGGTTTGCCATGTTGCCCAGGCTGGTCTCAAACTCCTGAGCTCAGGTGATCCACCCGCCCTGGCCTTCCAAAGTGCTGGGATTACAGGCATGAGCCACCGTGCCAGGCCCTGATGGTGATAAGTTCTATAGAGAAAAATAAAGCAGGGCAAGGGGGATTGGGAGTGCGAGGACAGAGGTTTCGGATTTTGCTCTTTTGAATACAGTGGTCAAGTAAATTCTCACTCATAAGGCAAGGTTTGAGCTGAGACCTCAACAAAATGAGGGAGAAAGTCGTAACAATATCTGGGGGAAAGAATGGTTCAAACAAAAGGAAGGGCGAGTACAAAGAACTTAAGGCAGGAATGCGTATGGCTTGTTGGAAGAGCAGCAAGGAAACCAGTGTGGCTGAACAGAATATTTAAGAGGGAGAATCAGAAGATGGTGACCCAAGGCCGGGCACAGTGGCTCACACCTGTAATCTCAGCACATTAGGAGGCCGAAGTGGGTGGATCACCTGAGGTCGGGAGTCCAAGACTAGCCTGGCCAACATGGCGAAACCTCATCTCTACTAAAAACACAAAAATTACCCGGGTGTGGTGGCACGTGCCTGTAATCCCAGCTACTGGGAAGGCTGAGGCAGGAAAATCGCTTGAACCTGGGAGGTGGAGGTTGCAGTGAGCTGAGATTGCTCCACTGCACTCCAGCCTGGGCAAAGCCAGACTTCATCTCAAAAAAGAAAAAAAAATAAAAGAAGATGGTGACACAGAGGTAAGAAGGGGTGAGAGTGTAGGGCCTGTAGTTTATATAATGACTTTGTTTCAAAGTTTTTCTTTGAGATAGGAAACTATTGGAGTGTTGGAGTGTTTTAAGCAGAGGAGGGGCATGATATGCTTGCATTTAAAAAGGACTATTCTGGCTAGTCATGGTGGTTCATGTCTGTAATTCCAGAGCTTTGGGAGGCTGAGACAGGAGGATTGCTTGAGGCCAGGAGTTCGAGACCAGCCTGGGCAACATAGGGAGACCTTGTCAGTCTCAAAAAAAAAAAAAGAGAAAGCCAGGTATGGTGGCATGCACCCCTTTATTATACCTACTGAGGAGGCTGTGGTGGGAGGATTGCTTGAGCCCAGGAGTTCAAGGCTGCAGTGATTTGTAATTATACCACTGCACTCCAGCCTGGGTGACAGACTGAGACTGTACCTCTGGAAAAACATTAAATAAATAAATAAATACAAAGGACCACTCTGGTTGCCATGTTAAAATGAGATTATAGAGGGGCAAGGGTGGGAGCAAAGAGACCAGTTGGGAGGCTGATGCAGTAATGCAGGCAGAAGGTGATGAAATCGTGATCCCCAGTGGTAATGATAATGATGGCAAGAAGTGGTGAAATTCAGGATGTATTCTGTATTGAGCTAACAGACTTTATCAATGGATTGAATATAAAAAATGAGAGAAAGGGAGGAGTCAAGGATAAAACCAGTTTTTGGCTGGGGAACTGGTAAGATGCAGTTGCCATTTACTAAGATGAGGAAGAATACAGGAGTGTGGAGACAAAAGTGACTCCATCTTGGAGGTTAATCTGCCATGTTGACTTCTGATTAGCCCCAGTCCTGTGAATGCCTCCTGGTTTCTACTTTATTTACTGTCCCAAGTGTAAAAACAAAGCAACCTTGATGTTATCGCACACATCGGAGGCTATGATGCATATAGCATTCCTGCCTGTTCTGGAGGATTGCCTTTCATTGTCCTGGTGGAGGGAGCATGTACACCCTTACCTTATGGTACATAAGCCCTGGGTCTGGGGAGTAACAATGCAGAGATCTACCTGTCTTGCGGCCTCCCAAGACCATGCCTCTATCTGTAAGTTATTCCAGTAAAACACCCTATACTGACCTACATCTGCCTTGTTTTTGGGTTTCTTGGCTCCTTAGGCATTTGAGGCTGCTTTGCACATATGGCCCTTTCACAGAACAAGGAGGCACAGATTTAGGGGCTGGGGAATCAGGCGTTTTCTTTGAGACATTTACATTTAACATGCCTAATAAATATACATTGGTGATATCACTCAGGCATCTAAATATATGATTGGAGTAGGTTCAACAGAGAATGGGAGAAAAAGAATTGGAGACAGCATATATAGACAATGCTTTCAAGTTTTGTGTAAAAAGAGGCAGATAAGGTGGCAGGCAGAAGGGACACATGGGGTTGAGAGATAGACAACATCATATATTAAGATGAAGGTGTCTTTTGGGAGGTGGAGCTTGCAGTGAGCCGAGATCACGCCACTGCCCTCCAGTCTGGATGACAGAGCAAGACTCCGTCTCAAAAAACAAACAAACAAACAAAACAAAACAAAACAAAAAAAAGATGAGGGTATTTTAGAGTATGTTGATAGGCTGATTGAAATGATTTAGTAGAGAGTAAAATTTGACTGTGCAGAACAGAGGGATAATTTCTGAGTAATTATCTTTTGAGTAGGTGAGAGAATATTGGATTTAGTACACAAGTGGAGACAATGACCTTGGACAGGAGCTTAGTTTATCCATGACAACACTCATGGGAAGGCAGAGAAAATGGTAAATGTGGTAAAGGGAGCATGTAGAAGACTATTTTTCTGGTTGCATCCTCTTCTTAGGGAAATGGGAAGTAGGGTCATCAACCCTGTAAGATTTAAGGTGAGAAGAGAAGGTGCAAAAAAGTGAACGATTTAGGGAAATGCAGGACTGTCAGGCAGCCCTAAGGGCACACCTAAGGATAGTGGTCATAATTTAACGTGAGCCACTTCATATGGTTAATTGTTTTCCTCCAGCCATGTTTAAAGAGGAGCAGGTGTGATATGGTTTGACTGTGTCCCCACCCATATGGTTTGGCTGTAGTCCCCATAATCCCCACTTTGTGGGAGGGACCTGGTGGGAGGTAATTATGGGGACCTCCATGTTGTTCTCATGATAGTGAGTGAGTTCTCATAAGATCTGATGGTTTTATAAGCGGCTTTTCTCCCCCTTTGCTCTGTACTTCTCCTTGCTGCCACCATGTGAAGAAGGACATGTTTGCCTCCCCTTCTGCCATGATTGTAATTTTCCTGAGGCCTCCCTAGCCCTGTGGAACTGTTAGTCCATTAAACCTCTTTTTCTTCATAAATTACCCAGTCTTGGGTATGTCTTTATTAGCTGCATGAGAACAGACTAATACAGTAAATTGGTACCAGGAGTGGGGTGCTGCTCTAAAGATACCTAAAAATGTGGAAGCAGCTTTGGAACTGGGTAACAGGCAGAGGTTGGAACAGTTTGGAGGTCTCAGAAGAAGGTAGAAAAATGTAGGAAAGTTTGGAACTTCCTAGAGATTTGTTGAATGGTTTTGACCAAAATGCTGATAGTGACATGGACAATAAAGTCCAGGCTGAGGTGGTCTCAGATGGAGATGAGAAACTTGTTGGGTACTGGAGCAAAGGTGACTCTTGTTATGCTTTAGCAAAGAGACTGCTGGCATTTTGCCCCTGCCCTAGAGATCTGTAGTACTTTGAACTTGAGAAAGATGATTTAGTGTGTCTGGTAGAAGAAATTTCTAACCAGGGCCCAAGGGCTCTTTAGTCAGTGGGTGATGGATCCTGCCAGGACTGGGTCTTTCCCTTCAAGGCGGTAGTTTCCCTTCGGTCCCAGAGTGTGTCTAGACATGTTGTCTGGGAACTAGGGCTTGAAATGGGGCCTCATGACTCTGACCAGTGCCCTATCCTACTGTGGCTGAGCTGGTATCCAAGATGAAAGACAAAGTCATCCTTTTTCTTCCCTCTCCTCTTGTCAAGCAGAAGGAAAAGTTCTCTTCTGGAGCTATGAGCTGCACTGCCTGGAGTTGGGGGAGGGGTGGCATAAGCACTCTTTTAGCTGCCCTGGTTGATGTCTCATTGGGGCATATGCTCTCCAAGTCCACTGGTTCCGAGCACAGCACGGCACTAGGGCTTGAAGTCCTTGCAGCCTATACTGCCATTCAAGTTGATTTAGGGCTCCAGAGCACTTCAGCCTGTAGTGTGAGGCTCGCCAGAATTCAAGTTCCAACCACTGGGATGGGCGATTTCCCCTCTGGCTAGGGCTGGTCTGAATGCTCCCTCTGTGGGTGAGTATCAGCTGAATTCAGTCTGGTTTTTCTTTCTGTTGTGACAGGGCAGCACTGAGTTCAGTGCAAAATCTCACAATGCTGGGCTTTCTGTCTCCCAAGCACACATTTCTCTGTGCCACGCAACAGCTGCTGTGGGGGTGCAGGAGGGGATGAGGGGTGGGTGGTGTTGGCAATTCAGGACTGTCTTTTATACCCTCTTCAGTGCCTCTTTCAGTGAGATGAAGTTAAAGCCAGGTACTGTGAGTGCTCACCTGATTTTTGGTTATGACGGTGTTTTGTTTTTTTTTTTTTTTTGAGACGGAGTCTTGCTCTGTTGCCCAGGCTGGAGTGCAGTGGCGCGATCTCGACTCACTGTAAGCTCCACCTCTCGGATGCACGCCATTCTCCTGCCTCAGCCTCCCAAGTAGCTGGGGCTACAGGTGCCCGCCACCACGCCCGGCTAATTTTTTGTATTTTTTAGTAGAAACGGGGTTTCACTGTGTTAGCCAGGATGATCTCGATCTCCTGACCTTGTGATCCACCCGCCTTGGCCTCCCAAAGTACTGGGATTACAGGTGTGAGCCACTGCACCCGGCCAATGATGGTGCTTTTTCATGCAGATAGTTGTTAAATTTGGTGTTCCTGCAGCAGGGGATAAGTGGTGGGGACTTTTATTCTGCCATCTTGCTTACCCCCCAGTTACAGACTTTTTGTGGCCTATCATTTCCTCTTGAGATTATCATCTATTGAAAAACTGAAATAAAAAGCTCAAAAATGAATTCTTATTGTGGTGATGATTGTGCAACTCTGTAAATGTGCTTAAAATTATTGATTGTGCACTTCAAATGGGTAAATTTCATGGAATGTAAAAAACCACAAAAACTGTTTAAAAAACTGAATTTATATTTATTAAATATTACAATGACATATTTGAAATTTAAAGTCAAGGTCTAGCTTAAAGTAGTGCTCAGTGTTGATGTTTTTAAATAATTAAGTAACCTACCAGAGCATAGTTCTAATAAAAGGAAAATCCACTGGAAAAGAACTAGGTCACTCATTATGTGTTTGTAATACTCGTTAATATGAAACAGAAGTGAAACTGCATCATTGCCCGGGATTACTGGAGTTTGCATAAGGCTCCAGGAAATTCCTTACTTGCAACACTCCTCGGCCAGCACTGTATCTGCCTTGTCCTTTCTGATAAAGTCCACCCCATGTTGTCTATGTACTTGTCCTTAATCTTTCTTTGCTTGTCAGTTGGCTGGATATGCTCTACTGCTAGGAGTGTAACCATTTTTAGTCCTGACGTAGGAAGACAGCTAGAAGATAGTAGTAAATTTTGCTGACAGGAAAAAGGCCAAGTTGGAACTCGCATGCATGTAAATCATCCTGCTAGTTAGTCATCGTTCTCACCAATAACACTACGGATCTGGAGTGTGATTTGAACAGAGCGGCTATGTGAATACTCAGCTGGCCTGGTTCCTGCGGACTTTGGAAAGCCCTGAGGTGGGACCAGAGTGTTCTGAGGTGGGGCGTGCTGAGTCATGTCTTCGCAGCTGCTCTTTTGTAATAATTATTCCTGACAGTGACCAGTCACTGAACATTCCAGGCTTACGCCTATGTTACTAGACTTTTTATGTTTATTGCCAAACTGAAATGCTGAAAACACCCAGCAGTGGTAGGTACACTGTGAGTCTCCAGTACGAAGGCCTCCATTCCGGGATGATTAACATCACGTGCCAGACCTGGCGCTCTGCTTCTCCTCCCAGGATGCTCCAAGCTCCCATCTGCACTCCCAGCCCATCCAGGCTGGACACTGGGCACCTTCCTGTCTCAGCTCACATTATGCCTTCCTGAAGATCTGAGACAGTCTCTCCCAACTTCACGCACTGGCTCTGCCACTTACCAACTGTGTGACTTATGGATGGTGGTTTGGCAGTAGATGGTCAACATAGATGATTATCTTTCCTGGCTGTTCTAGAGTAACAATACCATCACTTTCCTCTGATTGGAATTTGCTTCATAATTTAGCATTTAACCTTAAACTCTCTTGTACCTTGGCCCACTATTTCGTGTGGTGTTTATTTTGTTTCCTTAGCCTGAAACCTCCCTGGGAAGACAGAAAAGGCTTTATTTTCTTTTGGGATCCTCTTAGAATGTCTTCTCCATTCACAGAGCAAGCTTATGCAGGCTTTGAATATGTCACAGTTGGTAGGCAGTTTAGTCTGTTGACACCACTGTTTTCTGTTCCATTAGGTTGGGGCAATAGGATCAGATCAGGTGACGAGGGTGTCAGGGCATTGGGACTGAGCTGTTGAACCCGAGGGACCATGGCTGGCTATGATGTGGGGGTTGTCTCATTGCATCAGAAGAGTTCAGTTTTTCAGAAAGTGGAACGCCCTCAGGTGCATCATCAGTCAAAACAGAGGGCTTCTCTTACAGCCTAATACATGAAATGTCTATTTCTGTTTTTCATTACAGGCACCCAGTTGCCCTTGCCAGAAACTTGAGTCATTCTTAACGCTTCCCTCTTGACTTCCCTCATTGCCCAAGCTGAGAGTGTCAGCAAGATCCAGCAGACTCAACCTCTCTGTATCTCTGCAGTCTGGCCCTCCTCTCTATGCCCTCCCAGAGGCTTTAGTTCCGGCTTCCATCATGTCTTATCAGCATCTTTATAATAACCTCACAGCAGGTCTCCCTGTCGTTCAATTTACTTCTCTGTCATTTACCTCCAAAATTCTGCTGCCATTATCTTTCTTAAACAACAGTCTGATCATGCCACTCATATATATATATATATATATATTTTTTTTTTTTTTTTTAGGCAGTCTTTTTCTGTTGTCCACGCTGGAGTGTAGTGTCACATTCTGGGCTCACCACAAACTCTGCCTCCCAGGTGCAAGCGATTCAAGTACTGGGATTACAGGTGTGAGCCACCGCACCTGGCCAGATTGGCATGTTGACAAAAAAATCATTCTGACTACAATACGGGGAATAAATTGAAGAGGGAAAATTAAATTCTAGGATCTTTTTTTTTTTTTTTTTTAAAACAAGAGTCTTGCTCTGTCACCCAGGCTGGAGTGCAGTGGCGTGATCTCAGCTCACTGCACCCTCCACCTCCCTGGTTCAAGCGATTCTCCTGCCTCAGCCTCCTGAGTAGCTGGGACTACAGGCACCCGCCACCACGCCTGGCTAATTTTTGTATTTTTAGTAAAGGCGGGGTTTCACCATGTTGGCTAGGATTGTCTCCATTTCTTGACCTGGTGATCCACCCGCCTCGGCCTCCTGAAGTGCTGGGATTACAGGCATGAGCCACCGCACCCGGGGAGTCTAGGATCTTACAATTACATTTGTAGCAGCCCTGCTTCCTTAGTACAGGCCTATACTTGACACATAGGTGATTCTCACTTTATATAATTTCACCTTAATTTGCTGTGCCAAAGCGGGTAACATTGTTTTACAGGTTTTGGAAAGAAAAAGGCAAAGACATAAACAATTGTTGAATTATTTAACGTTATTAGGGCATGGAGTATTTAGCTGCCAGTTTATTTGTCTCATGCTTTAGAAAGTCCCCTGCTTTCCTGTGCTGGAAATTCCCACGGGTAGACAGTTCAGGGAACCAATTCCAATTCTCTCCTCATGGACTTCCTCCTCTTGGTTTCAGATCTACTTCTATATAAGTTTAAGATTTGCCATTTATATGGGAATTTACTGTTTTAAAAAACTATTTCAAAACGGTAGAGAAAAGATGAAGTATTCAATGAATAGCATCAAGATAATTGTCTAGTCATTTGGAAAATAAAATAAAATAAAATTCCTACCTCACACTAAAATCCTATGTTTGTGATCTTGGAGTTAGAGAAAGCCTTAAATAAAACACGAAAAGGAAAAACCATAAAGTAATGAGTAGGAAGGAAATATTTTATATGTAGGTATATGTGGATATAGATATTTACGTAGATATTTATCACATAAAATACATAGAAAGACTACTAAAGATGAAAAAAGGCAAACACCACATAGAAAAAAAAGGGACAAACAATATGAAAATGTAATTCTATAAATAGATGTCCAGGCCAGGTGCAGTGGCTCATGCCTGTAATCCCATCACTTTGGGAGGCTAAGGCAAGCAGATCACCTGTGGTCAGGAGTTTGAGACCAGCCTGGCTAACATGGTGAAACCCTGTCTCTCCTAAAAATACAAAAATTAGCCGGGCATGGTGGCGTGTGCCTGTAATTCCAGCTACTCAGGAGGCTGAGGCAGGAGAATTGCTTGAACCTGGGAGGCAGAGGTTGCAGTGAGCTGAGATCATACTGCTGCACTCCAGCCTGGGTGACAGAACAAGACTCTGTTTCAAAAAAAAAAAAAAAGATGTTCAATTTTATTAGCAATTATGCAAATAAGAATCCATAGATATACATATATCCACACACATGTCAAGGTACAGGAAATGGGTAGCCTCATTCACTGCCAGAGGGAGAATAAACTGTTACAGGCACTTCTACAGCAACTTGGCAGTACTTGTAAAATTAAAATAGATCTAGGATATGACCCAGCTATCCTACTTCTCAGTGTTTAGTATGGAGAAGTGTTCAGACTTATGCCCAAAGAGACATGTACAAGAATATTTGTCACTGCATTGGTTGCAAAATGAGAAAGTGGAAGCAACCTAAATACCCATCAATAAGAGAATGCTAAGTAAACTAGAGTCTATCCATGCTATGGAATACTCTACTACAATTTAAAAGAATAAGGCATACCTGGCCGGGCACGGTAGCTCACGCCTGTAATCCCAGCAATTTGGGAGGCCGAGGCAGGCGGATCACCTGAGGTCAGGATTTCAAGACCCGCCTGGCCAACATGGTGAAACCCCGTCTCTACTAAAAATACAAAACGTATCCAGGTGTGGTGGTGGGCGCCTGTAATTCCAGCTACTCAGGAGGATGAGGCAGGAGAATTGCTTGAACCCAGGAGGCAGAGGTTGCAGTGAGCCAAGATCATGCCACTGCACTCCAGCCTGGGCAACAAGGGTGAAACTTCGTCTGGAAAAAAAAAAAAAGGCCGGGCACGGTGGTTCACGCCTGTAATCCCAACACTTTGGGAGGCTGAGGTGGGCGAATCACGAGGTCAGGAGTTCAAGACCAGCCTGGCCAACATGGTGAAACCCTGTCTCTACTAAAAATACAAAAACTAGCTAGGAGTGGTGCTGCATGCCTGTAGTCCCAGCTACTCAGGAGGCTGAGGCAGGAGAATTGCTTGAACCTGGGAAGCGGAGGTTGCAGTGAGCTGAGATCACGCCTCTGTATTCCAGCCTGGGTGACAGAGCGAGACTCTGTCTCAAAAGAAAAAAAAAAAAAAGAATAAGACATACCTATATGGACTGGCATGGAAAGCTCTCAAGTGTGAAAAAAGCAAGATATGAAATAAAATACAGTATGATAAAATAAAAATAAAAAACACAAATAAAATCCATACATAAAAACAAAAATATATATTTCTATAAGGAGACAGCCTGGAAGAATGAAGAGCTATTCATTTTGGGAGGAGGGTAAAGGATTAGACTTGCTTATCAAAGGAGAATTTAACTTTATATGTAACATTTGATTTTTTTAAATAATGAGAATGAATTATTTCTTATATAATCAAACTTTTTGTTTTGTTTTTTTTTTTTTGAGACAGAGTCTCACTCTGTCACCCAGGCTGGAGTAAGGTGGCCCGATCTTGGCTCACTGCAACCTCTGCCTCCTGGGTTCAAGTGATTCTCCAGGCCCAGCCTTCCTAGTAACTGGGATTACAGGCAGGCACCACCGGGCCTGGCTAACTTTTTTTTTTTTTTCTTTTAGGAGAGACAGAGTTTTACCATGTTGGCCAGGCTGGTCTCGAACTCCTGACCTCAGGCAATCCACTCGCCTCACCCTCCCAAAGTGCTGGGATTACAGGCATAAGCCACCTCACGTGGCCCAAACTTTAAAAAAATATCTTCTTTAAATGCCGTGTATAAGCAAAACATAAACACAATTTTTGTTAGACATAAACAAAACATCTTTTTATTAAACAGCTTTGTTGAGATATAATTCACATACTATATAACTTATTCATTTAAACTGCTCAACTCAGATGTTTTTAGTATATTCACAGAGGTGTGCAACCATCCCCACAATCTAATTTTAGAACATTTTCATCACCCCCAAAAGAAAGTCACTTCTCATCCATCACTCCCACCCCTCAGACAATGATGAAACTCTGTTTCTATAGATTTTTTTCCTGGAAATTTCATATAAATAGAATCATACAGTATGCATTGTTTTAAAAGTTTATTTGTTTGTTTTAGAGATGCAGGTTTCCCTATGTTGCCCAGGCCGGACTCAAACTCCTGGACTCAAGGGATCTTTCTGCCTTGGCCTTCCAAGTTGCAGGGATTACAGGTGCACAGCCACTGTGCCCAGCTAATAGGTGTTTTTTTGTGGCTGGTTTTGTTCACTTAGCATAATGTTTTCAAGGTTCAATGATGGTTTAGCATGTATCAGCACTTTATTCTTTTTTACATAACATTCCACTGTATGGATGTATGGATTCCACTGGATGGCTATACATTATATTGTATGGATATAACATTCCATTGTAGGAATATACCATATTTTGTCCATTGATCAATTAATGAACATTTGGGATATTTCCATTTTTGGCTATTATGAATAATGCTGCTGTGAACATTTGTGTAGAAGTTTTTGTGTGGGCGTATGTTCTTGTTTCTTTTGAGCATATACCTAGGAATGAAATTGCTTGGTCACGTTAACGCTATGTTTAACATCGTGAAGAATTACCAAACTGTTTTCCCAAGTGACTGAACCATTTCACATTCCCACCACATGCGTTGTCTTTTGAAAATTGCACTATGGGTTAATGTATGAGAGGCAATTGCTGTTTCATTTAAACTACATCAAAAAGTAGTTTAACCCGTATTCATAATATGACCCATAGTGCAATTTTTGAGGTTACAGATACATGTGTATATGGTAATATATTTAAAATATACTCAAAGTAGTATGTACATATATATACTGTTTATATATACTATAAAATTTATAGTAAAAAGCGAAACCCTGGGTGAGTACGATGTTGGAAATCCCCACGGGCTGGGGAAGGGGAGAGGTAGGTAAGAGCAAGGGTCTGGCAGGCACTGGGTGGAGTAATCTGAAAAGACTAGCAGGATGACTCAAGTCAATAATGCAAGCTTCTACATCTGGAGGATGAAGGAGACAACTTGGAGCCAGGAATCCTGTTTCTCTGCTTTCTTTGGGGCTTCCCAAGGTATTGAAATAGGAGGACCTAATGCGTAAGAGACATGATTAGAAATAGGGTCAGTTTCAGAGGAAGGGGTCTGCTGAGAGTCAGAACCCAGTGCAAGGGTTGGCAGAGCTGATTTTGACAGCCTGTCAACCAGAATTCAAGGCTAGGCTCTAGTCCTTGCATCTCAGGGCTGCAGAACACCTGGCATGAGAGATGCGCCCTTCTGGAGAATCAGGCATGATGGGAGCTGGGTGGCTCACACACCAGGCATGCCAGCTCTAGGGACCATTTCCCAACTGGCCAGTGGGAAGGGTCATTTTAATAGGGCAGGACAGTTTTTCTGTTTCTAGACCTGGACAGCCAAGCAATATCATAATCAACACAACAGGGGCAGGAGGGCTGGAGCGGGCGGGGGCCTATAGTATATTAGCGCAGCAATGACGAGTTTTAAAGAACTTTCATACCCTCTAGCTCCTTTATTCATAACCTGGTGGGTTGGTTTGCTCAAGGATTGTTATCCCAAGCTATCTTAAAACTAAAGTCTAAATTGCCATTTATAATTTGGTATGGACTTTCACAACTCTTTCCTAAGCAATTAAGATATAATGGAGAAACTCAGCTCCCCAGAATGGGAGCCCCTCAAAATAATAATATTTAAGGAATCTTAAGTAGTTGTTCAACATTTCTAAATGCAAAGTGTATTAAATTACATATTATCTACACAATTATTTACTTAAGATTAATTTGCTTCCTTACTTCCACTAGCCAATGTAAAGTTTAATGATCTGAAAAAAAACTTGCACAATAATTCCCATTTCTCTGTGGTTCTTGTTCTCTTTCTAGTTTCCTTTTGTGATTTTGTTTGGAACAAGATAACTTCTTGTAAGGTGTATTAAAGAGATTAAAATGCAGTTAAGAAAATAAATCACTCGCTTCTTCTGGTAAACAGAACCAAGGCCATCCATTCACTGTCAAATCCAGAGGTTTAGTTGATGAGGCTGCTTATATGTACAATTCAAAAATACTCCAAAGCAGATGAATTCACATGATGAGATTTTTGTTTTTCTTTTCTTTAAATTCTTTTTCTCATTGTTGTTTTTTGAGAGAGAGTTTTGCTCTTGCCACCCAGGCTGGAGTACAATGGCGCGATCTCAGCTTTGCCTCCCGGGTTCAAGCAATTCTCCTGTCTCAGCCTCCTGAATAGCTGGGATTATAGGTGCCCACCACCACACCCGGCTAATTTTTGTATTTTTAGTAGAGACTGGGTTTCACCATGTTGGCCAGGCTGGTCTCGAACTCCTGACCTCAGGTGATCCGCCCACCTCGGCCTCCCAAAGTGCCGAGATTACAGGCATGAACCACCGCACCTGGCCTCTTTTCTTTAAATTCTACTCACAGGCACCGTTTGTTTCAACAGTACCAGGGAAATTTTCCTGATGTGAACTGTAAGAAGCTGTATGTGGAAATGTGAGTTAACACACACCACATTATAATTTATTTGCAAATGATTTGTGCCTATGTGAGGCACCTGGGGCAACTGCCTGGCTGGCTTGACCCTGAACCCAGCCCTGTCTTGTAGTGGTTACTTTCTGTAGCCACCGCCTCTTGGAGTAATGGATTCTATATTTTAGCACATGCTATACATAGAGCTACTTCTTTTATTTTTGTTGGAAGGACAGTCAGGCTTCAAGGAATGTTGCCTATTTTGATTTTTTTCAGGATTTGAGAAAATCACGCCATTCTTTGTGGGTTTAAGATGAACTTTTTTGCAATGGCATCTTTTTTATTTTTACCAGTGTACATGATTCCTTCTGCTCTTAATCATTTTGGTGTCCTCTCGATCTTTTCTAGCTCCACTGTATCTTCAAGAAGCAGAGACTAGAACCTCATAAAATTTTCATCATATAAAAGATTCCAGGGCCAGGTACTCTTTCAGTTATAGTCACTTCTCTCTCTCTCTTTTTTTTTTTTTACAATAATCTCCAGACATGTTTTCAGTTGTTTCCCTTGATGCATCTCCCAGACCTGTGCTTGCCACAGACTGAAACTTATTTGAGAATTCACGGCTGGTTCCTCCATTTTTACATGAACCGAATCCAAACAGAAATCACACTTGAGATCATAAACTTACCTTCATTAAATATTTATTGGAGTTTGAGAAGATGCCAGGCATTGTGCTAGGTATGTGGAGGTGGAAATAGGAGGTGGTTTCAAATATTAATAAAAAGCAAGAGCTCTTGGTGGGGCATGGTAGCTCACACCTGTAATCCCAGAGCTTTGGGAGGTCAAGGTGGGGGGATCGATTGAGCTCAGGAATTCAAGACCAGCCTGGGTACCATAGTGAGACCCTATCTCTACAAAAAATTACAAAAATTAGCCAGGCATGGTGGCACGTGCCTGTAGTGCCAGCTATTCAGGAGGCTGAGACAGGAGGATTGCTTGAACCTGGGAGGCAGGGGTTGCAGTGAGCCGAGATCATGCCACTGCACTCCAGCCTGGGGTCTGGAAGGAGATCTTGTCAGAAAAAAAAAAAAAAAAAAACAAAAAAGGAGGAGAGTTAAAAAAAACAAAAAAGAGCAGCAGCTCTTAACACACAGCCTGGCTGGGCATGGTAGCTCACGTCTGTAATCCCTGAACTGTGGGAGGCCGAGGTGGGAGGACCATTTGAGCCCTGGAGTCCGAGACCAGTCTGAGCAACATGGCTAGACCCTGTTTCTACAAAAAATACAAAAATTAGCCAGGCGTGGTGGCATATGCCTGTAGTCCCAGCTGCTCAGGAGGCTGAGGCAGAAAGATCCCTTGAACCCAAGAGGTCAAGGTGGTTTCAAATATTAATAAGAAGCAGCAGTTCTTGGCAGTTCACCGGGTGCAGTGAGCTGTGATTGCACCACTGCACTCCAGCCTGGGAGACAGAGAGAGATTCCGTCTCAAAAAAAAAGAAAAAAAAAATTTAAAAAAAATTAAAAAAATTTTAGAGCAGATGATTCTGTACTAAAAAAGAAGATAATAAATAAATTAAAAATTAAACACACACACACCCCTAACGGGTGAGAAAAATGAATGAAAAATTATCTATTTGCATGTAAATGCTATGGGTTCAACCCATCTCTAGGAAGTTACATTCATTTCTATTATTGCTGTAAAAAATTACCACAAATTTTGTGGCTTCATTCAACACAAATTTATTCTCTTACAGTTCTGGAGGTCAGAAGTTAGAAATGAGTCTTAAGGGCTAAAATCAAGGCACTGACAGAGCCAGTTCCTTCTGAAGACTCCAGGGGAGAAACCTTCCTCCCAGCTTCTAGAAGTGGCTGGCATTCTTTGGCACGTGGCTGCATCACTCCCACCTCTGCTTCCATCCTCACATCACCTCCTCCTCTCTTTCACCTGCTGCCTTCCTTTTACAAGGATCCCTTATGATTACATCAGACCCACCTTGATAATCCAGGGTACTCGCCTATCTTAAGATAACTTAATCACATCTGCAAAGTCCTTTTACCATGTCAAATAACATATAAACAGGCTCCAGGGATCAGGATGTGAACCTCTTTGGGGAGCCATCATTCAGCCAACCATAGAAGTCAAGAGAGCAATGACTTAACATGACACTTGAATTTTGAGTGCAGAAATAGCTGGCATTAAGTGGGCCTTTCCTCTGTGCCAGGCATTTCACTAAGGGCTTTACATTTGCTTTCTCATTCAATCTTTATGCTAGGCTGGGCGTGGTGGCTCATGCCTGGATCCCAGCACTTTGGGAGGCCAAGGCAGGAGGATCCCTTGAGCCTAGGAGTTCAAGACCACCCTGGGCAACACGGCGAAAGTCAGTCTCTAAAAAGAAAGTACAAAAATTAGCCAGATGTGGTGGTGCATGCCTGTAGTCCCAGCTACTTGGGAGGCTGAGGTGGGAGGATCACCTGAGCCTGGGGAGACTGAGGCTGCAGTGAGCTGCAATGGTGCCACTGCACTCCAGCCTGGGCAACAGAGTGAGACCCTGTCTCAAAAACAAAACAATCTTTGCACTAGGTCTCAGAGGTAGTGGTTGTTATTATCTCCATTTTCCAGGAGAGGAAAATAAAGCTCAAGAGGTTAAGTAACTTGCCCAACATCCTGGCTACAAACAGAGGAGTCAGGATTTGAATGAAGGTGTAACCCAATTACTATGCTGTACTGATAAAAGGAAAACTGAAGGAGAAGGGCATGCCAGGACAAGGAAGCAGTATATTAAAAGGCCTAGAAACTGGAAAGAGCACGAAGCCTTTGAGGTATGACTGGGTGAGGAAGTGAGGGGAAGAAGGGGGGAAGACAAAGGTGGGAAGGGAGACAAGGGCTGGATGGCGATGGACTCCATGGGAGAAGAAGAGTTTCTGTAGACAGTGGGGAATCACTAAAGGATTTTAGAAAGGTGAGACTGCCGGGTGTGGTAATTCAATGTCTGTAATCCCAGCGCTTTGGGAGGCCAAAGTGTAAGGACTGTTTGAGCTCAGGAATTGAAACCAGGCTCAGCAGCATACGAGACCCTGCCTCTACAAAAAATAAAATAGTAGTCTGGTATGGAGGCATGCACCTGTAGTCCCAATTATTGGAGAGGCTGAGGTGGATAATCTGAGCCCAGGAGTTAGAGGCTGCAGTGATCTTGCCACTCTACTCCAGCCTGGGCAGCAGAATGAGACCCTGTCTCAAAAAAAAAAAAAAAAAAAAAATCAAAATATAAAAGAGGCTGGGTGCGGTGGCTCACACCTGTAATCCCAGCACTTTGGGAGGCCAAGGCGGGTGGATCACCTGAGGTCAGGAGCTCGAGACTAGCCTGGCCAACATGGCAAAACCCTGTTTCTACTAAAAAATAGAAAAATTAGCTGGGCATGGTGGCTCACGCCTGTAATCCCAGCACTTTGGGAGGCCCAGGCGGGCAGATCACGAGGTCAGGAGATTGAGACCATCCTGGTCAACATGGTGAAACCCCGTCTCTACTAAAAATACAAAAATTAGCCGGGCATGGTAGCCGGTGCCTGTATAGTCACAGCTACTCAGGAGGCTGAGGCACAAGAATTGCTTGAACCCAGGAGGCAGAGATTGCAGTGAGCTGAGATCACGCCACTGCACTCCAGCCTGGCAACAGAGCAAGACTCTGTTTAAAAAAAAAAAAAAAATTAGCTGGGCATGGTGGTGGGGTCTTGTAATCGCAGCTACTCGGGAGGCTGAGGCAGGAGAATCTCTTGAACTTGGGAGGCAGAGGTTGCAGTGAGCTGAGATCGTGCTACCACTGAGCTCCAGCCTCGGTGACAGAATGAGACTCCGTCTAAAAATAAAAGAGAGGGAGAGAGATGGAGGGAGACAAATTCCTGGTGATGTCATTTGAAGCCCCGGATACAGCCGTACTTGAAGTCAACCCACTGGGCCCTGGACTTTCCAGGAACATAAGTGTATAAATTATCTTTCTCTTTTTATTTTTGTTTATCTTTTTTTGGTTTGTTTATATATTTTTGCTTGAGTCGGTTTGCATTGGGATTCTACCACTTGCATCTGGAAGTTTCCTAAAGAATGCAGTGGCACCACATGGTCTGGCCCCCTCCTGCCTGTACCCACTGTTCTCTTGATCTCTGTGTTCCAGCGAACTTGGCTTTCTTTCAGTCACTTAGAAACGCCTGGGGCTCCTCTGCCATAACTGCTTTGCATATACTACTGCCCTGCCTGGAACATTCTTCCTCCCTCTTTGCCCAGTTAACTCTTACTCATCTTCCAGGTTGCTGCCTAAGGTCACTCTGATAGCTTGTTACAAGGTGGTCCCTGATGAATTCCATCTTCCAGTATTCATGCCCTTGTGTGACAGTCCCCTCTCCTGGACTCTGGGTGGACTGCTTTAACCAGTGGAATTCAGCAGATATGATGCTGTGCCAGTTCCAAGCGTAAGCCTTAGGAAAGGTTGGCAGCTTCTGTTTTTGTGCTCTTGGAAGGCTTGAGCCAACATATAAAAGGTCTGATTATCCTGCTGGAGAGATCAAATGGAAAGATTACATGTGAGAATCCCAGCTGTGGCCTAGCCTAAGTGCCAGCTGGATGCAGCCTCATGAGTGACCACTGACAAGACCAGAGAAACTGACCATGTGAGCCCAGCCCGAATTACAAAATTGTGTGCAAATAAAGTGGTTCCTCTCTATATATCTTTTGTCTTCTTTAAGCTTGTTACTTTGTGCTATTATGTTTTGGGGTAGTTTGTTGTGCAATATTAGATAAGGGAAAGAGTCACTTCAAGAAAATTCCTCTGGCCAGGCACAGTGGCTCACACATGTAATCCCAGCACTTTGGGAGGATCTCGAGTCCAGGAGTTCAAGACCAGCCTGGGCAACATGGCAAGACCCCGTCTCTACAAAACATATAAAAGTAGCTGGGCATGGTGGCATGCACTGGTAATCCCAGCTACTGAGGAGGCTGAGGTGGGAGGATCGATTGAGCTCCGGAGTTGGAAGCTGCAGTGAGCCGAAATCACACCACTGCACTCCAGCCTGGGTGCTAGAGCCAGACCCTGCCTGGAAAAAAAAAAAAAGGAAACTCCTCTAACACTTCTAGACCAAGTCAATCCCATTGTAGACATTTTCACAGGAAAAAAGACATGATCATAGTACTGTGCACATTTCCTTTAGAACACTTATTACAACTCATAGTTTGTAGCTTTAATTCAAGAATGACTTTTCTTTTCAGGGTCCTTTTTCTGTGATAAACTCAACAATTTCAGGAGTATTTATCCAACCTAAAGACATCAGTCTTTATTGTGGTTGGAAAGTTAGGTCTGTCTGCCGAAGGACCCAGTTCTCTGCTTGCATTCCTGCTGAATCTGCTGCTGATCCTCCGAATGCAGTTTCAGTAGAAATTGTGGCACAAAAGTTTCGCACAGAAAAGGTCCCAGAGGGCTCCCTTCCCCCTCCTATTTGCGATTCTACTCTTAAGCATTTAGGCACCATTAATAGGAAAACTAGATTTTAAAAGATTCATGGTGCATGGTTTACAGTATTCAGATTTACACAGCAGGTTCTTTCAAATTACACTTAGGGGAATAAATCAGTGACTAACTTTGGCAATCTCACAAAGCACAGAGCCTTCCAATTTTAAAGGTTTTTGCTGGTGAGTCATTAAGTTAAAAAAGGAAATCTATATTGGTGATAAATCTTTGTAGAAGTACTCTATGTTCTGCTAAAATTGATTGTTTCTAGGTGGCTACTTCAACTAACATTATGAAAAGAATAGATTTCTGTTGTAATACAAAATGATACTTTCTGAGAAATTGTTCCTAGTCTTGCTTTTTTAAAAAAAAAGTTGACACAGGAGATTTATTACAGAGGGTACTTCCAGAGGACCAGAACTTTTAATAAATTTATTCTGTGGTTATTTTCATTGTTTAACATTATTGATCATACACATTCACCAGATTAGAAATTTGTGGTTGCTGTACTTGTGGGGAGATGGCATGGTAGAGACCTAAACGTTATGTAGCTTAGAGCTTACTCTACTGGCAGTCCACAGCTTCAGCCATGGTGAGTGAAGACAAAGGAGGATTCCTGAACCCCATCTTCTCCCTCAGGCTGTCTTCTCCCACCCTCCACACACTCCATCACAAAGACCTATATGAGCTTTCTCTCTAGTCGTCACCTTCTCTCCTTTTCCACGTACGCTGCTTTAGTTCAGGCTCTTGTCAATTTGACCTTCAGACTTTTGCTGTGTTCTCATGGATGGTATTCTTGCCTTTAATCTCAGCTTCCAAATCCATCTTCTACCACACTACTGCAGTGACTGGCTACTTCCTTTCTTAAAACCCTTCAGTGATGCATTGTTTCTGCAAGAGAGGTCCTTAACCTATGGTCCACAGATATTTAGCAGACATATGGACAAAGGAACTCTCTAAAGTAGTGTAGATGAATGACATGAATATATCTATTTCTCAGGAGAGGGCCTGTAGTTTTCATTACACTCTCAAAAAGGCCTGTGTCTCAAAAAGAGGGAAGAACCACTGGTGTATAGGTGAAGAAACCAGTTCCTTGGCATGTCACATGATTATCAAAAGGGTGGAGGTGAAAAGAGGCTGCAAACGCCATGGGCAAAAGGTACCAGTTCCTTCACCCTGCAGAACAAAACACAGGACTTGGCAGTATTCAGAATGGCCTCTCCCAGTTGTTTTGAGAAGTGCGTAGCTGTCCTGTCTCCATGACAGCCTGCTGGTGCAAACTACGAATCAACTTTCTCAGGGGAGGAGATATTTACCTTCTTGCCTCTTTTCAGCTTGGTACTGGAGACAGTGTGAATCAGTCCAAGCACATTTCTAAGGGATCACAGCGGGCCGAGGTGGAATCCAAGAACACTTCCAGGTGACCTCTGAATCTGGCTTTCCCAAACAGGGTGGGCTTCAAGCTTATTGAAGCTCCATCTCTCACACAACATCCAGGGTCCTTCATGACCTTGTTACTTACTGCCTAGATTTCCAGCCCCATCCTTCCCATGAGTCCCATGCTTCAGACACACAGAATATTCAAAACTCAGCCAGGTGTGGTGGCTCATGCCTGTAATCCCAGCACTTTGGGAGGCTGAGGTGAGTGGATCACCTGAGGTCAAGAATTCGAGACCAGCCTGACCAACATGGAGAAACCCTGTCTCTACTAAAAATACAAAATTAGCTGGACGTGGCAGCACGTGCCTGTAATCCCAGCTACTCGGGGGGCTGAGGCAGGAGAATCTCTTGAACCCAAGAGGTGGAGGTTGCAGTGAGCCAAGATTGTGCCACCGCGCTCCAGCCTGGGAAACAAGAGTGAAGCTTCATCTCAAAAAAAAAAAAAAAAAAAAAATTCAAAACTCCCTGAGCCAGACATGCACTTTGACGACCCTTTGCCTTTGACATAACAATAACATAAAGGATAATAATAATAATAACTTAAAATTCCAATTAAAACTCTGTGAGGTAGGTAATACCCCCAATTTACAAATGGGGAAACTAAGGCTAATGGCAGTTAATGTGCCCAAACCTAACAAAGGAAGTAAACATGACCTAGAATTACCCTTTTCTTTCTCCTCTGGGAAATGCTACTTGTTACAGTGTCAGCTCACATCACTTCCTCATAAGGTCCACTCTAACTTCTCTAGATAGAGTTAGGCATTCATGCCTCGGTTTCCAAAACATCTCCAAATGATTTTTTATTTTAGTAGTAAGATAATATTTATTCCAGAAAATTGGGAGACTCAGAAAAACAGTCCTCAAGAGTATATCTATCCAAATGCAATTATTGTTAGCATTTTTGTAACTATTCTGACTTTTTAATGTTGCTATTACTATTATGTGTATATTATTTTGTATTCCATTTTTTAGGGACTAGTAGTATAAGCATTAACATTTCCCTATCTTGTTACAGTTTTACAATACCTTTATTTGCTCTGTTAGGATACTTTTGGGTGCAAGTAACAAATAACTGTTAATTCACATTGTCTTAAACAATAAGGAATGTATGGTAATTGCTGCTTTAAAAAAATCTCAGAAGTAGGGCGGGGCCCAGACATGCTATAATTTGGGTTCTAACCATATTTTACTGCAGTTATCTCACATCTCCCTCCCCGCTTTTGACCATCTGTCATTGTCCTCAGGGATCCCTCGGATCACAAGCTGGGGCAGCCTACTTCCTTGTTTGCGTTCTGCACAAGAAGGGGAGAATGCTACCCTAATGATGGAATAAAGTTCCATTTTAAACACAAGAGGGGGAGAATGCTACCCTAACGATGGAATAAAGTTCCATTTTAAACACAAGAGGGGCAGAATGCTACCCTAATGGTGGAATAAAGTTCCATTTTAAATCTGATTGGGCCATTTTTAGGTCACGTGCTTCTTCCTGGACATAGAATAGTCCTTGGGACAATGTGACTCACTTTAAACTTAACCCTTGGCTTAATTTTATTTTATTTTGAGACAGGGTCTCACTCTGTCACCCAGGCTGGAGTGAAGTGACACTAACACAGTTTACTGCAGCCTCAACCTCCGGAGGTCTTGCCATGTTGCCCAAGCTGGCCTTGAACTTCTGGTTTCAAGGGATCCTCTCACCTCGGCCTCCCAAAGTGTTGGGATTACAGGTGTGAGCCACCCTGCCCAGCCAACCCTTGGTTTAAACTTGTATTCTTGAACTAATCACTGGCAATCCCACTGGATGGGATTATGACCTTTGGTTTGTGTGGAAACAGCTTTTGGAATTGAGAATGAAGTCAGCCTCTCTTGAGTCACCTGATTGCACGGATGAGGCATGCAAACTGGGAGTCTGTTAGGATGGAACACGGTGGGATTGACTACTACTATTTTATTTTTATGTTTGTTAATTTTAGTAGGGAAAAAGCTCTTCATTGCTATTTTAACTACTATGTCTATAGTATCCCTTTTATACTCTATTGTGGCACTTCTATATCATATTGTGATTTACTAACCTGTGGGCCTCTTACAGATCATGAGCTTCTTAACGGTAGGAGATTTTTTTGGCTGGGCACAGTGGCTCACTTCTATAATCCTAGCACTTGGGGAGGCCGAGGCTGGAGGATTGCTTGAGCCCAGGAGTTCCAGATTAGCCTGGGCAACATGGCAAAACCTCATCCCTACAAAGAATACAAAAATTAGCCAGGTATGGTGGTATGTGCCTGTAGTCCCAACTACTCAGGAGGCTGAGGTAGGAGGATGGCTGGAGCCCAGGAGGTTGAGGCTGCAGTGAATCATTACTGTGCCACTGCACTCGAGCCTGGGCAACAAGCGAGACCCTGTCTCAAATAAATAAATACATTTTTAATAGTAATATTTGCTACCTCAATGTTATTGTATAAATGTTAGTTAAATAAGTGATTAAATGAAAGAATAAATGAATGGATATAGTGAAGAATACACACAAGAAGATGGCTTTTAGGATGGTCCTCATGAAACTTGCAAATGATAGTATAATGAAGAAAAGACAGAGTTTTTTTTGTTATTTTTTTGAGACAGAGTCTCATCACTCTGTCGTCCAGGCTAGAGTGCAGTGGTGCAATCTCGGCTCACTGCAACCTTCACCTCCTGGGTTCAAATGATTCTCATGCCTCAGTGTTCCAAGTAGCTGGGACTACAGGCGTGCACCACCACGCCCGGCTAAGTTTTTTGTATTTTTAGTAGAGACAGGGTTTTGCCATGTTGGCCAGGCTGGTCTCAAACTCCTGGGCTCAAGTGATCCATCCACCTCAGCTTCCCAAAGTGCTGGGATTAAAGGCATGAGCCACTGTGCCTGGCTTTTTTTTTCTTTTTTTTTTTGAGACAGTCTCGCTCTGTCACCCAGGCTGGAGTGCAGTGGCACAGTCTGGGCTCACTGCAAGCTCCGCCTCCGCCTCAGCCTGTGAGTAGTGGGCTACAGGCCCGCCACCAGCCAATTTTTTTGTTTTTTAGTAGAGGGGTTTCGTGTGGTCTATTTATTGAGGTCATAATATACATGACCTGATGAAAATACTATGGGGAACAAGACAGATTTATTTCTGCCTTTATGGAGCTTATATTCTGATAGGGAGAATAAACATTAAAGAAATGACTATGAGTTCTACAAACAGTAGTGCAGGGAGTTATGGACATGTGTAGCTGAGGGCTGTTCTAGGCTCTAACCTTGAAGCTGCTTCCTTTCTCTTGGTCAGAATCAGATCTTACTCTAAATCTTGTGCTTATAATGAAGACAGACAACTCAGGGCACCCAAAGACAGAGACTAAGCCAAAGTTTTTACCTGCTCTTGGCTCCCTGTTAATCTAGTTTATCAGTATTTAGTTGTAAATGGCACTGCTTGTGGGTCTCTGCTCTGGCTGAGATGGTCCTGCAGGTGCTGACACACTGGGGGCTGATTGTGGATATCAGAGGCAGGCAGCAAAGGAGTCTTGTCCCCAGTCGGCTGATGAGCTACTGCACAAACTACCTGACTCCTGGGGTGTGTGTGTGTGTGTGTGTGTGTGTGTGCGCACGCGCGCGCACGCGCATTGTTGTTCTGGCCTGTTTTATTGCTTCCTGCAGCAGCAGTTGTAGATCCATGGAAATGTCCAATGACAACTCTGTTGCCTTGTTTGGGATACTGAGGGGCAATATTCCTCCTATTATTATGTAATATAAAAGGCAAGCAAGCATGATTTCTAAACCAAAACAGGCTTTTAATGGGAATTTTTCTTTTCGTTGTTTTACTGTTAACTTTTATTTTAGGTTCAAGGGTACATGTGCAGGTTTGTTAAGTAGGTAAATGGCATGCCACAGGGGTTTGGTGTACAGATTATTTCATCACCCACATAATAAGCATAGTAAGCAATAAGTATTTTCTCTTTCTTTTTAAAATTTTTTTTTGTAATTTTGTGGGTACATAGTAGGTACATATTTATGGAGTACATAGGATGTTTTGATACAGGCATGCAATGCATAATAATCGCAACATGGAGAATGGGGTATCCTCAAGCATTTATCCTTTGTGTTACAAATAATCCAATAATATCCTTTGTGTTACAGATAATCCAATAATACATTTTTAGTTATTTAAAAATATAGTTATTATTGACTATAGTTACCTTGTTGTGCTAGCAAATACTAGTATTATTCATTGTTTTTAACTATTTTTTTTTAACCATTAACCATCCTGACCATCCCCCAACACCCTCCCACTATTTTTCCCAGCTACTGGTAAACATCCTTCTATTCTCTATTTTCATGAACTCAATTGTTTTGGTTTTCAGATCCCACAAATAAGTAAGAACTGCAATGTTTGTCTTTCTGTGTCTGGCTTATTTCACTTAGCATAATGATCTCCAGTTCCATCCATGTGGTTGCTAATGACAACAACATTCTTATTCTTTTTTATGGCTGAGTAGTACTCCATTGTGTGTAAGTACAACACTTTCTATATCCACTCATCTATTGATGGACATTTAAGTTGCTTCCAAATTTTGGCTATGTGAACAGTGCTGCAACAAACATGGAGTGCAGATATCTCTTCAATATACTGAATTCCTTCTTTTGGATATATACCCTGCAGTGTATTTTTGTTTTTTTGAAGAACCTCCAAACTGTTCTCTGTAGTGGTTGTACTAATTTTCATTCCCACCAACAGTGTATGAAGGTTCTCTTTTCTCCACAACCTCGCCAGCATTTGTTATTGCCTGTCTTTTGGACAAAAGCCATTTTAACTGGGGTGAGATGATATCTCATTGTAGTTTTGATTTGTATTTCTCTGACGATCAATGATGTTGAGCACCCTTTCATATGCCTGCTTGCCATTTGTATACCTTCTTTTGAGAAATGTCTATTCAGATCTTTTACCCAGTTTTTAATCAGATTATTAGATTTTTTCTATAGAGTTGTTTGAACTTCTTACATATTCTGGTTATTAATCTCTTGTCAGATGGATAGTTTGCAAATATTTTCTCCCATTCTGTGGGTTGTCTTCTTCACTTTGTTGATTGTATCTATTGCTGTGTAGAATCTTTGTAAGTTGATGTGATCTCATTTCTCCATTTTTGCTTTGGTCACCTGTGCCCGTGAGGTATTTACTCAAGAAATTTTTTTCCCAGACCAGTGCCCTGGAGAGTTTCCCCAATGTTTTCTTGTAGTAGTTTCATTACTTAGATTTAAGTCTTTAATCCATTTTGATTTGATTTTTGTAAATGATGAGAGATCGGGGTCTACTTTCTTTTATCTTTTCTTTTTTTTTTTTGAGACAGAGTTTTGCTTTTGTTGCCCAGGCTGGAGTGCAATGGCACGACCTCGGCTCACTGCAACCTCCGCCTCCTGGGTTCAAGTGATTCTCGTTCCTTCCACCTTCAACCCTCAAACCCTCAAGTAGGCCTCAGTGTCTATTATTCCCCTCTTTGTTTTCATGTGTTTTGGTGGTCTAGCTCCCACTTAAAAGTGAGAACGTGTGATATTTTGTTTTCTGTTCCTGCATTCATTTGCTTAGGCCAATGGCCTCCAGCTCCATCCATGTTGCTGCAGAGTACATGATCTCATTCTTTTTCATGACTGCATAGTATTCCATGTTTATACATACCACATTTTCTTTATCCAGGCTACCATTCATGGGCATTTAGGTTGATTCCATGTCTTTGTTATTGTGAACATATATGTGTATGTGTCTTTATGGCAGAGTGATAAATATTCTTTCGGGCATATAACCAATAACAAATGAAATTGCTGGGCCGAATGGTAATTCTGTTTCAAGTTCTTTGAGGAATCACTGAACTGCTTTCCACAATGGCTGAACAAATTCATAATCCCACCAGCAGTGTATAAGCATTCCCTTTACTCTGCAACTTTGCCAGCATGTGTTTTTTTTTACTTTTTTTTTTTTAAATAATAGCCATTCTGACTGTTGTGAGATGGTATGTCATTGTGGTTTTGATTTGCATTTCTCTAATGATTAGTGATGTTGAGCATTGTTTCATATGCCTGTTGGCCACATGTATAAAGAGCCTAACTAGCCAAGGCAATTCTAAGCAAAAAAGAATAAAGCTGGAGGCATCATGTTACCTGACTTCAAACTATATTACGAGGCTATAGTAATCAAAACGGCATGATACTGGTAGAAAAACAGACACACAGACCAGTGGAACAGAATAGAGAGCCCAGAAATAATGTCACACAACAACTGCCTGATGTTCAGCAAAGCTAACAAAAGCAAGCAATGGGGAAAAGACTCCTTAGTCAATAAACAGTGCTAGGATAACTGGCTAGCCATATGCAGAAGACTGAAATTAGACCCCTTCATTCCACATACAAAAATCAGTTCAAAATGGATTAAAGACTTAAATGTAAAATCTAAAATTAAGGCCAGGAGTGGTGGCTCACGCCTGTAATCCCAGCACTTTGGGAGGCCGAGGTGGGTCGATCACTTGAGGCCAGGAGTTTGAGACCAGCCTGGCCAACATGGTGAAACCCCGTCTCTACTAAAAATACAAAAATTAGCCAAGCATAGTGGTGCACACCTATAATCCCAGCTACTCTGGTGGCTGAGGCACAAGAATTCTTGAACCCAGGAGGTGGAGTTTTCAGTGAGCCGAGATTGCAGCACTGCACTCTAGTCTAGGCGGCAGAGCAAGACTATTGCCCAGGCTGGAGTCTCAAAAACAGAAAAACAAAAAACAAAACAAAACAAAAAATACGAAAACTATAAAAACCCTGGAAGATAACCCAGGAAATACCATTCTGGACATACGGCCTGGCAAAGATTTCATGATGAAGACACCAAAAGCAATTGCAACAAAACCAGAAATTGACAATGGGGCCTAATTAAACCAAAAAGCTTCTGCACAGCAAAAGAAACTATCAATAGAGTAAACAGATCACCTATGGAATGAGAGAAAATATTCACAAACTGGGAATCTCACAAAGGTCTAATATCCAGAATCTATAAGGAACTTAAATTTACAAGCAAAAAACAAACAACCTCATTAAAAAGCGGACAAAGTACAAAACGACACAAACAGACACCTTTCTCTCTTTCTCTCTCTTTTTTTTTTTTTTTGAGATGGGGGTCTCAGTCTTTCATTCAGGCTGGAGTATGGTGATGTGATCATGGTTCATGGCAGCGTTGACTGCCTGGGCTCAGGTGATCCTCCTGCCTCAGTCTCCTGAGTAGCTGGGACCAAAGGCGCACAACACTACACCCAGCTAATTTTTATTTTATTTTATTAATGTATTTATTTAGAGACAGAGTATTGCTCTGTCACCCAGGCTGGAGTGCAGTGGCACAATCTCAGCTTACTCCAACCTCTGCCTCCTGGGTTCAAACGATTCTCATGCCTCAGCCTCCTGAGTAGCTGGGACCACAGTTGCATGCCATCACACCCAGCTAATTTTTGTGTTTTTAGTAGAGACAGGGTTTCACCATGTTGGCCAGGCTGGTGTCAAAGTCCTGTCCTCAAGTGACTTGCCTGCCTTAGCCTCCCAAAGTGCTGGGATTACAGGTGTGAGCCACTGCACCTGGCTATCCCAGCTAATTAAAAAAAATTATTTGTAGAGATGGAGTCTTGCAATATTGCCTAGGTTGGTGTTAAACTCCTGGGCTCAAGCAATCCTTCCACCTTGGCCTCCCAAAGTGCTGGGATTACAGGCATATGCCACCGTGTATTGCTTTTCTTCTTTTTCTGGACACTTTTCAAAAGAAGAAATAATGGGGAGTTTTCTTTTTTTTTTTTCTTTTATGAGATAGAATCTCGCTCTTGTTCCCCAGGCTGGAGTGCAATGGCACAATCTCAGCCCACTGCAACCTCCACCTCCTGGGTTCAAGCGATTCTTCTGCCTCAGCCTCCTGAGTAGCTGGGATTACAGGCGCCCGCCACCATGCTCAGCTAATTTTTGTATTTTTAGTAGAGATGGGGTTTCACCATGTTGGCCAGGCTAGTCTGGAACTCCTGACCTCAGCCTCCGAAAGTGCTGGGATTACAGGCGTGAGCCACTGTGCCCAGCTAATAATGGGGATTTTTAAATGTTACACATGTTACATGTTCCTTCTTGTCTTTGAATAGGGGCGTGTCTTTCTTAAGAACAATTTATGAAGGTTACAGCCTATTAATAACATCAGCTTTCTTTGAGAAGGAAAGTCCATGTTTCCCTGCCGGCTTCAGGGCATTTCAGATCCTGTGAGGTGCTTTCCTATAGTTCCTCTGGGATAGAACCTGACCTACTTTGGGAAGTGAGGGATTACTTCACTGAGGAAGTGATATTTCAGTTGAAACCTAAATGATGAGTATGACATATGGAAAAGAAGGGGAGGCCTAGGGAGGGCAGCATTCCAGGCAAGGAAACAGCGTAAGTGGAGGAGGACTTGAGGCCTCAGACAAGCCTCAGTCTGGGGACTTCCAAGGTCTCACTCATGTGCAGAGAAATGTGCAGAGAATGAAGAGGAGACGGGTGCGAGATGATGCTGGAAATGGAGGCAAGAGTGAGATAGAGTCTCACTCTGTCCCCCAGGCTGGAGTGGAGTGGCGCGATTTTGGCTCACTTCAACCCCTGCCTCCAGGGTTGAAGCGATTCTTGTGCCTCAGCCTCCCAAGTAGCTGGGACTACAGGTGCACACCACCACACCCAGCTATTTTTTGTATTTTTAGTAGAGACAGGGTTTTGCTATGCTAGCCAGGCTGGTCGTGAATTCCTGGCCTCAAGTGATCTACCTGCCCCGGCCTCCCAAAGTGCTGGGATTACAGGTGTGAGGCACCACGCCCAGCCTGTATAGCCTTTAGACAGTGTTATGAATTTAGAATTCAGGCCAGGTCTTGAAGTAAGAAAGTCAAGATGCCACAGAAATAGAGCTTTGAGGTCGTAGCCAGGACAGAGTTTTTGTGCATAATTTTTTTCTGCTCTTAATATCTCATTACATAATTAATGCTATGAAATATATTAAAATTTAATATTCATGTTGCCAAAAGACAAAATTACAATGAATTTAGTTTAAAGATCTTAAATGGCTTTGATTTGTGATTATATCTAGAATCAGGCAACACCTCATTCCATCAAATAGAATGAATGTTCCAATGAGCTCAGCAGAGGAGGTTGGTTTTATAGACAGAAAAGAACTGAGGAAAGCAGAAACAGAAAATGGAAAGCATATTGGTTGTTTCCAAGTTACTTTTCTTGTAAAAGTTAAAGCAGAGGGGACTTCCTTATCATGCAATTTAAAACTGGCTTGTTAGGAGAGACAACTCACACTTGTAACCCCAGCACTTTGGAAAGCCGAGATGGGAGGATCACTTGAGTCCAGGAGTTGGTAACCAGGCCGGGCAACATAGTGAGACCCCATGTCTAAAAAAATTGAAAGAATCAGCCAGGCATGGGAGTGTGTACCTGTAGTCCCAGCTACTCAGGAGGCTGAAGCAGGAGGATCACTTGAACCCAGAAAGTTGAGGATGCAGTGAGCTGAGATTGTACTATTGCACCGCAGCCGGGGTGACAGAGCGAGAGCCTGTCTGAAAACAACAACAACAATAACCACAGCAAAACCCACCAAAACTGGCTTGTTTGAGGATTTGGCTATGATCACTCTCCTGATTTCTCAGAAGGTCCAATAAACAGCTTAGTTCTAGCTCGGTAGAGTGGAACTTCAGCATGAATGACTCCATTTTGGTTTAGTCTTGTCAACCAAGAAGAGGTGAAAGACCAGACTGCAAAGCAGTAAAGCCAGGCATTTGTTGGGGTCTTCGGAATTGCAATTCGGGAGACACAGATTCAGCTCCAAGCCAAACTGTTCTGAAGAGAGGGAAGGGAGTACGGTTTTTTAAAGGAAGCTAGGGATGATTACCCAAGTTATTTTGAAAGAATTCTCATTGGTAGAGGTGGCTGGCTTAGTATGTGTGTCTATAGTTCATTGGTTGTTGCTGTTCTGGAGTTGCTGCGCTGGTGAAGTTAAGCTGTTTTCCAGGATATTTACCTTCATGATCATTACAATTTGGGCCAATTCAAAGGTTCAAAGCAAGTTTCTGCCTTTTTTTTTTTTTTTTTTTTTGCTGGGTTGCAGGTTATGCAGGAAGTCCTTCTTAAAATGGCTTCCTGACACCATTTTATAGCTCTGAACCAGAGTGATGCCATTTTCTATATCACATTTCACATTTCTGCCCTATTGATCCAGATAGGGGATGAGGAAGCATCACTGATCAATGATTGGTGGTCAGCCACAGAGCTATTATCTGTTTCCCTCAGAGCTGGAAGCATCTGTTTCTAAAGTGTTATGTCCCATGGAGGGGGGTTGTTGAAAGTCAGTGTGCATCCAAGACTTCAGAGATTGGCCAAATTTGAGTAACAAAGGAGCTGTCATAAATAAGGAGGCCTGCATTAGTCTATGGTGACTAGCTGTATATTGGGAGAGACACACATCTGATTAACTATGTCTAAATGTTGTAATATCATGATCTTAACATCCTGGATAGTCTGGCAGCAATGAGAAATATAGATGGTACAAGTTATTAAAAGAAAAACTTTAGACAAATTAAACTTAACAGAGTTTAATTACACAGAGAACGTTTCATGAATCTGGCAGCCCCCAGAACCAGAATAGGTTCAGAGTAACAACAACACTAGGGCAGCCACATGGTCAAATCACATTTATGGACAGAAAAAGGAAAGTGACGTATAGAAAACAGAAGTGAGGTACAGAAATAGCTGGATTGGTTACAGCTTGACATGTGACTTAATTTGAACACACTTTGAACAACAGTTAGTTGCCTGTGATTGGCTGAGACTAGGCTACTTGTTAAAAGAGTAGGTTACAATCTGTTTACATATCCAGTTAGGTTACAGTTCACTATCTATGGAGAAACCTTTAGGCTATACTCAAAATACATAAGGAGGTAGCTTTAGGCAAAACTTTTAACAATTAAAAAATTTAACTATTCTCCCCCTTTAGGCTAATTTCTTAATTTTTGAGAGATCGACAAAAACTTTAGGCATTGACATTATGCTCTCACCGTTGTAAATGGACTTCTTTGGGCTCAAATCTCTCTTTAAGACAGGGTCTTTCTATGTCACCCAGGCTGGAGTGCAGCGGCATGATCTCAGCTAACTGCAACCTCCAACTCCTGGGCTCAAGCAATCCTCCCACCTCAGCCCCCGCAGTTGCTGGGACTATAGGTGCATACTATCATGCCTGGGTAATGTTTGTATATTTTGTAGAGATGGGGTTTTGCCCTGTTGCCCAAGCTGATGGGTTACTTATTGTTAAGGGTTATTGCTCAAAAGGGTTAGAGCAGAGGAGACTTCTTATTATGACAGAATCTCTTTTTTTCAGACTTGTTAGGTCTTGGGTTCCCCTGATTGCAGTTTCCAAAAGAGCAGAGAAGTATCCTGCTCACACTACCAAAACTGTGTGGGCAAAAGGGAAACTTCCCCTTTGCTCTTTGAAAGTTTGCTGAAAATCAACAGACAAAAGGCAGATTAATAGGAAAAAAGGCAAATTTATTAATGTGTGTGTGTGTATGTGTGTGGGAACCAGAGCGTCACCGAAGCTGCTACGTTGTCTGGTGCATATACCCTGGGTTTTGATGTTGTGCGCCAGGAAAATTTAGGACGTGGACACACCTGAGGAGTTTAGGAGCAGAGGTTTAATAGGCAGAAGAGAAGAGAAAGAGAAATAGCTCTCTCTATAGAGAAAGGGGTCCCCTAGTGCAAAGGACCAGCTGGTGGTGAATGTGCCAGATTTTATAGTCCAGTTTGAGGAGGCGGTGTCTGATTTACATAGGACTCACAGATTGGTTCCATCAGGTATGACGTTTACATATTGCATAGGGAAGGCTTGTTGCCCCATCCTAATCTTATTATGCAAATGGGCTTTCCAGTTGACCGGCACCATCTTATCTGCTCCTTACAGTACACGTGGCCGAGAAAGAGAAGGGAAGATGGAGTTGCCATCTTGAACATGTCTGGTCCCTAGTTTCTGCCAGTATTCACCTGTGCAAGCTCCCAGCTCAACCTTACAGGCTGCTGTTTGTTAGAAAATGATTTGGGGCTGCTTTTCATTGAAAAGAAAAGCTTTACCGAAGACTCCCATACCCTTACTATCTGCCTAAGTGATTTCTTCTTAACTCTTGTATCATCATTACCCCGTACCCCAACAGGGTACAGAAGCTTGTATAACCTTTTTCATACGTGAGGGAAAAGATGGGGGATGTAGACAAACAATTCTTTTGAGGTGCAGGCAGTGATCATTAGAGAGAATAAATGGATCACGGAGATAGAAATTAACTTTTAGATGATTCTCTTTGGAATTTGAATGAGCCTGAGAGACAGGCAGGCATTACCTTGTGATAAAGTCCATGTTGGTGTGGTTGCATTCCTCACTTTCATTTCTGAACAAGATAATGATATTTCAGGGGAAAAATAAAAGGCAATTGAGTTTCTTTTGGAAAGAAAGTTTCTTGGTCAATGAGGAAATTCCGGAGAGTCTCTAGCTGCTCTTCGGAGGGGGAGGAACAAAACAAGGTTAGTGAGACCTTGATTCTAAGGCTTCTTTTTCAGGCCTTTCAATTTTCAAAAGCGCTCAAAATGCCAAAATGTCATATTTTGGGGAATCATTTCTTGCAACCCCACATTTCCCTCTCTGAAACATCCCTAGTCGTTTCACACACCAAAAGCTGAGTTGGTGGCTGTGGAGAGAAAAATTGAGTGAATAGCGGAGTGGCAAAGGATCCTATTAAACCAGTCTCTCATTTCTGGGAATAGGCCAGTCCAATTAAACAGGTGTGTCTCATTTTGTCAGAGATATTTGAACCAGAGTGACTCCATCTTGAGTATGTGCTGGGTAAAATAAGGCTGATATACCTGCTGGGCCACATTCCCAGGAGGTTAGGTATTCTTAGCCACAGGATGAAATAGGTCAGAAGGACTGGTATAACGAGATACAGGTCATGAAGACCCTGCTGATAAAACAGGATGTGGTAAAGAAGCTGGCCAAAACCCACCAAATACAAGATGGTGAGGAAGGTGACCCCTGGTCATCCTCACTGCTTGTTATATGCTAACTATGATGCATTGGCATGCTAAAAGACACTCCCACCAGCACCTCGACTGTTAACAAATTCCATGGCAACATCCAGAAGTTACCCTATATGTCTAAAAAGGGGAGGAACCCTCAGTTCTGGGAATTGCCTGCTCCTTTTTCAGAAAACTCATTAATAATCAACCCTTTGTTTAGCATATAATCAAGAAATAACCATAAAAATAGCCAACCAGCAGCCCTTGGGGCTGCTCTGCCTTTGGAGCAGCCCATTCTTTTTAAATTTACTTCTCTAATAAACTTGCTTTCACTTTCCTCTATGGACTTGTTATCGGTGGCGAATCCTTATGGGTCTGTAGCAACCTCAATTCTTGCCTCCTCAGAGGAAAGAATTTGACTGAGGGGCATAAAGGCAGAAGGAGGGACTGAGGCAAGTTTTAGAGCAGGAGTGAAAGTTTATTAAAAAGCTTTAGAGCAGAAGGCTGGGCACAGTGGCTCATGCCTCTGAAAGTGCCTGTAATCGCAGCACTTTGGGAGGCCGAGGTGGGCTGATCACTTGAGGTCAGGAGTTCAAGACCAGCCTGCCCAACATTGGTCACAGCCAGTGCCAGCGAAAGGCAGTCTCTCAATAGATAGAAAAAACCTGAAGCCAATAGATAGACGAAACCCTGACTCTACTAAAAATACAAAAATTAGCCAATTGTGCACCTGTAGTCCCAGCTGTTCAGGAGGCCGAGGCAGGAGCATTGCTTAAACCCAGGAGGTGGAGACTGCAGTGAGCTGAGATCACGCCACTGCACTGCAGCCTGGGTGACAGAGTGAGACTCCGTCTCAAAAAAGAAAACATAAATAAAACTTTAGAGCAGGAATGAAAGGAAGTAAAGTACACTTGGAAGGGGGCCAAGAGAGTGACTTGAGAAATCAAGTGCCTGGTTTAACATTTTGACTTGGGGTTTTATAAGTTGGCATGCTTCAGGGTTCTTGCCGTCTTCCCTGGTTCTTCCCTTGGGGTGGGCTGTCTTCATGCATAGCGGCCTGCTAGCACTTGGGAGAGGCCGCATGCTCAGTGTGTATACTGGAGTTGTACGCATGCTCACTTGAGGCATTCTTCCCTTACCAAATGCTCCTAGGTCATATACCAGTTAAAACGCTGCCATTTTGCCTTTTAGTGCGCATGCTTGAGCCCACTTGACCAACTCCTGAGATCTTACTGGGGAGCTGCTGATCACCAGCTTCAGGTTTTTTTAATCTGTTGGGAGACTGCCTTTTTCTGGCACCGGCTGTGAGTAATTATTTTAGAGGGAGAGAGTTAACAACTGCTTGACCATCACCTGATGGTCGCCTGACATTCCTGGTTGCAGGGGCCCTCCCCTGCTCTGCTCGTGTTTGACTAGCTGCCTACAGTAACAGACTCAACCTGAATTCTTTCTTGCACGAGGTCCAAGAACCCTCTCTTGATGCCTGAATTGGGACCCCTTTCCAGTAACAATTTTAGGAGATGGCATTGCAGACAGGCTCTCAAACAGAAGAAAAACAAAGGATAATGTTTGGTTTATTGAAAATGCCTGGAAAAAAAAAAAAGGGTTAATGTTGGGAACAGTCTATATACCAGTTTTTTTAGAGTCTAGAGGGCAGTCAGTTGAGGTGTCTAGATGTTAAGTCAAAGCATCTTCGGTTAAAGTGGAAGTAGGCAGTGGCAATCGGATAGATTTTTCTGTTGTTTGCATGTCACAAGGTTGTTTACGCAAGCTTCAGCTTGCAGGGCATCAGGGAAAAGGTAGTTACAATTTTAGTGAATTTAAGTCAGAAAAATGAAGGAAAAATTTGGAAATGTTAGTTTGGAGACTTGTAGCCAGGAAAGAATTCAGAATTTTGTCCAAATTGTAGACAAATAATAAAATCTCAAAAACAATGGTAGGGCTAGAATCTCTCTCTCTCTCTCTCTTTTTTTTTTTTTTTTTGAGACAGGGTCCCACTCTGTTGCCCAGGCTGGAGTGCAGTGGCATAGTCATGGCTCACTGCAGCCTCCACCTCCTGGGACTCAGGTGATCCTCCCACTTCAGTCTGTCAAGTAGCTGGGAATACAGATACATGCTGCCACACCTGGCTAATTAAAAAAATATATATATTTTTGTAGAGATGGGGTTTCACCATGTTGCCCAGGCTGGTCTTGAACTCCTGGGTTTAACTGATCCACCTGCCTCGGCCTCCCAAAGTGCTGGAATTACAGGCATGAACCAATGTGCCCAGCCTAGGACTAGAATCTAATAGCGGGTGTACTATAATTTTCTTCTGAAACATAACTTTTTTTCTCTCCAGTCTTTCTTTCTACCAAAGATAAATTATAGTAAGACCAATTTACTTGCAAAATAACTTTTACTCCTATTATACTTGGCCTGATTATTTGCACAAAATGCAGTAAGAATAGTGATTGGCTATATAGGCTCTTTTAAAGTTGGCTTTTGTTGATGAAATATTTGTAAAATATTTGAAGAGATTTATTCTGAGCCAAATATTAGTGACTATGGCTCATGACATTGCCCCAGGACATCCTGAAAGCATGCGTCTAAGGTAGTCAGGCTACAGATTGGTTGTATATATTTTTTTTTTTTAGACAGAGTTTCACTCTTGTTGCCCAGGGTGGAGTGCAAGGGCACAATCTCGGCTCACCGCAACCTCTGCCTCCTGGGTTCAAGCAATTCTGCCTCAGCCTCCCGAGTAGCTGAGATTACAGGCATGTGCCACCACACCCAGCTAATTTTGTATTTTTAGTAGAGATGGGGTTTCTCCATGTTGGTCAGGCTGGTCTCAAACTCCCAAATTCAGGTGATCCACCCACTTCAGCCTCCCAAAGTGCTGGGATTACAGGTGTGAGCCACCGTGCCTGGCCTGGTTTTATACATTTTAGGGAGACATAAAACACTAATCAGTACATCTAAGCTGTACATTGGTTCGGTCCAGAAATATGGGACAACTCAAAGCAGGGACTTCCAGGTCATAGGTAGATTCAAAAAAAGTTTATCAGCCGGGTGCTGGGCAGATCATGAGGTCAGGAGATTGAGACCATCCTGGTCAACATGGTGAAACCCCATCTCTACTAAAAATACAAAAATTAGCTGGGTGTGGTGATGTGCGCCTGTAATCCCAGATACTCAGGAGGCTGAGGCAGGAGAATCACTTGAAACCAGGAGGCGGAGATTGCAGTGAGCCGAGATCGTGCCACTGCACTCCAGCCTGGTGACAGAGCAAGATTCCATCTCAAAAAAAAAACAAAAAAAAAAAAAAACAAACCAAACAAACAAAAAAAACCACAAAAAACAAAAAGAGTTTATCTAAAAACCTAAAATCAATAGAAGGGAGTTTCTGGGTAAAGACAAGGGATTGTGGAGACTAAGTTTAATAGATTGCAAAGGTTTTTTATTAGACATAAAAAGATGCCAGACTCTTCAGTGAATTCTCTACTGGCTAAGGAAAAAGACATGGAAAGGGAAGGGGATTCTCTATAGAATTTAGATTTTCCTCACAAGAGATCTTTGCAGGGCCATTTCAAGATATGTCAAAGAAATATATTTTAGGGTAAAATTCTTCAATTTCTTTCAGAGCCTACCATCTCATGTTGGTATCTTATTGTTATAAAGAGTGTTTTGGCTGAGTGTAGTGGCTCACACATGTAATCTGTGTCACTTTGGGAGGCCAAGATAGGCAGATACCTGAGGTCAGGAGTTTGAGACCAGCCTGGCCAACATGGCAAAACCCTGTCTCTGCTAAAAAAAAAAATACAAAACTTAGCCAGGCATGGTGATGCACACCTGTAGTCCCAGCTACTCTGAAGGCTGAGGTAGAAGAATCACTTGAACCCAGGAGGCAGAGGTTGCAGTGAGCTGAAATCGCACCACTGCACTCCAGCCTGGGCAACAGAGCAAGACTCTGTTTCAAAAAAAATATCTGTTCTGTCAGTCTTAAGGTTTCTGTTTTATTTATTTATTTATATATTTATTTATTTATTTATTTTTTTTTGAGACAGTGTTTTGCTCTGTCACCCAGGCTGGAGTACAGTGGTGTGATCTCAGCTCACTGCCACCTCTATCTCCTGAGTTCAAGTGATTCTCATGGTTCAGCCTCCTGAGTAGCTGGGATTACAGGTATGCACCACCACACCAGGCTAATTTTTGTATTTTTTACTAGAGATGGGGTTTCACCATTTTGGCTAGGCTGGTCTTGAATTCCTGGCCTCAAGTGATCTGCCCACCACGTCCTCCCAAAGTGCTGGGATTACAAATGTGAGCCACTGTGCCTGGCCTGAACTAGTTTTTCAGGTTAACTTTGGAATGCCCTTGGCCAAGAGGAGGTTCATTCAGTTAGTTGAGGGGCTTAGAATTAAATATTTGGTTTACATTTTGCTGGAATTTTTTTTTTTTTTTGAGACAAGGTCTCACTTTGTTGCCCAGGCTGGAGTGCAGTGGCATGATAATAGTTCATGGCAGTCTCAACCTCCTGGGCTCAAGCAATCCTCCCAACTCAGCCTCACAAGTAGCTGAAACTACAGGTGTGCACCACCACACACGGCTAATTAAAAAAAAAAATTTGTAGAGACCGAGTCTCCCCTTTGTTGCCCAGGATGGTCTCAAACTCCTGTGCTCAAGCAATTCCTCCTGCCTTGGCCTCCCAAAGTGCTGGGATTACAGGCATGAGCCACTGTATTAGTTCATTGTCACATTGCTATAAAGAAATATTCAAGAGTGAGTAATTTATAAGAAAAGAGGTTTAATTGGCTCACAATTCTACTGGCTGTAAGGAAGCATGGCACATCTGTTTCTGGGGAGGCCTCAGGAAACTTATAATCATGACGGAAGGTGAAGGAGGAGCCAGTACTACACATGGCTGACGCAGGAGGAAGAGAGAGATGGGGGAGGTGCCACACACTTTTAAACAACCAGATGTCATGAGAACTCACTCACTATCACAAGAACAGCACCAATGGAGAAATCTGCACTCATGATCCAATCACCTCCCACCAGTCCCCACCTTCAATATTGGGGATTACAATTTGACATGAGATTTAGGGAAGGGAGGACACAAATCCAAACTGTATCAGCCACCTTGCCCAGCCTGCTGGAAGTTTTTAATAAAGAATCTCAGATTAGACTTTTAAAGGCTGGGAAGACAAGCTAAAGATCGGCCACTAAAGTGTGCTCATAATACCTATATGAATTCAGTGAATTTCTCTCTTCTTGAGGTTCCCCAAATATCTTGAGTTTCTTGGGCCTGTCAGAAAGTAACACTCTTTACTTACTAGAAAATCAGGAACTCTGCAAGGGAACAGTGTAGACAAGGCACCAGGCCAATCTTTTCCCAAATCGACTGGCTTTAACATCAACCTTGATTCCTCAAAGCAGTCTGGTCACATCTGAAAATACAACATTCCAGTCAAAGCCTTGGTAAAATAACCAGTGTCTCCGATTGTGTCCTGTCACAGAAGAAAACAAATTCTTATTAAACTTATGTAAATAATTAAATTGTCAACTTGTATGAATAGTTTTTGAATTCTGATGAAATCAGGTACAGAAAAAGGTAAATGTTTTAATTTTGCTCACAAAAGTATACTTTACCTAATTGCTGTAAGCTACAAACAACTTAAGATAAAAAAAAAAGTTTACTGACGATGGAAAACAAAACATAAGAATCAGCAATGCTTGAGTGGGACATCCAACTTCTGAGTAGAAACCTTTGTGGCACCAGTGAAAAAAAATAGAATTAAATATGGGTGATGTTTAGAAAGGCAAGATTTTTGTTCAGAAGTGTGCCCAGTGCAACACCATGGAAAAGGGAGGCAAACCTGTAATCCCAGCACTTTGGGAGGCTGAGATAGGAGAACTGCGTAAGCCCAGGAGATCAAGACCAGCCTGGGGAGCATAGTGGGGCCTTATCTCTACAAAAAACAATAAAATATAGCTGGCCATGGTGGTGCATGCCTGTGAGAGGCTGCGGTGGGAGAATTGCTTGACCCCAAGAGTTAGAGGCTGCAGTGAGCTGTGTTCACACCACTGTACTCCAGCCTGGGTGACAGAGTGAGATCATGTTTCAAATAAATAAATAAATGAAAGAACCAGCAATATTTCAAGCAGAAAAATTATAGGAAAATTATTTCAGCTGGGTGCAGTGGCTCATGCCTATAATCACAGCACTTTAGGAGGCTGAGGCAGGAGGATCGCTTGAGCCCAGGAGTTTGAGACCAGCCTGGGCAACATAGCGAGACGTTGCCTGTACTAAAAATAAAAAATTAGCCAGTCATGGTGGTACATGCCTGTGGTCCCAGCTGCTCAAGAAGCTGAGGTGGGAGGATCACTTGAGCCCAGGAGGTCGAAGCTGCAGTGAGCTGATCATGCCACTGTACTCCAGCCTGGGAGACAGAGAGATACTCTGTCTAAAAAAACAGAAATAACAACAATTTCAGTCCTTTATTACTTTAGTCTCATGTAATTAATTCTTGCTCTGCTTGACATTGGTTAGCAATTTTATGAGTCCCCTTTCTTCACTGAAGTTTTTGAAATTCTTATGCAGTCCAATTGTGTGATCTCAAAATTATCAGCAGAGGTGTGTATTTCACAGTACCTGGGAGAGTCTTCATTTTTTCCATCAATCTTCTTGAAGACACAACACTCTAGGATTTACAAAGAGAATGTAGAGAAAAAGCATTAGAATCATGCAATTTGCCAAGATATACCAGATTTTTAGGAATCTCATGCAATTTTTGAACACGTTAACACATTTATACAAATATAACTCAAAGTTAAGCATCATTTCATTCTTTTTTTCCCCAAAGAATTACAAAGCTACTTTTAATACTTGGGGGTGAGCCCCCACAGGAATAAAAAAGACTGGGAAGGGGCAACTCTGTGACTCCCATGGCCCGGGGCAAAGAGGCTACTTGAGGGGAAGGAAGCACCAAAGGGACCTGCTGCAGATGCAGGGACACTGGTGAATGGCAGGAGGGTTGCGCATAAAGCCACAAAGCTACTTGGGTTTATCCTTCTTCTCATTTGCCCTTTTCTGCTTTTGCTGCATGATCTCTGAGTCCCTCTACTTGCAGGTGGCATCAGAAAGCTGGCCATCTCGGTGCTTTCTCTTAAATGAGTTGCTCTGCTTTTCCATATTTTCTGTTGGGTGAGCTCACACTGGTCACCATGTGTCATGGCATTGACCGACACCCTGGGAGGCCAAGGTGGGAGAATCATTTGAGTCTACAAGTTTGAGACCAACCTGGGCAACATGGTGAGACCCTGCCTTTAACAAAAGTAAAAAAAATTAGTTGGGCATGGTGGCGCATGCTCATGGTCCTAGCTACTCAGAAGACTGAGATGGGAGGATTGAGCCCAGGGGTTTGAGGTTACAGTGAGCTGTGATTGTGCCATTACACTTCAGCCTGGGAGAAGGAGCAAGAGCCTGTCTCTTAATAAATGAATAAATAAGAAATAATAATTAAAAGATTAAAAAAATCTGCTCTTTGATAGAGAGGAGACTCAGTTTTTCAAACAATCTGAAAACTAGTAAAGACATTATGATGCAAATCCCTCTCTTTTTTTTTTTTTTAAACAATTTACTCAAAAGGTGAACAACTCTTTTACTATTTCTTGTTAACACTACAGGAAAATATTATTCATAAGAAAACTTCAGAACAAGAATTCCTGAGGACAAAAAGAAAAAAGAGAAAACCAAATTCTATCTTTGTCTCAATGTATTACTAATGCTGAAGGATAATTTGGATAAAACCTTATAAACAGATTAATCCAATCTCTATCAGCTTTGACCACACAAGATTTCCATAGCCTTTTATTTATTTATTTTTTTAAAAATAGAGACTAGGTCTTGCTGTGTTGATCAGGGTGGTCTCGAACTCCTGGCCTCAAGCAATCTTCTTGCCTTGGCCTCTCAAAGTGCTAAGATTACAGGTGTGAGCCGGCATACCTGGTCCCATAAACCTTTTATAACCTCTTACAAATTTTTTTCACTCTTTTTTCCCCAACTTTCTGTATCCATTCACCCTTCCCTTATTTTTTCACTAATCTGTTTTTATTTCTTTAATTTAAAAGAACCTTTAAATAACTGCTAAACTACACAAAATTACTTTTCCTTGAACAAAAAAACACATCCTCATGTTTTTAAAATAACTTTCCTTACCAAAAACACTTGCTACTTTTCTTACGTACTTTGTATACAGAATTATTTCTCTTATATCTAGTAGTTTTAATTACATATATTAACTACAACTTTCTTAGTAATGCTAATTTCCAGTGAAAAACCTAGTAAGTAAACATTTTCTTTTTTGAGACAGATCATTCTGTTGCCCAGGCTGGAGTGCAGTGGCACGATCTCGGCTCACTGCAACCTCTGCCTCCTGGGTTCAAGTGATTCTTGTGCCTGAGCCACCTGAGTAGCTGGGATTACAGATGTGCGTCACTATGCCTGGTTAATTTTTGTATTTTCAGTAGAGACGAGGTTTCACCATGTTGGCTAGGCTGGTCTTGAACTCCTGGCCTCAAGTGATTTGCCCACCTTGGCTTTCCAAAGTATTGGCATTACAGGTGTGAGCCACTGCAGTTGGCCAAGCAATTTTGATTGTTTGGTATCAGGTGCAGAGCCCGGCACAGAGGATCGAGCAGTCAAGACAATGCCTGGAGGATTTGACTCTTTCTAGCATGGCCAGGAGATACAGCTGGGTCAGGGAGGACATACTGGGCTTGGCTCTACCCTGTGGTTGGTGGCCTAAGTGCTGTGGATATGCATATGTCTTCAGGCCTCATCATGGCCACCTGTCTAGGCCACAGAATCTAACAACTCAAAACCAAAGATGTAAGCTCATAGATAAATCAAGACAATATCAAAAGTATCACAGAAACCACAGTTTTATTACCTTAAAACATCTAGCAGAGACAGCGTACATTTGTCTGACCAGTATACTCAAGCAAAAATGTCTAAAATTCTGAAGATATTTCTATTTTATTTTACCAGCAATTTAAAACCTGGCTTTATTTAAGAGATGACTAAAGTCATGTGAATTTGAAAAGCATTTGGGCTAGTTATTTACTTTATAAGTGCTCATTTATTTGTAGGTCAATTTGGTACCCTGTAGACAATATGCAAACAGCATGTTTATACATGTATACATAAAAATACAGACAAACAGCCAGGTGTGGTGGTGTGTCCCTGTGGTCCCAGCTACTTAAGAGGCTGAGGTGGCAGTTCAGCCTGGGCAATATAGTATGACTTTGTCTTTAAGAAAAGTTAAAAATAAAAAAAATTTTTACTTAAAATACAGACACCCAGGTGTGGTGGCTCATGCCTTGTAATCTCAGCCCTTTGGGAGGCTGAGGCAGGAGGATCACTTGAGTCCAGGAGTTCAAGACTAGCCTGAGCACCATAGCAAGATCCCATTTATACAAAAAATATTAGCCAGGTGTGGTGGTGTGTGCCTGTGGTCCTAGCTACTCAGGAAGCTGAGGCAGGAGGATCACTTGTGCCCAGGTAGTCAAGGCTTCAATGAGCTATAATCACACCACTGCACTCCAGCCTGGGTGACAAAGTGAGACATTGTCTCAAAAATTAATAAGTTGCTGGGCGTGTTGGCTCATGCCTGTAATCCCAGCACTTTGGGAGGCCGAGGCAGGTGGATCATTTGAGGACTGGAGTTTGAGACCAGCCTGGCCAACATGGTGAAACCCCATCTCTACGAAAATACAAAAATTAGCTGGGCCTGGTGGTGCATGCCTGTAGTTCCAGCTACTCTGGAGGCTGAGGCGTAAGAATCGCTTAAGCCCAAGTGGTGGAGGTTGCAGTGAGCTGAGATCACGCCACTGCACTCCAGCTTGGGCAACAAAGTGAGACTCTGTCTCAAAAAAAAAAGCCAAAAATTAATAAATTTAAAAAAAAAACAGACAAACATACAGACTTAACAGCTTCAATTTTTAAAATTTTAGCAATTAGATATTTAAAACTCAATATTTTATTTTTTTTTTTTATTTGAGATATGGTTTTACTATGTTGAGCATGCTAACCTTAAACTTCTGAGCTCAAGCAACCCCTCTGCCTCAGCCTCCAGGTAGCTGGGACCAAAGGCACATGCCACTGTGCCCAGCTTAAAACCCACTAGTTAACAAAAGGACAATTAAAGTAAGTCATGCCTCTGTAAATGGAACAAGTTAGAGTTTATCTGTCTTACATGGCCAAAGCCTTTCCCTAGTTTTAGAGGAATCAGGATAGCAAATTTACATCTCAATGTAAAGAGAAAGAACGTAAGGGTTTTCAAGAAGGAGTTTGGTTGTGTTAGAGGAAGATTAAACATGGATGCCAAAGTCAAAGTCATAGGAATTTACTATAGATTTTACAAGGAAACATACAGATAAGCCTAGAGAAAATTCAGAAACCTTTTCCAAATAATCAACTGAATGCTAGAAAGCCATATTTTGGAGACCAATCTTGTTAGATACGTGGTTTTAAAATTTAGTTTCTGTTTCTTAACTGGATCACTGAGCTCAGGGTGGACCCCATTAAAAAATAGGGCCAACAAAGCATTTGCAGTTTCTAGCACCTAATACTAGTATATGTGAAGAGCAGGTGCAGCTGAAGGGAGAGCATCTAGAACCCCAGAAATCCAGGATCCCATTTTTACACTGAATCAAAGGTCTTTAAAAAGAGGGAAACACTAAGCCGGGCACAGTGGCTCATGCCTGTAATCCCAGCACTTTGGGAGGCTAAGGCGGATGGATCGCCTGAGGTCAGGAGTTTGAGACCAGCCTGGCCAACACAGTGAAACCCCGTCTCTACTAAAAATGCAAGAAGTTAGCGGGGCATGGTGGTGGGCACCTGTAATCCCAGCTACTAGGGAGGCTGAGGCAGGTGATTCGCTTGAACCTGGGAGGCAGAAGTTGCGGTGAGCCGCGATCGCGCCATTGCACTCCAGCCTAAGCAACAAGAACAAAACTCCGTCACAAACAAACAAACAAACAAACAAAGGAAACACTATGGGATCAGGTTGTGCAATGTTTCCACACTGCACCTTGTTGCAAGGATATTCCCCCAAGGCTGGTGGGTGACTCAACATCAGTTTGCCTACTCGGTGATCAAACCATCCCCCATGGGAGTCTTATCACTTGGTGGTGAGTGTTCCTACAGCCTCCAGGTGTCCAAACGACACCTCTCTTTATCTAAACGCATGAAGAAATAAGTAGCTTCCTGTAGTAATAACCGTTCGTGATAATCACTGTCAGCCACCTCCAAAACTGCGGCCCTTGCCAGTGACCCACCAGTCTTCACACACAGAAAGGTCAGGTTTCTCTCACAGTACAAAGTAATCCCTCGTACCCCCCAAAGCCAGAGAGATCAGGAAACTCAGCGCAAAAGAGAGTAGAACTTTAGACATGAGAGTAACCTGCCCATGACTCTTTAGGCTCCAGGAGGAAAAGAGAAGACCCTAAAAAGGGGATGTATGGCACATTTTTATGTGTTCCTCAGGGGGTCTGAGGGCCATTAGATGTCCCCTGTAGATCGCTGTATGTGGAAATGAAAGTGGCAAAAAAGCCTGGGTACAGTGGCTCATGTCTGTAATCCCAGCACTTTGGGAGGCTAAGGCAGGAGGATTGCTTGAGCCCAAGAGTTTGAGACCAGCCTGGGCAACATAGTGGGACCCCATTGCTACAAAAAATGAAAACATTAGCCAGGCCTGGTAGTATACACCTGAGGTCCTAGCTATTTGGGAGGCTGAAGTGGGAGGATCCCTTGGGAAGTCAAGGCCGCAGTGAGCCGTGATTGTGCCACTGGACTCCAGCCTGGGCAACAGAGTGAAACCTTGCTTCAAAAAAAAAAAAAAAAAAGAAAGAAAGAAAGAAAGAAAAGAAAAGAAAAGGAAACAAAAGAAAAGAAAAAAAGGCAAAAAGGAAATAGAAGTGGAAAGAAATGGAAGAACAAATCTTAGAGGAGCCAATTTGGAGATTTTAAGCTTTCTTGAAAGGCCAGTGAAATTTTGTATTTTTCTCAGCAAAAATCATGCCAATAAAAAAGGAAGCAAATAGAAGAACCAAACATATAATTAGAAATGAAATTCAGTCGGCTGGAAAAAATTCCCAGAAACAGGATCCAAAAGAGAAAGCTTTTTTTTTTTTTTTTTGAGACAGGGTCTCCCTCTGTCACTGCAGCTGGAGTGCAGTGGCACAATCACAGCTTACTGCAGCCTCAACCTTCCAGGCTTAAGTGATCCTCTCACCTCAGCCTTTCAAGTAGCTGGGACCACAGGTATGTGTCACACACCAGGCTCATTTTTTTTCTTTTTGTGGAAATGGGATTTCACTATGTTGCCTAGGCTGATCTTGAGCTACTAGCTTCAAGTGATTCTCCTGACTCAGCCTCCTAAAGTGCTGGGATTATAGGTGTGAGCCACTGCACCTGGCCAGTTTTTGTTTTTCAAAAAAAAAAAAAAGAAAAAAGAAAAAACAAAAATCAAAAACATTATAGTCTAAATATCAGCTTTTGATTAAGCTGACTTCTGAATGACCATAAAGATTAAAAAAAAATTTACAAATCTCTTACTATCAGATTTTATCCAGGACAAACAGCCAATATGCCTGGCTTTTGAACTTTTTACAAAAGATATCTTCCAAGAGACTCACCAAAACCAAAATGCCTTAACCAAGATTATGACTTAACCAAGGATGTATGAGGCATCTCCAAAGAGGTGCAAATCAGTCCTCACAAGATTCAGAACCACCCCAAAGATAGCTCCAAGAAACGAAAGTTTCATTAGACACAAATGGGGTACAACTCACATTTCTGTCTGACCATATCCCTATATATCAGTCAAAGTAGATTTAAAGACAAGGAATATTTCTAAAGATAAAGAAGATCATTTTGCAATGATAAAAAGGTCATTTAAACAAGAAGACACAATAATTAATTTTATTTATTTATTTATTTTGAGACAGGGTCTCTCTCTGTCACCCAGGCGAAGTACAGTGGCGTGATCTCAGCTCACTGCAAACTCCACCTCTTAGGCTCAAGCTATCCTCCCACCTCATCCTCCCAAGAAGCTGGGACTACAGGCATGTGCCACCATGCCTAGCTAATTTTTAATTTTTTTTTCTACATATGGGGTCTCACTATGTTTCCCAGGCTGATCTCAAACTCCTGGGCTCAAGAAACCCACCTGCCTCGGCCTCCCAAAGTGCTGGGATTACAGGTGTGAGCCACCGTGCCCAGCCAAGAAGACATAACAATTCTAAGTGCATGTGCACCTCTTAATAGCTTCAGGGTGTATGAAAGCAAAATGTTGATAAAAGAGAAATAGATCTTCAGGCATACTTGGAGGTTTTAATGCTTCTCCTTCAGTGTGTGATGGGGTAAGAAGACAAAATATCAATAAGGTTATAGAAGATTTGGATAGACCGGGTGCGGTGGCTTATGCCTGTAATTCCAGCACTTTGGGAGGCCGAGGTGGGCGGATCACCTGAGGTCAGGAGTTCGAGACCAGCCCAACCAACATGGAGAAACCCCGTCTCTACTAAAAATAAAAAATTAGCCAGGAGTGATGGCACATGCCTGTAATCCCAGCTACTCAGGAGGCTGAGGCAGGAGAGTCGCTTGAACCCGGGAGGCGGAGGTTGCAGTGAGCTGAGATAGTGCCATTGCACTCCAGCCTGGGCAGTAAGAAACTCCATCTCAAAAAAAAAAAAAAAAAAAAAAAAAGATTTGGATAACACTCTCACCATTTTGACTTGATTTACATGTTTATAGATAATCTAATAATTTCAGAGTATACGTTCTTTATAAGTTCTCTCCATTCATCAAGATATACTTTATGCTGCTGCATTATATATGCAATTTAAAAATAATATTTACAAAAGCATAAAAATATAAAATACCTAGGAATAAAAAATTTAATCAACAATGTGCAAAACCTGCACACTGAAGAACATTAAATATTACAGTGAGAAATTAAAGACCTAAATAAGGCCGGGCGCGGTGGCTCACGCTTGAAATCCCAGCACTTTGGGAGGCCGAGGCAGGCGGATCACGAGGTCAGGAGATCGAGACCATGGTGAAACCCTGTCTCTACTAAAAATACAAAAAAGAAAATTAGCCGGGTGTGGTGGTGGGCGCCTCTAGTCCCAGCTACTAGGAGAGGCTGAGGCAGGAGAATGGCGTGAACCCGGGAGGCGGAGCTTGCAATGAGCCGAGATTGCGCCACTGCGCTCCAGCCTGGGTGACAGAGCAAGACTCCGTCTCAAAATAAAAAAAAAAGACCTAAATAAATGGAGTGGTAAACTGTGTTCATGGATTGGAAGCATCCATCTTGTTAAGATGTCAACTCTCTTGATACTGGCTCATAGAGCCAAAGCCATCCCAACCAAAATCCTAGCAGAATTATTTAAACAGAAATGAGCAAGTTGATTGTAAAGCTTATATGAAGTTGCAGAGAATCTAGAATAGCTAAAATAATCTTGAGAAGGACAAAGTTGGGAGACTTCAACACTTGATTTCAAAAATTATTAAAAGCACTTTGGGAGTCTGAGGCAGGAGGATTCCTTGAGCCCAGGAGTTCAAGACCAGCCTGGACAACATAGTGAGACCCTGTCTCTACAAAAAATAAAAAATTAGCCAGGCATGGTGGCACACACCTGTGGTCCCAGCTACTCAGGAAGCTAAGGTTGGAGGATTTCTTGAGCCCAGGAGTAAGCCCTGATCACACCACTTTGCACACCAGCCTGGATGACAGAGCAAGACCCTGATCTCAAAAAAAAAAAAAAAAATTACTAAAAGGCTACAGTCATCAAAACTGTGTGATACTATTGTAAGCAGATCAATGGAATCCAGAAATAGACCCACACATATATAGTGAATTGTCTTTTTACAAAGGTGCCAGGGAAAATCAATGGGGAAATTGATAGGCCAACAAATATGACTAGAACAACTAGATATCTGGAAAAATTATAATTTGTAATTTTATATTACATTTGTAGTGTACATTTATGACAAATTACAATTTTAAGCCTATGTTATCCATATTCTGAGAAATAAATTACATATCTGTTACTCCTATACAGTTCTCTCAAGCCACAGGAGTATTATTTATTAAGTAAGCTTTGTTAAGGGGCTGCAGTAACATTGTGGACACCAGGGTATCATTTAGAAAACAGTTTGAATTTATTAAATAATGCTTTGTATTCTGGATGATATAATACAAATGGCCTTCTGTTTTTAGTTCCTCCACTTACATTCATGATAGAAGTTTCTAATTCCATTTATGACCAATAATACATATTTGTGAGACTGCTAGCAGGTGATGGAAATGCAGGTGTTACCTCCTTGCACAAAATGAAATTTCACAAATAGCTAAATTGATTGAAAGAATTAATAGATCTACTGTAGTTTATTTCTAAAGCATCTTTCTCCTGATCTCTTCCAGGAGGTTGGGGGTGCGGCTGAAAGTTCCAATCCTCTAATCCTGCCTTGATTTTTGGGATGACTAGCCCCCATCCTAAAGCTACATAGGAGTTGCCAGCCATCAGTCAACTAATTAGCATGCAAAAGTATGCTTATCACTTCAGAGAGTCCAAGGATTTTAGGAGTTATATGCCAGGAAGTGGAAGACCAAATATATATTTCACAATATTCAGTGACTAATGAAGGTTAATCAAAAAGGAAGTTCCTGCTCTAACAAACTAAAATGCAAATGTAATTCAGTTTTGAAAACCTTTTCTAACACAGATTGTGTTTTGAGAGTGGTTTCTTGAGGAGAAAAGATCAGGCTGCTATATGATTCTGACTCCCAGATCAAGGGGCCTTTGTAATTGGGCCAAGCTTGGTATTCCCCAAGGAGTTCCTGTCTTCAAAAGGGCCTATTGATACCAGAGGGTGAAGTTGCAGCTGGAGTAGCAGCACAGTTTCTTTCTTATCATTCCAACGATCCAGGAAAGTCTCCCAATGCTGGGACAAAAGCTCCCACCATGAAAGATGTGTTTTCTCTTCCATATAGTGTTAGAGATACACCATAAACTCTCTCTCTCTCTCTCTTTCCTGCCACCCTATTTCTGCAGTGTTTTTCCTGCTCTGGTCTATGCAATCAATGACACTTCCATTACTATAATATTACTTGACACATTCAAGTTACTGGAGGAGTGATTAGATTACATTCTCTTTATAGTTGCCCTTCAGTATCTGTTAGTGATTGATTCTAGGACCCCCCTTGGATACCAAAATCCATGGATGCCCAAGTCCCTTGTATAAAATGGCGTGGTAGCAGGGTGTGGTGGTGCATACCTGTAATCCCACTTACTCAGGAGGCTGAGGCAGGAGGACTGCTTGAGCCCAGAAGTTTGAGACCAGCCTGGGCAACAATAGTGAGACTCTGTCTCAGAAAAAAAAAAAAAAAAGATAAAGAGAATGAGAGAAAATGGGGTAGTATTTGCATATAACCTATGCACATCCTCTTGTATACTTTACATCATCTTCGGATTACTTATAATACCCAATATAATATCAATATTAGGTAAATACTTGTTATACTGTATTTTAAAATTTGTATTACTTTTTATTGTTGCATTTTTCTTTTCCCAAATATATTCAATTCCCAGTTGGTTGAATCTGAAGATACAGAACCCACAGGTGGGAACAGATAACTGTAATTAAATAACAGGCCTGAGGATACACACTTTTAACACTAACACTGTCACTACAGCTTGCTTGCTTTCTCTTTTCTTTCTTTCTTTCATTCTTTTTCTTTCTTTCTTTCTTTCTCTTTTCTTTCTTTCCTTTCTTTTTCTTTCCATCTTTCTTTCTCTTTCCTTCCTTCCTCCCTCCCTTCCTCCCTCCCTCCTTTCCCTCCCTCCCTCCCTCCCTTCCTTCCTTCCTTTCCTTCCTCCCTCCCTCTCCCTCCCTCTCTCTCTCTCTCCTCTCTTTCTTTCTTTCTTTTTTCTCTTTCTTTCTTTCTTGTTTTGAAACCGAGTCTTGCTCTGTCACCCAGGCTGACATACAGTGGCATGATCTCGGCTCACTTCAATCTCCGCCTCCCAGGTTCAAGCGATTTTCATGCCTCAGCCTCCTGAGTAGCTGGGGCTACAGGCATGTGCCACCACGCCCAGCTAAATTTGTATTTTTTTTTTTTTTTTTTTAGTAGAGACATGGTTTCACCATGTTGGCCAGCCTGGTCTGGAACTCCTGATCTCAAGTGATTCACCCGCTTCAGCCTCTGAAAGTGCTGGGATTACAGGTGTGAGCTACTGTGCCCAGACTGCAGGTTACTTTCTAAGGCCTCCTACTACTTGTTACAAATGATCTCTCAGGAAGGATAACATTTGCAAGTGGGTCATCTCAACCATTTTGTGTTGATTCTTAATTTGCTATTTTATGGAGCATGTACCAAGGGCCAAGCTAAGTGCTTTATCCACATTTTTCTAATGCAATCCCCATGAAACACTCTCAAATAGATACTTTTACTTCTCCATTTTACAATTAACTTACTTTGGGTCAGAGAGTTAGGTGATGATAGAGCTGGATCTCAAAAGCAGATCTGCCACACTGGAAAAAGCCTTTATGAATGCAGTGAATGTTGAAAGTCTTCACCTGAAGGTGTCACCAACCTCTTTCAGCATCAAAATTCCACAATGGAGAAAGGCCTTAAAAAAACAAACAAGAAAAAAAAAAAAAAAAAAGAAAAGAAAAGACGATCTGAGCTCAGAGGGTGACAATCCTGACTTTATCCCCAATCCTACGTATCTTTTTTGTTACTCTCTTTGTATTTTCTATCACTTGGTCACCTAATCTAGGCAGAAAATACTAGGCAGCATAGGATGAGATAACGCAAAAGGCAAGAAACTGCTTTGCCTTTGGGGAGAGTTTGATCTTGTTAAGATTTAGTCAAGCAGTGGGTCTCATTATGTTGCCCAAGCTGGTCTCGAACTCCTGACCTCAAGTGAGCCTCCTGCCTGAGTCCTCCAAAGTGCTGAGATTATAGGTGTAAACCACTATGCCCAGACAAGCTTTGGTTTTCTTTTCTTTTATTTTCTTTCCTTTTTTGAGACGGAGTTTCACTCTTGTTGCCCAGGCTGGAGTGCAATGGCACGATCTCAGCTCACCACAACCTCCGCCTCCTGGGTTCAAATGATTCTCCTTCCTCAGCCTCCCGAGTAGCTGTGATTACAGGCATGCAACACCACACCCAGCTAATTTTTGTATTTTTAGTAGAGAGAGGGTTTCTCCATGTTGGTCAGGCTGGTCTCGAACTCTCGACCTCAGGTGATCCACCCGCCTCGGCCTCCCAAAGTGCTAGGATTACTGATGTGGGCCACGACGCCCGGCCAAGCAGTGGTTTTCAATTTAAGATACATACTAGAATCATCTGTGAAACTTTCTTTTTCTTTTTTTCGTTTTGGAGACAGGGTTTTGCTCTGTCATCTGGGCTGGAGTGCAGTAGCATGTTCATAGCTCACTGTAACCTCAAACTCTTGGGCTCAAGTGTCCTCCTGCCTTGACCTACCAAAGTGTTGGTATTACAGGTGTGAGCCATTGTGCCTGGCCTATCTGTGGAACTTTAATAAATGCTGATGACAGAAATTCTGATTTAATTGGTCTGGGTTATGAAGGCTGGGCAACAGGACTTTTTAAAACGTCCCAGGTATTCTAATGTGCAACCAAGGCTGATAACCAGGGGGAAGGTAGAAAGAAGATGGTAGAAAGAATATCCTCAAGTGAAAAAACATTATAGCAACTACAATGTACAAAATGGTATATTTTGAAATATATTTATTTCTGTGAAGGTTATCAGAATCGAAATTGAGTCATTCATGTTAAAAAAACAAGACAAAACAAAACAAACAACAAAACAACCTGCACAAATAGAGCCAGAGAAGGCTATGAAGAGAGGAATCTCATGCATGTATACCTGATAAAACCATCATAAAAGATTCTGCAAATAATACAACATTGCACAAAGTTCATCATAATGTTACATAAAAAAAAACTTTTGCAAGGACATTTACCCAGTAACTGCCTGTCTAGCCCAGACTGGCATCACCCTTGTTATTGATCTTTGTAGCCAAGGATAATTATTTCAAAACAATTGTGTAACCTCCTCATTTTTTTTCCTTTAAAAAACCTTTGTCTTTCTTTACCTCCCTGAACACACACATAGTTTCCTATGGCATGCATATTGCCATTGCAATGCTCTATTCCCACATAAACATCATTTTCTTTTAGAGAGTCTCTCTCTGTTATTTAGGTTGACATTCCTTACCTCCTTCCACAAAGGATATGATGTGGCTAAAAAAGTATTGGGTACAGAATGAATTCCACTGAAGAGTACAGAGTTTGAGGTACTTGTCGAATAGGCCAAAGATGGGCTAGGACATGTGAGGCTGGTATTGAAATAATTCAGGTACATTTTTATTTTTCTGGTTTTGGTTTGCAAGGCAGCAGTGGCAGATTTTAGAAAAAAATAGTTCTTAGAAAACAGCTGATTGGTCCAGGTACTGTTTCTAGGTGACTAGTCCAAGAACTGTTTCTAGGCGGTTGATTGGTCCAGAAGCTGTTTCCAGGCTGCCTAGCCAGTAGATTGCCTTGTCTCCAAGGGTTACTCAATTTACAAAGTGATAACAGGTCTCCAAGGCTTGTGCGGAATTATAATTTTTCCCAGTACAGAAGCTTACTGAAGAAAATACCAGTATTTTAAGGAGGACTCATAGGCCCACTGTACATTTCTTTGCTCCATCTTCCCTAAGGGTTATGCATTGCTTATAATGCAGAAGCTTTCTAAATGATTTTTTCACAAGTCAAGGAGTGGCTGGAGCTATTCTATGAAAAATTTATAGTTGTTAAAAGAGCAACTTTAAACTATTTCATGCAGTTCAACTGTTAGACTATTTCCAGTCTTTTCTTTCCCCTTCTCAAGAGTAGATGAAGCTGTTCTCAGTTTAATATCAGAAGAGAAAGAATGATGTAAACAATGATGGTATAATAATACATGAAGAAAACCAATAAAAGGGTAAAATCACTGCAATCCTATAATCTTAATACTTAACAATTTTTATTTTCACGTAGTTTTCTTCTAACCTAAGGTCAATATTATTTGGACAATGATATACATAAATTTAAGGCTTAACTGTCAACCATATGTTTAAAAGTACTTTCAGTGCCAGGTGCAGTGGCTCACACCTATAATCCCAGTGCTTTGGGAGGCTAAGGTGGGAGAATTACTTGAGGCCAGGAGTTTGAGGCCAGCTTGGCCAGCATGGTGAAACCCTATCTTTACTAAAAATATGAAAATTAGCCAGGTGTGGTGGCACGTGTCTGTAATTCCAGCTTCTTGGGTGGCTGAGGCATGAGAATCTCTTGAACTCGGGAAGCGGAGGTTGCAGTGTGACAAGATCGCACCACTACACTCCAGCCTGGGTGACAGAGCGAGACTCCATCTCAAAAAAAAAAAAAAAAAAAAAAAAAAAGAGAGATTTTTAGTTGATTTTATAGTGGCTAACCACATTTTTTAAAAAAGTATGATATAACATGATTTGTGAGCAAAATTAATGTTTTTATCTTCAGATTCAATGAATCTTCTGAGCAGCACACACACATATGCTGGACATTCATTTTACTAATTATCTCATTAAAAATAAATAAATAAACATTTGTGGAGAAGCCCCATTGTGGCAGGCTGTGTTATAAGGACTGGAGATACGGCTGTGATGAAAACAGACAAAATCCTCTTTCTCTAGAAGGGAAAAATAGGCTATAACAATCACAGCAAACACAAAATGGTTTTCGTTCCATGTGCTTTACGTGTATAAACTCATTTAGTTCCCCTAAAAATCCCATGAAGTAGGTGCTATCATTATCTCCATTTTACAGGTGAGAGAACCAGTGCATAGAAAGGTTAAGTAGCTTGATGAAGTTGCACAGCTGCTGAGCATTAGAGCTAGGATTTGAACCCAGGCATGTGGTTCCACAGGCTACACGCTTAACTGCTATGCTATTCTTTCTATAATTAGCTCCTCTATTCTATGTATTCTGGTGACACAAGGAACCAAAAGTTTTCCTTTTCCTTTCTCAAATATTTTCAGTTTTTGCTTCAAATATTTAACTATTTGAACGCTAGGGCCAGGTGTGGTGGCTCTTGTCTGTACTCCTAGCACTTTGGGAGGCCCAGGTGGGAGGACGGCTTGAGCTCAGGAGTTTGAAGCCAGCCTGGGAAACATAGTGAAACCTTGTCTCTACAAAAAATTTAAAAAGCTAGCTGGGTGCAGTGGCATGCACCTGTAGTCCCAGCTACTGGGGAAGCTGAGGTGGGAGGATCACTTAAGCCCAGGAGGTCGAGGCCGCAGTGAGTTGTGAATGAGCCACGGTGCTCCAGCCTGGGCAACAGGCAAGACCCTGTCTCAGAAAAAAAAAAAAAAAATTCCAGACACTTAAAATCACAGTTGCTCTTAAAAGCATAGCTTTGATTTAGATTGACCTGGAATAAGTTCCATGTCTGTCACTCAGTAGCTGTGTGATTATGAGCAAGTTTCTAAATCTCACTAAAGTTCTCTTTCCTCATTAGTAAATGAAAATAATCGTTTACCTCCTAAGGTTGTTGTGAGAATTGAGGACAATATGCATGAAAATCATTTGATCCTGGCACAAAGTAAGTGCCTAATGAATGGTTACTTTTATCCAGTCATACATTCATTCAGTCAGCAAATATTTGTTGAGCATCTGCCATGTTCTAGGTATTGTTCTAGGTACTGGGGATATAGCAGTGAGTAAAACAGACAAAGGTCTTGCTCTCAAAGCAATTCTTTCGCTTTCTAGCCTTAATAAAATGTGTTTAATCTTATTAAATTTGTTTATATTAATTAAATTGTACTTTAAATTTTTATTAATTTATTTTTTAGTTAAGTTGTGCGGTATATAGCTATTTAAATGCATTTAATATTATTTTTAAAGCATTAGTAAAGTGTGTTTAATCAGTTATTCCCTCTTCTCTCCACTGCCTTTTTGTCGTAGTCACTTAAATATAATAAAATTTCTTTTATATTTATTTCTTTTCTTTTTTTTTTTTTGAGGTGGAGTTTCGCTCTTGTTGCCCAGGCTAGAGTGCAATGGCATGATCTTGGCTCACCACAACCTCCGTCTCCCGGGTTCAGGCGATTCTCCTGCCTCAGCCTCCCGAGTAGCTGGGATTACAGGCGTGTGCCACCATGCCCGGCTAATTTTGTATTTTTAGTAGAGACGGGGTTTCTCCATGTTGGTCAGGCTGGTTGTGAACTCCCAACCTCATGTGATCGGCCCACCTTGGCCTCCCAAAGTGCTGGGATTACAGGCGTGAGCCACTGCACCCCGCTTATTTCTTTATTTATTTTTGTTTTTTAATAGAGACAGAATCTCGCCATGTTGCTCAGGCTGGTCTAGAACTGCTGAGCGCAAGCAATCCTCCTGCCTCAGCCTCCCAAAGTGCTGAGATTACGGGCATGAGACACCATGCCCGGCCACATTTCTTTTACATTAAAAAATCCCTGAATCAACCCTTTGACTTCAAGTTAGCTGACAGTGGCTGCTTTAGTTCCTTGCTGCCTTTGACTCACTGTCTCCACTCTCTAGGTTGACTTCATGACTTCTCATTCATACTCCAGAGCACTGGAAGCAGTCTCGTTTCTTGTGGAGAGGCCACGTGATGGCAGGCTGTGTTCTAAGGACTGGAGACATGGCTGGGATGAAAACAGACAAAATCCTCTTTCTCTAGAAGGGAAAAATAGGCTATTGCTGTCAACAATAGGTATCACTCTTAACAAGGTCACCCCCTTCCTTAAAACCATTCAATGACTCCATATTTACCTCTGACTCATATTTACTTGATGAAGTTGCACAGCTCCAGATAAAGTCCAAACTCTTTAAAATGGCATGTGGACATGTTCTAGCCTTCCCTCCCACCATTCCCTTTTCTACCTCCACTCCCTCCCCTGCTCACTGCCCCAAACACACACACACACACACACACACACACACACACACACACACACACACAGTTCCCATTCTATAGATGGGCTTGACATTGCCCAGAAGTACCATACTTTCACCTGTAAGCAGTGGTGTTCTAGAGTTGATTTGTATGGGCGTGTGAGAGCGTATGGTGCACGTCTCTTCCCAGTTCCATGTTCAGTGAGGTCATGGTGGGAGTAAATCAAGGAAACTGGCAAAATCTACAAATTAGGGCATTCTTGCTTCTCTCTAGAGAGACAGTTATTAAACATTTACCAGCTCACCATAGCCCCTAGGCCTTTGCATTTATGGCCCTTCCCCTACCCTAACTTGGCCCAGCTTAAATGTCCCTTCCTCCTGGGAACCGTGTTTTGACTCTTCAGGATTGGGATAGATACCCTTCACTGTGATTCTTTGGTAACTTGGGCAGCGGCCCCACTATTTTTCCTGTATTCTATACTGGCCAAGTAAAGTCCTTGAGTTCAGGGCCCTTGTCTTGTTCATTGTTGTTCTTGTCTACCTGGGATAGTGTTTGGCACATAGCAAGGTGCTAAACCATATTTTTAAGTGAACCAATACATGAGTAATTAAAGTAAGCCCTCCCTACTAATAATAGGCTTTTTATGGTTCAAGAATGTGCCTTAATCTTTGTATCTCCTGAAATTCCTCACACAGAGAAAGTTTAGTAGACGTTTGAATAGATTGAATGGACTAGACTTGAATGTACTTTACATGAGCCTAAAACTAGGGCCCAATTTAAGATATCCATTCTAGAAGTGCGTCAATGATATTTGAGATTATGATTCTATAGAACCAAAACCTGGAGTATTGAAATATGTCACTAGAAAGTTAAGATTTTCCCTGGCCATTAATTTGCCTTGATTTATTACTCTTATTTCCTTGTTTTTTCTAAGGTGATCCCAAGCTTGTTCCACTTCCTTCTTCCCCCAACCTGGCTTTTCTTTTTGAGACAGGTTCTCACTCTGTCACCCAGGCTAGAGTACAGTGGCGTGATCTTGGTGTGCGCCACCATGCCCAGCTAATTTTTGTATTTTTTTGTAGAGATGGGTTTCGCCATGTTGCCCAGGCTGGTCTCTAACTCCTGGACTCAGGCAGTCTACCCACCTTGGCCTTCCAAAGTGCTGGGATTACAGGCATGAGCCACCAGGCCTAGCCACCCTGTTTTTAATGTACAGCTTGGGCATACTCTTTGCTCACAAAATGATACGCTCATTGAACCATGAGTGGGAAAGCAATGTGGTGCAGTAAGAAGTGCTTGAAACTTAAAGTCAGGAGACACTGGTTGTGTTCCTGTATGTCACAACTTTCTGGTCTTTTCATCTGCAATAAGAAAGATAATATCTTCCCTATCCAATTCACTATGATTTTAAAGATGAAATGAGTTAACATAGGTGAAAATGCTTTTGTAAATTGTCAAGTACTACATAGAGTAAATGCAAATTTCTCAAACAAATTGATCTTCAGCACATGCTATCATTTACTTAGTAACTCCCTAGCAAGCAAGTGATATCTGCAAAGAAGTAAGAGTAATCCAGTATAGAGAGAGGATATTTGCCTGGGAAACAGGATGCCTGTAATTAGGTAAAAATGATGGTTTCATGTTGCAAAGACTTAAAGCATTAGCTTCATATCAGATGCTACCTAGGAAATCTGGGGTGATTCTGCCTGAGATGCCAAGTGTGCTATCAATCAAGAATAAAAAACAACTGGCCTAAAACAAAAATGATAAGGATATACTAGTGGCTGATGACTGGAATAACAAAGCTTCATTCTCCCAAAGGATCTGATAGACTCCAATTAATTTAGAAGCATAGAATGATGTCAAATACAGATCTGTACCAAGCAACAAAGTTCTGCTTTTAAATAGATAGCTACCAGTGAATATCTCAAATTGCCGACATCGATGCAGATACATGGTTTGCCCTTTTCTTAGTTTGGGGAGATATTTTCCCTTTGCAGAAGTTAGTTATTAGCCTCCCATAAAAGGAAGGGTACTCGGTGTGGTCCTCCAAACAACAGCATCGTCATGGCCCCAGAGCTTGTTAGAAATGCAGTATCTTGGGTTCATGCCAGACCTATTTAATTAGAATCTGCATTTCAATGTAATCTCCAGGTGATTGACTGCATTTAAGTTTAAAGTGCACCACCATAGGGACCAACTATTCATTTTTCAAATGAAAAAAATGAAAACTCAAGCCTTGAAGGGTGATTTTTTTTTCCTCTTAAGGTCTGACACACTTAAATCCCAGTTTGGATTAGAACAAAGATTTCCTGCCTCTGCTGGCAAGTTCCAGCATTGCACACCCTCTGGCAGCCTGGTTCTTTGGCTTACTGGTTGGGAGGCTTGGGGCAAGTTATTGAACCTATCACTGAGCTGGTTTCCTTATCTATAAAATGGAGATGATAGCAATGTCTACCTCATACAACTGTGAGGATTAGGCCGGGCGTGGTGGCTCATGCCTGTAATCCCAGAGCTTTGGGAGGCCAAGGTGGGCAGATCACTTGAAGTCAGGAGTTCAAGACCCAGCCTGGCTAACATGGTGAAACCCTGTCTCTACTAAAAACACAAAAATTAGCCAGGCGTGGTGGCAGGCGCCTGTAGTCTCAGCTACTAGGGAGGCATGAAAATCGCTTGAACCCCCAGGAGGCAGAGGTTTCAGTGAGCAGAGATCATGCCACTGCACTCCAGCCTGGATGACAGAGTGAGAGTTGGTCTCAAAATATAGATATGTGTGTGTATATATATATATATATATATGTATATATGTAAGGCACGATACACACATAAAATTGTATTATTAAGTGAAAAGATAGTGTTCCACATAATTCAAAAAGTAGAGTTAATTTTTTAATTAAATTTTTATTGCACACAGAAACAGAGTTATTATCTCTGAAAACCTTTGTGCCTTGACAGTAGCGTTCAAAAAGCAGTTGTTTTTCTTTCAATCTTTAGTATTTTCCAGTAAAGAAACTTATATAAAAGCTGGATAGGCAGAGGTACCCTGCTAGTCACTGTTATTTAATTACGTGGTAGGTTAGGCTGACCTCTATTATTATGAGTTTGGTGAAGCGGGGCCAAACCCAACATTTGGAATAGGCACACACATGTGTAATAGAAGAACCTGACTCACTGACCCACTTTCTTGGTTACCAAAGCAATGAGAGTTTGGATTATCTGGTTTTTAGCTCCACCTAGTGACCATATATATGGCTCAGTTTTCAGTTGTAAAATTACAGAGCATTCTAGTTTTATGTTTAAACAAAAATACATTCAACTTCTCACTATTCAGGGGAAATGATCCCATATACACATTTTTGATTTTTTTGTTTTGCATAAAATAATAGGCTTAGAGTTCTTGGAGATGATCAGAAAGAGGACTTCCTATTTAGAACAGAAAAGATTGGAGTCATCTTTGATTCTTCCCTTATTTGGTATGTCCATTCTGTCATCAAGCTCTAAAAAAATTAATTTATCAAAACATTATCCAGCCACATGTACTAATTTAACGCTTCCTTTGGGATTGTCTGCGTAGTGAAGGAATGTATTGGACATTACCCCAGAGTTTGGGATTCCAGGCCCTGCTCCTTTGCAGAGCCTTGGAGAAGAATGATTATAGGTGTATCTGGACAGAGAAGGCTTGAGCAACAGGGTTTCCAGCCCTACAAAACTTGCCTTTTCCCAGAGTGTGGTTGGTTGAGAAGCAGAAGAGAGCTTCTGGACCTAAGGGAGCCACATAAAGGATCAGCGCAAGCTATATGACAGGATGGTCAGTGATAATAGGCAACCTTTCCCTTTACCTGCTTCTTGGAAATGTGTTGTCTGAGCCCTCAGAACCAATATATAACTCTAGGGATAGGGTAGGGCAGGAAGCCAGAACTGAGGGCTGGGCGCGGTGGCTCACATCTGTAATCCCAGCACTTTGGGAGGCTGAGGTGGGAGGATCACCTGAGGTCAGGAGTTTGAGTCCAGCCTGGCCAACATGGCAAAACCCCATCTCTACTAAAAACACAAAAATTAGCTGGGTGTGGTGGTGTGCACCTGTAATCCCAGCCACTCAGGAGGCCGAGGCATGAGAATTCCTTGAACCCGGGAGGCAGAGGTCGCAGTGAGCCAAGATCATGCCACTGTACTCCAACCTGGGCAACAGAGTAAGACTGTCTCAAAAAATTTTAAAAAAATGCCAGAACTGAAATTTCCTCCCTGTTTAGCAAGAAGGGGACTCAGAATCAAGATTAAGTTGATTTACAGAAAATAAAGAGATGTCCATCCTGGCCAACATGGTGAAACCCCGTCTCTACTAAAAATACAAAAATTAGCTGGGCGTGGTGGCACGTGCCTGTAGTCCCAGCTACTTGGGAGGCTGAGGAAGGAGAATTGCTTGAACCCAGGAGGCAGAGGTTGCAGTGAGCCGAGATCATGCCACTGCACTCCAGCCTGGCGACAGAGCAAGACTCCGCCTGAAAAAATAAATAAATAAATAAATAAATAAATAAATAAATAAATAAATAAAATAAAGAGATACAATATTTTTGCATACAGGTTTGTGGCTGGAGAATCAGAGCTCTGCATTAGGAACCTGTTCAGTGTTGGCTGTACTTTGCAGCCCTGGAACTGGAGTTATTTCATATTGAGACCTTGTTAAGGAATTGATGTGCAGACATGAATTTGGGTCTTTAGAAGTCACCGAGGGAATTTGGGTCTTTAAAAGTCACTGAGGGAATGCCTGCAGACTCTGAGTTAACAAGATTTGAAAGCATGCTATGGAAAAATTTAAATTCCTTGGCACTTCAACAACATACAACATACTAGCAAACCAAATCCGACAACACATCACAGAGGTAATTAACTATGATCAAGGGGTTTCATCCCAGGGATGCAGAGATTGTTCAACATATGGAAGTCAATAAATGTAATGCACCACATAAACAGAATTAAAAACAAAAACAATATGATCATCTCAATAGACACAGAAAAAGCATTAGATAAAATCCAGCATTACTTTATAATACAAACTGTCAACAAATTAGGCGTAGAAGGAACCTACCTCAAAAATAATGAAAGCCTGGGCACAGTGGCTCATGCTTGTAATTCCAGCACTTTGGGAGGCCAAGGCAGAAGGATCGCTTGAAGCCAGGAGTTCCAGACCAGCCTGGGCAACAAACGGAGACCCTGTCTCTACAACAATAAATAAGAAATTAAATAAATTAAAAAAATATAAAAGCCATATATAAAAAACCCACAGCCAACATTATACTGAATGAGGAAAAGTTGAAAACATCCCCTCTAAGAACTGGAACAAGACAAGAATGCTCACTTTCATCACTTCTATTCAACATAGTACTGAAAGCCCTAGCCAGAGCAATCAGGCAAGACAAAGAAATAAAGGGCATCCAAATTGGAAAAACGAAAGCTGAACTATCTCTGTTTGCCAGTGATACAGAAAACTCTAATGACTCCTCCAAAAGACTTTTAGATTTAGGAAATTGATTCAGTAGAGCTTCAGGTTACAAAATCAATGTACACTAATCAGTAGCACTGTTATACACCAACAAGGACCAAGCTGAAAATCAAATAAAAAACTCAATCCCTTTTATAATAGCTGCAAAAAAGTAATAATAAAATAGGAATATACTTAACCAAGGAGGTGAAAGATCTCTACAACAACTACAAAACATTCCTGAAAGAAATAATAGATGACACAAACAAATGTAAATACATCCCATGCTCATGGATTGAAAGAATCAATATTGTGAAAAAGACCATTCTGCCTAAAGCAATCTATAGATTCAATGTAACTCCTATCAAAAAATCAACAGGAGTTTTCACAGAATTCGAAAAAACAATCCTAAAATTCACATGGAATCAAAAAAGGGCCCAAATAGCCAAAGCAACCCTAAGCAGAAAGAACAAATCTGGAGGCATCACATTACCTGACTTCAAATTATACTGTAAGACTACAGTAACCAAAATAGCACAGTACTGGCATAAAGTAGATACACAGACCAATGAAACAGAATAGAGATCCCAGAAATAAAGCCAAATACAACCAACTGATCTTTGACAAAGCATACAAAAACATATACTGGGGAAAGGACACCCTATTCAATAAATGGTGCTGGGAAAGCTGGATAGCTACATGAAGAAGAATGAAACGGGATCCCTGTCTCTCACCCCATATAAAATCAACTCAAGATGGATTGGATTAAAGGCTTAAATCTAAGATCTGTAACCATAAAAATTCTAGAAGAAAATCTGGGAAAAACTCTTCTGGACATTGGCCTAGGTTAAGAATTTATGACTAAGACCCCAAAGCAAACGTAATAAAAACAAAAATAAATGGGATCTAATTAAATTTAAAATGTTTCTGCACGGCAAAGTAAATAAACATCAGAATAAACAGACAACCCACAGAATGGGAAAAAATGTTTGCAAACAATGCATCTGACAAAGGACTAATATCCAGAATCTATAAGGAACTCAAACAAATCAGCAAGAAAACAAAAATAAAAACAAATAATCCTATTAAAAAGTGGGCAAATGGCTGGGTTCAGTGGCTCACATCTGTAATCCCAGCACTTAGAGAGGCTGAGGCAGGAGAATTGCTTGAGCCCAGGAGTTTTGAGTCCAGCCTGGTCAACACAGTGAGACCCTGTCTCTACAAAAAAGAAAAAATTAGCCAACGTGGTGTCTTACGTCTGTAGTCCCAGCTACTCAGGAGGCTGAGGCAGGAGGATTGCTTGAGCTCAGGAGTTCAAGGTTACAGTGAGCTATGATTGTGCCACTGCACTCCAGCTGGGTGACAGAGCAAGACCTTATCTCAAAAAGAAGAGGGGGTGGGCAAATTACATGAATAGACACTTCTCAGAAGAAGACATACAAATGGCCAAGAAATATATGAAAAAATGCTCAGCATCACTAATCATCAGGTAAATGCATATTAAAACCACAATGAGATATCTACCACTTTATCCAGCCAGAATGGCCATTATTAAAAAGTCAAAAAACAATATATGTTGGTGTGAATGTGGTGAAAAGGGAACACTTATACACTGCGGGTGGGAATGTAAATTAGCATAATCTCTATGAAAAATTTCTCAAGTATGGAGTATGGTGATTTCTCAGAGAACTAAAAGTATACCTACCATTTGATTCAGCAATTACACTACTGGATATCTACCCAAAGGAAAAGAAGTCATTATATCAAAAAAGACACCTGCATGTATATGTTTACTGTAGCACAATTCACAATTTCAAAGATGTGTCATTAACCTAAGTGCCCACCAGGTGATGAGTAGATAAAGGAAATATATATATACACCATGGAATACTACTCAGCCATAAACAAGAACAAAATAATACCTTTTGCAACTACTTGGATGGAACTGGAGGCCATTATTTTTTTAAATTTTATTTTTTATTACTTATTTAATTTTTTTTTCATTTTTTAAAATAGAGATGGAGTTTCATCATGTTGCCCAGGCTGGTCTGAAACTCCTGGGCCCAAGTGATCCACCCACCTCGGCCTCCCAAAGTGCTGGGGTTAGAGGTGTGAGGCACCACGCCCAGTGGAGGCCATTATTCTAAGTGAAGGAACTCAGGAATGGAAAACTAAATACTGTATATTCTCACTTATAAGTGGGAGCTAATCTATGGGGACACAAAGGCATACAGTGTGGTATAATGGGCATTGGAGACTCAGAAGGGGGGATGGTGGGAGGGCAGCGAGGGATGAAAAACTACATATCGGGTACAATGTACACCATTCAGGTGATGGGTACACTAAAATCTCAGACTTCACCACTGAACAATTCGTGCATGTAACCAAAAGCCACCCGAACTCCAAAAGCTATTGAAATAAACTCTCTCTATATATTTATATATATGAAGTGCCCATATTTTATCCTAGAATGTAAAGTTTTATTTATTTTAGGTTTAGATCTTTAATTCATCTGTAATTTATTTGGGGATGAAGAGTCAAATAGAAATCCAGCTTCTTTTTTTTTTTGAGATGGAGTTTCGCTCTTTTGCTTAGGCTGGAGTGCAGTGTTGCGATCTTGACTCACCACAACCTCTGCCTCCCAGGTTCAAGTGATTCTCCTGCCTCAGCCTCCTGAATAGCTGGGATTACAGGCATGTGCCACCATGCCTGGCTAATTTTTTGTATTTTAAGTAGAGATAGGGTTTCTCTGTGTTGGTCAGGCTGGTCTCGAACTCCCGACCTCAGGTGATCCGCCCGCCTCAGCCCCCCAAAGTGCTAGGATTACAGGCGTGAGCCACCATGCCCGGCGAAATCCAGCTTCCTTTTAAACCTAAATGGCAAGCCAGATGTTGTAGTAACACGTATGGAATAATCAACTCTTCTTTCTCCACTAATTTGGAATGTAATTCCCAAATATTTTGGGGTCTACTTTTGGGTTCTCTAATATGATCTATGTTAATAAAAATAACCATAACCACATAAAATAAACTCCTTGTTCAGGAGGAACACTGCTGGTTCAGAGTTGTTGTGTTGGCAGAGGGAAGGCAGGGTGTGCCAGGCAAGGTGTCAGAGCCCCAGCATCAGGAAGTGGTCAACTCATGGGTTGGTAAAAAGAATTTACCTTTGGGAGGCCGAGGCAGGTGATCACTTGAGATTAGGAGTTCGAGACCAGCCTGGCCAATATGGCAAAACCCCCATCTCTACTAAAAATAGAAAAATTAGCTGGGCGTGGTGGTGCATGCCTGTAATCCAGCTACTGGGGAGGCTGAGATAGAACTGCTTGAACCCAGGAGGAAGAGGCTGCAGTGAGCCGAGATCATGCCACTGCACTCTAGCCTGGGTGACAGTGAGACTGTCTCAAAAAAAAAAAAAATTTACTGACAACATTATAGTTTTGAAAAAGGAAAGTTTTTTTAGAAAGAAAGAAAGCTGCAGAAGAGTACAGCAGGTGCCTCAGTGAGAGGACTGAGCATGCCACGGTAGATTTTTCCTTAGGAGCATTTATGGAACTTAAGGCGGGAGCTTAAGAGTAATTTGGACTACATTAGCTACGCAGGTCATGATAAATAATTACATTTGTAGATATTTTGGTGCCTTAATGTCAGCAAGGGTATCACAGTGAGTTTCAGCATGACATTCTGGAGATGTCTAGAATAGATTCTAGTTACTTATAATTTTCTTGGGGAAAGAAATCTGGAACCAGATGCTTGCTTTAGATACTAAGGAAGTCTAATTACTTTTAATTTCCTCAGATAAAGAGTGTTTGACAGGCCTCAGATGGCCTGTTTGATAGTCACCAGGTGGTCTTTGCTCCCTTCTAAATGCCTCAGTTAAAAAGTTTTTGTCTCTGGGGCCTGTTCAGTGGTCACCAGGTGATTTTGCTCTCCTCAGGGGTGAAGTTAACTTTGCTCATACTTCCTTCTTTGCAGTCCCTAGCAGTGTTGAAAGAAAGGGAAGGATATGGAAGGTAATTTTTAAAGCATCTATCTCAGTCTCTGACTTTCTAAAAAACTTCATGATTCTTTCAACCTAAATAACAGAGAGAGAGACTCTCTAAAAGAAAATGATGTTTATTTGGGAATAGAGCATTGCATTGGGATTTTGTGTACCATAGTAAACTATGTGCATGTTCAGGGAGGTAAAGCAAGACAAAGGTGTTTAAGGAAAAAATGAGAAAGATTACATAGTTGTTTTGAAATAATTATCCTTGCCTACAGAGTTCAATAACGGGGTGATTGAGGCTGGATAGGCATTACTGGAAAGATGTCTCCCTCTGTTGCCCAGGCTGGAGTGCAGTGGTGTGATCTTGGCTCACTCCAACCTCCGCCTTCTGGGTTCAAGCAATTCTCCTGCCTCTGCCTCCCGAGTAGCTGGGATTACAGGTGTGCACCACCATGCTCTGCTAATTTTTGTGTTTTCCGTAGAGATGGGGTTTCATCATGTTGGCCAGGCTGGTCTCAAACTACTGGCCTCATGTGATATGCCTGCCTCAGCCTCCCAAAGTGCTGGGTTACAGGGGTGAGCCACCGTGCCAGGCCTGCGTAAGTATTTTTTGCATAAGGTTGTGATGGCCTTTGTGCAAGGTTGTGGTTTTTGCAGTCTTTTGTGATGGTTTCTGTTATCAGGCACACACACATGAGGGCCCTCTTTTCATACCCTTTACCTGGCTCTGTTTGTCAGGGTTTTTTCTGTTGTTTTGGTTTTTTTTTGGTGGCGGTGGTTTTTAAAAAACAGAAGTGACTCCATTTTGATTCTGACAACTTTCACAGTTCTCAGAAGGAAGACATACAGCAACCAAATTCCTGGGGCAACCAGAAACTGGAAGAGGCAAGGAGGGATCCTCCCTTAGAGGCATTGAAGAGAACATGGCCCTGCCAACACCTTGCATATGTCTAGCCTCCAGAACCGTGAGAGAATACGTTCTTCTTGTTTTAAGCCACCCAGCTTGTGGCCTTTTGTTACAGCAGCTCTAGGAAACTGATGGGCACCCTCTAATGGGAGGTGAGCCTCTAGAGTCTGAGGGCATTTTCTGGGGTGGACCCCTGGTGAGTGAGGACTATGGAGATACTGGCAGGTATGTGAGTTAATGCTTGCCACCTCCAAAGGGATACTTCATGGTTGCCGCCTTTGAAGACCTCAGTGCTCTTAAAGCAAACAGTGATTTAGTATTTGTGGCTGAATGTCTGAGTTCTTTAGAACATTCTTTTTGGGCATTAAAAGCTCAAGAGTTTACCAGGTAAATTCTCTTTAAAATAACTTGGGAAAAGTTTGCTGAATTTGAGACTTTGTTTCAGAGAACACTGGCTCCAGGAGCTTTAGAACCAGAAAGCATCAGTTAGAACAGGGGCAGGTCCAGGTTTTGTGTGGCTTTGTATTAGTTTCCCAGGGCTATTGTAAAAGAGTACCAAACACCGAGTAGCTTAAAACAACAGATGTTTATTATCTCACAGTTTTGGAGGCTAGCGGTCTGAAACCAACGTGTTGGCAGGGCTGTGCTCCCTCTGACAGCTCTAGGGGAGAAACCTCACTTGCTGCTTCTGGCTTCTGGTATCTGCCAGCAATCCTTGGCATTCCTTGACTTGTAGATGTGTCACACAGCCATCTTTCCTCTGTGTGTCTTCATGTCATCCTCCCTGTCAGTCTTTATGTCCAAATGTCCCCCTCTTATGAGATACCAGCCATACTGAACTAGGGCCCAACCTAACGAACTCATTTGCATCTGATAACCTCTATACAGACCCTATTTCCAAAGGTGGTCATATTCTGAGGTACTAGGGGTTAGGACTTCAATATATCTTTTTTTTTTTCTTTTTTTGATTTTGAGACAGGGACTTACTCTGTCGCCCAGGCTGGGAGTGTGGTGGTGCAATCTCTGGTCATTGCAACCTCTGCCTCCTAGGTTCAAGCAATTCTGCTTCAGCCTTCTGAGTAGCTGGCACTACAGGCATGTACCACTACACCCAGCTAATTTTTGTTATTATTATTATTTTTTTTTTTGTAGAGGCAGGATTTGGCCATGTTGCCCAGGCTGGTCTGAAACTCCTGAGCTCAAGTGATCTGCCCACCTCTGCCTCCCAAAGTGCTGGGATTACAGGCATGAGCCACTGCACCCAGCCAAGGACTTCAACATATTTTTAGTGGTGGACAATTCAACACATAACAGTTTTGAACTTAAACTTGGTGTGGTGGGGGAGGTAAGGTGGGAGCATATCCCTTTAAAAATATCCTTTTCAAAGATACAAAATTACAAATACCTAATTTGGCCTTGGGAGGAGCTTATGTAAGTAAGAAGCCTCATAGTAAGTTTTCTGGTATCGTCTGTTGGCAGGTATCATTTGACAACAACGAAGTAATATCACATCCATATTTAATTCCTATGAATTTACCTGTACAAGTGTGGGCATACAAGAGAGAGAGGCTGCTTGTTGTTTTGCTCCCTGGACCTATACCCTGGAGTAAGATGTGAACTGAGTTTGGAGAGGAGCATCAGGCTGTGAAAAGTGTGATTCTGTTGTTTAAAGATTGCTATTTTTTATATGACAGGGCCCTAAATGCTAATGACTTCAAGTGGTGTTCAAATGAAAAAAACAATGGAGGGTAATTTTGAGTTTTTCTTTTGTCCAAAACCCTGAGTTTAGAACCTGACCTCTATGTGCGATGGGACTCTAGCGTTCTTCCTCAGCTCTAAACTTAACCCAATTTGACCTCCTTCTGAACTTCTCCCATCCACTGAAGCTGGTACAGTACAGGTAGGAGGCGGAGGTGGTGGGTCATCAGTATGAGAAGGGAGGTAGGCACATAGGGCACCAGCTCAGTCTCTGCCTGGTAGAGAAGATGAGGATCGATCAAAAAAGCACCACTGTTCAGTCTCAGAGGGGGTACATTTCTGTAATAGCCTTTAATAGTTCAGTAAGGCATAAACACCTGTTGGGGAAAAAGTTAGCAAAAAAACCTCCTGTCAACCCAGAAAATTCTCTTCATAAATGTAGGGAAAAAAAAAAAAGAGTTGTATTATTGAGTAGGCATTAAACCAGACTGAGATGTGCATCACAGGCTATCCATTAATGAGATTGCAGAGACAGAAAGAAATCTCACTCTTTTATATATCCAAGTACATACAATCCTTTACATACATGTTCTCAAGATAAACAATAACTTGTCCTTATAGAGGAGGACTTGGTAGTATCATTTGTTATATACTCATGGTTCATCCTAGGTTCACTTGGTTATTGGCAGTGGCCATCTGTGTTAGTTAACTGCTGTTATCTGAAAGAAAAAACTCACTCCTAACACAAACAGGTAGTTATTGAGAACAAAGAGCCTTAGGCTAGGGTGACAGGAAGATAGGGGCACTATCTTACTTGATGTTTACATTTCAAAGAGATAGTGGAGGTGCGAGGATCTCTTGAGCTCAGGAGTTCAAGACCAGTCTGGCATAGTGAGATGCCCTTTGTAAAATAAAATAAAATAAAAAAACCAAGACATACTTCCCAGACCCTAAGAAAAACACTTCTTGTTGTAAGGGCTGTAGGGCAGGCAAGAGGCTCATTTTGCTTTTGAAAAGATTTATCGGCACATCAGCTGGGTGCTGTGGCTCACACCTGTAATCCCAGTGTTGAACAACTTTCTTCTTGGTTCAGCTAAGAGCTGGGTCCTTGCCACATGGCCATGAAATATTAGGCTTGCAGACACTTGGAAGGGTGAGAATAATGAAATTTATTGGGCAAAAAGGAAAAAAAGGGAAATGGGGACTCTCTGCAAAGCCAGAGTCCTGCAAGTGTGCTTCCTGGCTCACAGATTGAATCCCAGGTTCCACTCAGGAAGAGGAGGGGCCAGGCTCTTCCCCCCTGCAAATGGTGCAAACTTCCCGAGGCTCCACCCCAGTGTACACTTCTCCCAGTGCACAGGCCGGCTGGAGTTTCTCCAGGGACCCGTTTATACTTGGCTGTACATTGCCAGGGAGGAGCTACCTGTGCTCTGAGAATGGGCAGGTGTTCCCTGGTCCCCTTTCTTGGGCTGGGGTGAGGAATGGGGACCAGGGAACACCTGCCTGCCCAGGAAGAGTATCCTTACACCCTAGAAAGAAGCTGAGCAGCCTCTGGAGGTGACACTCCAGAATGAGTGGGTGGGAGCTGCCATTTAGCGGGTGTTTAGGGGTCTGTGCTCTAAAGAAGGCCATCTAACTGCCATTAGGATAAGGATAAGCATGATGACCAATCTTAACTGCTTCCTGCTGATGGGGGGTGCTGTTTGGGGAAACAACAGTTACAGCTACCTCAGAGGCCTATTTAAGGGTTCCTAGCAGAAGGGGCCATCATCAGAGGCTCTGATTGTTTGGAGTTTGATGGCCTGAAGGCAAGAAGAGACAAATCGGGTTATTAGAAAACATGTGTTAAAATGAAACAAGGGGAGGGGTAAGGGCAGCTCAAAAATCCCAAGGCCATTCACCAGTTTGCATGGGGAGAGGGAGGCCACAAGCCCTACTGGTAGTAAACTTGACCCTTTTGCCAGCATGTTGGGCTTCTGCGTTCCCTTCCCCTGAGCCCAGTCCTAAACCAACCAGTTTAAGGTTTGGGAAATTAACCTTTCCAGTTTGGAGGATGCATCTGAGGGGAGTGTCCTGTAGTACGGAGACGCAATTACCTATCTGTGAAGAGAGGACAGAGGAGGAGACAGGAAAAAAGAAGGAGCTTTTTAAAGGAGTCTCAGGGGTTCAGGATGCATTTGAAAAAGGTACAGACTGAAGATGAACGGCTACTCATCTAAAAGGAGGGGAGCAGGAGTCTCTTGTTCCCTTCTCTTCCTAGCAGATACCCCAGGTATGTGAGGGAGAGAGGGAAGAACATTCTCTCTCCCTCTTCCGTCTTTGCATCCCCGCGTCCCGGTGACCTTGTCAGGTGCTGCCGTGGGTGCCAAAGTGGCTTACACCCATGAAGCAAGGAGGGCCTAGAAAATAGGAATTATCTGATCTCACCACTGTTTCTGTCCCACCTACTGTCAGTAGTCTGGAGTTCCCTAGACCTTATTTATGCCATGGATACTAGCATGATCTTTATCCATCAAACAGGAGGCTTGGCTTAATCGGCAGGAATCAGCCATGCTCACCTGTGCTGTGCCTTTAAACTTCTGTTATCGTCTGCCTCTGCATCCCTCAGATCCAGTTTTCTTTCCTAGGGCTTTAACTCAAAGCTTGGAATTGAGCTTGGGACAAAAATGTGTCTAGGGTGGGGACTGCACAAACTCCTTCTCATAAGCCAAATGCTAAGGTGAAACTGTGGAACTGAGTCCTCCAACAAGGGAGAGAAAGGGATGTCTTGTGACACACCCAGATAACTGGTGGCTATAGTTATGCTTGCTTAGGATTTGGGTACATTATGCTTGACTTTGGTTAGCTCCCTTGGTCTTACTTTCCCAAAAAGGAAACCTCTGAGTGATGGGCATCCTATTTATTCCCAGCACCTGGCAGGATTTGCAGGATAATTGGTCAGAACTAGAATACTGGTCTAGATTTTTACATTACCCATCCCTCTTGTTCTTTCTGGGCTACAGCCAGAGATTGCTGGTTGGTTCACAGGAAAAAGCAGGGTTAGTCTAAAATGTAGGCAAAAACTTAAAAACAACTAATGAGTTTATAATTTAATGACAAATGTATGATAAGTTTTGAAGCATAATTTCTCCTCTCCAGTCCTCATTTTTATTAAAAAAAAAATTATGGTAGGACTGAGTTGTTTGCAAAATAGACTTTAGTCTTATACTTGGCCTGCATAAAGTGCAACAAGAATAATTATTCCTATACAGGCCTTTTGGATTGGCTTTGATGGAAATCTGTTTCACAAGGAATCTCAGAGAAGGCCCTCTAAAGCTGAGCCCAGCCTTAGGTTTGTATCCTTAAATACCTGTGAGTTGAGTGATCCTCTCCTTTTAAAGTCCTAAGATAAACTTGGAGCTCCTAGGCCTGTTAGAAAGTGACATTCTTTACTGACCACAGGTCAGGAAACCTGTACAGGCACACCGCAGACAAGGATATGAGGCCATTTTTTTTTCCCCAAAGGGCTTTTATCGGCTCTGCAAGTTGAGACTGACTCCTTAAAGAGAAGCATACCCTTTAGTCAAGGCCTTGGTAGAACAACCAGTTTCTCCAATTGTGTCCTGTTGCAAAAGAAAAATGGATTCTTACTGCACTGATGCAAACAACTATATTGCTATAAGTTAAGAATACTCACAGTTTCCAAATTCTGGAGAAGCCAGGCAGAGAGACAAATATGCTCCAATGTTGTAGGAAGTCAGGGACCCTGAACAGAGGGACTGGCTGGAGCCACAGCAGAGGAACATAAATTGTGAAGATTTCATTTTAATATGGACATATATTGGTTCTCAAAATTAATACTTTTATAATTTCTTATGCCTGTCTTTACTTCAATCTCTGAACATAAATTGTGAAGATTTCATTTTAATATGGACATTTATCACTTCCCTACTAATACTCTTACAATGTCTTATGCCTGTCTTACTTTAGTCTCTTAATCCTGTTATCTTCATAAGCTGAGAATGTACATCACCTCAAGACCACTATTGTGTCAAACTGTACAAACTGATTGTAAAACATGTGTGTTTGAACAATATGAAATCAGTACACCTTGAAAAAGAACAGAATAACAGCGATTTTCAGGGAACAAGGGAAGACAACCATAAGGTCTGACTGCCTGCGGGGTCTGGCAGAATAGGGCCATATTTTTCTTCTTGCAGAGAGCCTATAAACGGACATGCAAGTAGGGAAGATATTGCTGAATTCTTTTCCTAGCAAGGAATATTAATAATTAAGACCCTGGGAAAGGAATGCATTCCTGGTCGGGGAAGTCTATAAACAGCTGCCCTGGGAGTGTCTGTCTTATGCAGTTGAGATAAGGACTGAAATATGCCCTGGTCTCCTGCAGTACCCTCAGGCTTACTAGGATTGGGAAACCCTGCCCTGGTAAATTTGAGGTCAGACTGGTTCTCTGCTCTTGAATCCTGTCTTTTGTTGTTTAAGATGTTTATCAAGACAATATGTGCACAGCTGAACATAGACCCTTATCAGAGTTTTTGATTTTGCCCTTTTTTGCCTTGTGATCTTTGCTTTCCCCTTTGCCTCATGATCTTTATTGGCCTCAGAAGCATGTGACCTTTGTTCTCCTTTTTGCCCTTTGAAGCATGTGATCTTTGTGACCTACTCCCTGTTCGTTCACCCCCTCCCCTTTTGAAGTCCTTAAAAAAAACCTGCTGGTTTTGCAGCTCAGGTGGGCATCACAGACCTACTGGTATGTGATGTCACTCCTGGCGGCCCAGCTGTAAAATTCCTCTCTTTGTACTCTTTCTCTTTATTTCTCAGACCGGCTGACACTTAGGGAAAATAGAAAGCACCTTCATTGAAATACTGGGGGCGGGTTCCCGATACTCCAAATTTTGTTCACAGGAGTATACCTTACTCAATTATTAAAGACTGTAAATAGTTCAAAGTAAGTTTCCTTGACTCTGAAAAATAATGGTCAGTCAAAAAGATTGCTTCAGCTTTTTGAGTTCAGTCAATTTAGTTCTTGATTTGCTTGATATTCATGAACATTTCAGCTCTTTGTGAGTCCTGTACATTTTTCCTTTTGTTACAATCTCCAAAGTCATCAGAAACCGGTATTTGAGAGCACCTGTTAAAGTTCTATAACTCATTATAAACCATCTTTTGAAAAGGATTAAAACAAGACAACAGGCCAGGTGCAGTGGCTCACGCTTGTAGTCCCAGCACTTTGGGAGGCCGAGGCGGGCGGATCACAAGGTCAGGAGATCGAGACCACGGTGAAACCACGTCTCTACTAAAAATACAAAAAAAAAATTAGCCTGGCGTGGTGGCAGGCGCCAGAATTCCAGATTTCCATAAATTATTTATTTTGCCAAAATGACTCAGAAATTTTAAAGAAGCAAAAACTTTTTATAACCCTTTACAAATTTTGCTAAAGTGCAGATTAGTGCCTTAAGAAAACTTTGTTGTGCTTTTATTTCAATGCTCAATTCACTTTTGAATTTAGCCAATGTTCACACACAGCATTTCTTTTGCAAGATTAATTTTAACCTTCCAGAACTTGTTTAAACCTTTAGCTTTATCTTATCTAATTTAAAACAATTCTCTAACCCTAGGCAAAAATTTACATTTCCATGCCTTCCATTACCTTTTACTAAAAAATACATTTTACTGTTCTTACACACCTTGCATGTAAATCTATTTTCAGTAGTTTCAATTATACATTCTAATGGTAACTCCTAGCAATTTTAACTTTAATGTAAAGTTGTTTTAATTGTGTGCCAGGTGCAGCGAAGTTTTGAATCCTTCCAGCATAATTAATGACATGGTTAGTTCCATATGTCCCCAGGCCTTATCAGTTGTGAAGCTGGCAAGTCAGATAGTTCTCAAAACTCAACAAGCAGTTTATAACATTAAAATATTTAGCAAGACTAGTACCTAACCTGCATAATTTAGTCCACCTATTTACATTTTGATGACATCTGTGTTTTACCAATAATCTTTAGGGCTGTTTTTATTTCTCAAAGATTAAAGTCACATGAACTGAAAGGTACCACATCTTTTACCTTCCCTTTAAAAAATATTTGATCTAAGCACTTGTCTTCCTTTAGGCCAATTAATTAGAGGTTTTTTTTTTTTTTTTTTTTTTTTTGAGACAGAGTCTTGTTCTGTTGGCTAGGCTGGAGTGCAGTGGTGCAATCTCAGCTCAATGCAACCTCTGCCTCCTGGGTTCAAGGGATTCTCCTGCCTCAGCCTCCCGAATAGCTGGGACTACAGGCGCGCCACCACACCTGGCTAATTTTTGTATTTTTAGTAGAGACGGGGTTTCGCCATGTTGGCCCAAGCTGGTCTCAATCTCTTGACTCTCAAGTGATCTGCCTGCCTTGGCCTCCCAAAGTGCTGGGATTACAGGCATGAGCCACCACACCTAGCCTTAGAGCTCTTTTTTTTTTTTTGAGATGGAGTTTTGCTCTTGCTGCCCAGGCTGGAGTGCAATCTCCACCTCCTGGGTTTAAGTGATTCTCCTGCCTCAGCCTCCTGAGTAGCTGGGATTATAGGCATGTGCCACCATGCCTGACTAACTGTGTTTTTAGTAGAGATGGGGTTTCTCCATGTTGGTCAGGCTGGTCTTGAACTCTCGACCTCAGGTGATCTGCCTGCCTCAGCCTCCCAATGTGCTGGGATTACAGGTGTGAGCCACCGTGCCTGGCCTTTGAGCTCCTTTTATAGACATCATGTACACAACATACATATAGCTACACAGACAGGCAGAAGAAAACCAGTCCCCACAAGATCCTTTTTCACAACCAAACTTTACGGAGAATATAAACAGGGATCCTTATCATTCTTAGCCTAGTGAAAAAGAAAAAAAAACATCTGGTTTAAAAGTTAACTGCTGACGGGGTGAAGAAAAAAGGATGCCTGGGGGAAGAACCTTTTATTCTTAGGCAAATGGTTCCTCTACCAGGGAGAGAAGCTTATCCGATGGAGTTGAGCCTTGGCCAGGGAAGGGGAAGGTGCTGTGGACATGTGGCATTCCCCAGCCCCAGCTCTGAGGGGAGAGGGAGTGAGGAGCTGTGGCTTGCCTATCCTTCCCGAAAAACGAAGGCAAAGGCCATGGAAAGGCCCCTGACTCCGGGGAGCGATGGGAGTGGGGGCACGGTTTCCCTACCCTCACAAGTCCACGCATGAAAAGGCTTAGAAATGACAGTGAGAAGTTTTGAGTCCCCGTGTCACTCACTGCTTCTCAAGCCCCACATTAGGTGCCAAAGCTGTTGTAGGACTTTATCCTTAGTTCAGCTAAGAGCTGGGTCCTTGTCACACGGCCATGAAATATTAGGCTCACAGATACCTTGAAGGGTGAGAATGGAATTTATCGGGCAAAAAGAAAATAAGGGAAACAGAGACTCTTCCCAAAGCCAGAATGCTTCCTGCCTGGTAGACTGAATCCCAGGTTCCACCTAGGAAAAGGAGGGGCCAGGCTCCTCCCCACTGCAAATGGCGCAGATTTCCCAAGGCTCCACCCCAGTGCGCATTCCTCAGGTCAGCAGGAGATTCTGCCAGGGAATCCTTCCCACTTGGCTGTCTCACCAGCACTTTGGGAGGCTGAGGTGGGAGGACTGCTTGAGCCCAGGAGTTCGAGATGAAAAAAGTATAAAAAAGTTAGTGGGGTGTGGTGGCCTGCACCTGTAGTCCCAGCTCCTTGGGGGTTGAGGTGAGAGGATTGCTTGAGCTTGGAGGTTGAGGCTGCAGTAAGGCTGCCCTGATCATGCCCACTGCACTCTAGCCTGGGTGAGAAAGTGAGACCCTGTCTGCAAAAACAAAAGATTTATCTATATATCAAAGTGAAGAGGAAGGATTAATAAATATAGGTTTTTCTCAAGGAAATGTCCTAGGAAAAGGGAAGACAGATAAGCTCTCTTTTGCCAAAAGAGAACGTTCCATCTTATTTTTTACATGTACACACTCTTCCTTATGGGCAGAATGGGTGTTTGATGAAAGATTCACCAATGAAGAAAATCTACATCTGATAAAGAGGAGATCAAGACATATCTGGGAGGGTGAGTCAGGGGTTCCAGGAAGCGGGGGAGGAATCATGTTGGTCTATCTGTGGGCATCTGTTTTTCTTCTCACAGAGTAGTAGAGACTTGGGACTAGGAGCAATATAGGCAGAAACACACATCAGGCAAGGCATTCCTGACAGGCAAAGAGAAACTGCCTACTCATCGGGATGCCACTCTCCTACTCTACTCTGTATTGTGGGCAAAAGGTAGCCACAGGGTCCTCTCAATTCTGTGGCAATGAGTATGGAGAGGGCATAACTGGATAGCAGAATAAAAATCCAGTGCACATTGCTACCTTACAGCCAATAACAGTTGCTCGCCAGTGGTATGAAGCTTCTGTGTGCCCAGGACTGAGCTACTGGGTATAGTGTGTATGGGAAGGGGAGTCTTCAAGGGGAGTCATCCCCAGAAGGGGAAGGTAAGATACTCTTCCGGGATCAGGCTCACCTTTCCCATCCTTGGAGGGGGTCTGGGGATGGAAGGCTTTTACCACTTTGGGCATGGTACACACTCTATCAGCAGAAAAGGGAATTAATCGGAGATTATTTGAGTAGACTGATGGCCTTAAAGGAAACTGGGTATTATCTTGTTCTGTCAGAGGAGGAGTTTACACCTTCACTAACAGTTCTGAGCAGATGCAACAGCATGACAGACCAGAAGTGTGACCTAACTCAGGCTGCCTCAGGGATTGCGGTTGGACTGTCTCTATTAATTGGGACTCTTACTGAGGGGCTCCAGGCATTCAAGGGACTGAGTTTCCCAGAAAGTTCCCCACCGACGCTTTAAAAATGTATTCCCTGCAGCCTTACGTTCTTGCAGTTCCAACATAGCATTGGTGTTTAAAGCCAAACTACATTATAATTGATTTGCCATCATCCAGCTTTATATTTAACACTTTAATCTGGTAACAAAGGAAAGGCTCGTTTAAGGACGGCATTTATAAAATGCTTCCAAGGACCTCTGCTTAACTCGAAGGGAAAGTAAAAGGCACTGTTTATTTGGTAGGCCAAGGAGAACACCGCCACGAAGAGGTTCTCCACTGCGCAATTCCTGCCTTTGTCAATTATACCACATTAATTAGTAACTTTTTTTTGGAGACATGGACCCTCTCAAATTCTCCAGTATGCTTTGAAACTTTGATCCAGACATGTACAAACAAAACTCTAAGTGTTCTGGAATTAATTTCAGATGCTTCATAGATCCTCGTAAGTACTCACCAAAAGAAAAATTCCCCATTTCTGGTACTCCAATCTCACGCCCTTATAATTCTCCTAAGACTTGTTCCGTTGAACAACTTTCCCTAATTTCAAATCAAACCTAGATCCGGCTGGGACGCCAAGCTTGAGCTGTGGTAACGCTCAGAAGGCCTCTTTCATCAGCAAAACAGATGCCTTAATGGAAGTGGCGGGCAATCTACGCATGGAAAGGCGCTTGGCTTCCCTCTTCTTTGGGTTTCTCTAGGTTGTCAGGATGGGAAACAAATACACGCTTCGTCCTGTGGAGTTCGGTACAAGGGCAATTGCACACGCGCAAAGGCGAACCAGCAGCGCACTGGCACGCCCGTGGAGCTGGACGGGACGGGGCGGGGCGGGGCGGGGCGGTGCCGAGCGGGGCGAGAGAAGGCCCGCTCCTCCCATTCGTCGCTGCCTTAACTCTTTGTTATCCTTCCGCTGAGCCGCCTCTTCTTTCCCTCTGACCTCGGAAAGGGGGCGGGGCCTTCGGGGGCGGAAGTTGCGGTGCATTGTGGGTTCTCCTGGAGCTGTGGAGTTGATCCTGAATGAAAGTGGCGCGCCGCCCCTGACGTTACCCGGATTGGAGCGGCTGGAATTCAGATTACGGCTGCGATTCGGGTGTCTCGGACCCCGGTGTGCACCGGACCACGGGGAGGCGGCTCCAAAGGCGTGGCGAACGTTGGTGAGGGAGGGCAGCTCTGCACAGCCCCAAGACATGGCTCACAACAAGATCCCGCCGCGGTGGCTGAACTGTCCCCGGCGCGGCCAGCCGGTGGCAGGTAACCTGGATTGAGGGGTGTTCGAATCCCCACACTCCAACGTGCCCGGGGGTGGGCCGACTGAGGAGCTCAGCTTTTGGTGGTTCTGTGCCCGTTAGTGGTATTTCAGGAGCGGGATATGCTCCGTCGGATTACGCTTCGTGAATGAATGTTTGGGAACATGAACGGGAGGGGATGGTCGGTGGATGGGGGGCACTTGTCACTATTCCTGCAAGGCTAACTGTGCGAATGTGAAGGTAGACAGGAGGTTGGTGGCAGGAGGTGAGGATCCAGGAATACAGTGGGCGTACTTTGAGTCTTAGTAGTTTGCGAACCTATTAGGGTTCAACTTTCCCCTCGAAAGAAGGGATGAGTGTCAGTCTTGAGATGGAGGAGGGTTAAGGAGGGAAGGGGCGGTTCCCAGCGGTGAAATGGGGTCACACTGAGTCTGGGAATCTGGAGGGTGTTTTTGTTAGTTTTTTATTTTTATTTTTTTTGTGAGACAGGGTCTCTTGCTCAGGCTGGCGATCCTCCCACCTCAGCCTCCCAAGTAGCTGGGACTACATGCTCCTGCCACCGCACCCGGCTAATTTTTTTGTTTATTTATTAAAATATATATATATATTTATTATATATATATATATATATATTTGAGACATAGTCTCTCTCTGTCGCCCAGGCTGGAGTGCAGTGGCGTGATCTCGGCTCACTGCCTCAGCCTCCCAAGTAGCTGGAATTACAGGCGCGTACCACCACACCCGGCTAATTTTTGTGTTTTTAGTAGAGACGGGGTTTCACCATGTTGACCAGGCCGGTCTCCAACTCCTGGCCTCAAGTGATCCGCCCGCCTCGGCCTCCCAAAGTGCTGGGATTACAGCCGTGAGCCACCGTGCCCGGCCATAATTTTTTTGTTTATTTTTTGTGGAGACGGGGGTTTCACTATGTTGCCCAGGCTGGTCTTGAACTCGTGGACTCAAGCAATGCTCCCACTTCGGCCTCCCAAAGTATTGGGGTTATAGGCGAGAGCCACCCCGCTTGGCCGGGTTTTCGTTTTTTAAAATTATTTTTCTTGTAGATTTTTTTCATCTTTATTGAGCTTGAATACAATAAGCTTTAAAGCGTACAATTTGATAAATTTTGACTATATATACACAAATGCATCTCTTTCCTAGGAAACAACCATGAAACCCCTCAGAGTTTCCTCCTGCCCCTTTTTAAATCCCTCCTTCGCCTGGCAGCCACTGATCTGCTTTCTGTAATTATAGATTAGTTTGCATTTTCTAGAAATTTTTAAATAAATGGGAACATACAGTGAGTACTCTTCTTGGGGTGGAAGGAAGTATGTGTGGCTTTTTTCACTCAGCATAATTATTTTGATACTCATCCAGATTATGCATGTATCAATAGTTTACTCCTTTTTATTGCAGAGTAGTAGTTCATTGTTCTGGGTATACCACAATTTGTTTACCTGTTCATTTATTGATGGTCATTTGGGTTATTTCCAGTTTTTAGCTATTACAAATAAACCTGCTGTGAACATTCATGTACAATTCTTTGTGTGGACATATACTTTCATTTCTCTTGTATAAGTCTCTAGGAGAGGAATGGCTGCATCATATGCTTGGTGTATGTTTTAAGAATTTTAAGAAACTGTCAACCTCTTTTCCAAAGTGGTAACACTTGATAGTCCCACCATCAATGTATTATACAGAAGAAATTCAAAGGACTTAAAAACTAGCAAAAAATTTGGACACTTTACAAAATAAGATATATGAATAGCCAAAAAGCTATGATGGCATGGTGGTATGTGCCTGTAATCCCAGCTACTCGGGAGGCCGAGGCAGAGGAATCACTGGAACCCAGGAGGCGGAGGTTGCAGTGAGCTGAGATTGCACCACTGCACTCTAGAATGGGCAACAGAGTGAGACTCCATCTCAAAAAAAAAAAAGTAATTTGTACTTATCCTGTAATTTATTAGTAAGGGTTCTCTAGAGGGACAGAACTAATAGGAAATATATGTGTATATATATATATGTGCGTGTGTGTGTGTATATATGTGTGTGTGTGTATATATGTGTGTCTATATATATACACACACATACATACACACACACACACACATACGCACGTAAAGGAGAGTTTATTAACTATTAACTCACGCTATCACAAGGTCCCACAATAGGTTGTCAGCAAACTGAGGAGCAAGGAGAGCTAGTCTGAGTCCCAAAACAGAAGAACTTGGAATCCAGTGTTTTAGGGCAGGAAGCATCCAGCACAGGACAAAGATGAAGGCTGGGAGGCTAGGCCAGTCAAGTCTTTTCACATTTTTTTGCCTGCTTTATATTCCAGCCATACTGGCAGCTGATTAGATGGTGCCCACCAGATTAAGGGTGGGTTTGCTTTTCCCAGCCGACTGATTCAAATGTTAATCTCTTTTGCAACACCCTCTACACCCAGGATCAATACTTTGCATCCTTCAATCCAATCAAGTTGACACTCAGTATTAACCATCATAGTAATTTCTTTGATATTTTGCATATTGAGGAAAATGTTATGGCTGCTCAAACTTACATGTTGTAAATATTAGGATTCACTTTACTAGTACTAGAAGTTCATAATTTTCCTGAATCAGAAAGAAAATGGTACTAACTACATATAATCTGTTTCCCTGTGAAGTCACCTTCTCTAATGAAACCAGACTTGCAATGAGAGAGAGCTCTTGGAGACAGGGCCAAGCTTTATTTTCTGAAGAACTGTTTTTTCCTCCCTCTGAGTTAATAGATTTCAGGTGAATACTTGGAAGAAAACAAACTTATAATTTCTTTTCCTTTTTCCTTTTTTTCTTTTCTTTTCTTTTCTTTTCTTTTTTTTTTTTTTTTTTTTTGTATTTTTAGTAGAGACAGGGTTTCACCATGTTGGCCAGGCTGGTCTCCAACTGCTGACCTCAGGTGATCCGCCTGCCTTGGCCTCCCAAAGTGTTGGCATTACAGGTGTGAGCTACCACACCCAGCCCTCCCTAGTTTCTTAAAGGTATATCATTCAACATAAAATTATTTCATACCTGCTATGTAAAGAGCTTACTAGGAACTGTGGGAATGTAAATATGAGACACAGCCAGGTGCATTGGCACATACTTGTGGTCCCAGGTACTCAGGATAGTGTGATGGTGATAGTGATGGTGATTTTGAAGTCATTTTATTTAGCAAATATTTAAATGTCTACTTTGTGCTAGTCCTGGGTGCTAGGGAGATGGCTAAGCTATATTACCCTTAAAAAGCACAGTCTCATGGGAGTAGCAAACCATCCATTTTAAGCACAGTTCTGTTGTAAAAAATGTAGCAATGACCCTATTGTGGTATGTGATGGGAATCAGAGGTAATAAACCTAATTCTTTGAGGTTGAGGAAGAAGAGATGGGAAGGAAGAAGGAGATCAGGTGAGACTTCCCAGAGGAGGTCATACGTGAATTATCTTCAGTAAATAGAAGTTTTCTAGATAAATAGTTGGCAGGGGGTGTTATTGGAAAGTTTCTGTTAGGATAGGATGATGATGGGAGAGATAATAGACTGAAAAAGTGTCTTCGTTCTGGAAGATGTAAGTGAGGTTAAGAGGTTGGAGAATAGCCTGATCATACAGGCAAGTAGGGTGTGATAAGGTATCTTAATATTTACATGCTTTAAATTTTCACTGGCATACAATTGCAGTTTTTTTTTTTTTTTTTTTTCAGCATCGAGATGAGATTATTTGAATCCAGGTTAAAAGCTTACTTTGACTTTTCTGTGTTTAATGAATTGATGGAGAAAAGAGTGGAAATGGAGAGACTAATTAGGAACTTGTAGTCCAAGTGAAAGACAATAGTGATGGTTTAAAAGTGAGAGATGAAGAGTAGAAGGCTAATTTGAGAGATATTAAGAAGGGAAAATGGACAGAACTTGAAGTTGTATTTAGAATGAGGGAAAGAGGGTCAAAATTTAGTCTGAAATGTCTGGCTTATGCACATGAGATAGTTGATATTATTAGGGCTTATTGAGAGAGAAGCAGATTGGAGGAGATATTAAGATCCTGATTGCTCAAATAGAGATCTTTAGTAGAGATCTTTTTTAAAAAACATTTTTATTTTATTTCAGTAGTATTTGGGGAACAGGTGGTTTTTGGTTACATGGATAAGTACTTCAGTGGTGATTTCGGAGATTTTGGTGCACCTGTCACTCAAGGAGTGTACACTGTAGTAGTCTTTTATCTCTCACCTCCCTCCCACACTTCCCCCTGAGTACCCAAAGTCCATTATATCATTGTTATGTCTTTGCATCCTCATAGCTTAGCTCCCACTTACAAGTGAGAACACAGGATATTTGGGTTTCCATTCCTGAGTTACTTCACTTAGAATGATGGGGTCCAACTCCATCTAGGTTGCCATGAATGCCATTATTTCATTCCTTTTTATGGCTGAGTAGTATTCCATGGTATATTTACACATCACATTTTCTTTATCCACTCATTGGTTGTTGGGCGTTTAGGCTGGTTCCACATTTTTGCAATTGCAAATTGTGCTGCTGTAAACATGCCTGTGCAAGTGGCTTTTTCAGATAGTGACTTGTTTTCCTCTGGGTAGATATCCAGTACTGGGATTGCTGGATCAAATGGTAGTTCTAGTTCTTCAAGGAATCACCATACTGTTTTCCATAGTGGTTGTACTAATTTACATTCCCACCAGCAGTGTAAAAGTGTTACCTTTTCCCCACATTCATCCAACATCTATTATTTTTTGATATTTTAATTATGGCCATTCTTGCAGGAGTAAGGTGGTATCTCATTGTAGTTTTAATTTGCATTTCCTTGATAGTGACATTGAACATTTTTCATATGCTTCTTGGCCAACTGTATATCCTCTTTTGTCTGTTCATGTCCTTTGTCCACTTTTTGATGGGATTATTTGTTATTTTCTTGCTCATTTGTTTGAGTTCCTTGTAGATTCTGGATATTAGTTCTTTGTCAGATGCATAGTTTGCGAAGATTTTCTCCCACTCTGTGGGTTGTCTGTTTACTCTGCTGATTATTTCTTTTGCTGTGCAGAAGCTTTTTAGTTTAATTAGGTCCCATCTATTTATTTTTGTTTTTGTTGCATTTGCTTTTGGGTTCTTGGTCACGAACTCTGCCTAAGTCAATGTCTAGAAGAGTTTTTTCCGATGTTATCTTCTAGAATTTTTATGGTTTCCAATTTTACTTAGGTTTGAGTTGATTCATCTCCAGTTGACTTTGCATAAGGTGAGAGATGAGGATCCAGTTTCATTCTTCTACACATAGCTTGTTAGTTATCCCAGGACCATTTGTTGAATAGGGTGTCCTTTCCCCACTTTATGTTTTTGTTTGCTTTGTCGAAGATCAGTTGGCTGTAAGTGTTTGGCTTTCTTTCTGGGTTCTCTATTCTGTTCCATGGGTCTGTGTGCCTATTTTTATACCAGTACTATGCTGTTTTGGTTACTATAGTCTTGTAGTATAATTTGAAGTTGGGTAATGTGATGCCTCTACATTTGTTCTTTTTTGTTTGCTTACTTTGGCTATTTGGGCTCTTTTTTGGTTCATTGTGAATTTTAGGATTGCTTTTTCTGGTTCTGTGAAGAATGATGATGGTACTTTGATGGGAATTGCATTGAATCTATAGATTGCTTTTGGCAGTATGATCATTTTCATGGTATTGATTATACCCATCCATGAGCATGGGATGTGTTTCCATTTGTTTGTGTCATCTGTGATTTCTTTCAGTAGTGTTTGGTAGTTTTTGTTGTAGAGATCTTTCACCTCCTTGGTTAGGTATATTCCTAAGTATTCTATTATTATTTTTTTTTTATGCAGCTGTTGTAAAAGAGATTGAGTTCTTGATTTGATTCTCAGCTTGGCCATTGTTGGTGCATAGCAGTGCTACTGATTTGTGTACATTGATTTTGTATCCTGAAACTTTAAAGAATTCATTTGTCAGATTTGGGAGCTTTTTGGATGAGTCTTTAGGGTTTCCTATGTATACAGTCATATCATCGGTGAACAGTGACAGTGTGACTTCCTCTTTACCAATTTGGATGCCCTTTCTTTCTTTCTCTTGCCTGATTGCTCTGGTGAGGACTTCTAGTACTATGTTAAATAGAAGTGGTGAAAGTAGCATCCTTGTCTTGTTCCAGTTCCCAGGGGGAGAGCTTTCAACTTTTCCCCATTCAGTATAGTGTTGGTCATGTGTTTGTCATAGATGCCTTTTATTACGTTGAGGTATGGCTCTATTACCTTGAGGTACGTCCCTTCTGTGCCAGTTTTGCTGAAGGTTTTAATCATGAAGGGATACTGGATTTTGTCAAATACTTTTTCTGTATCTATTGAGATGATCATGTGATTTTTGTTTTTAATTCTGTTTGTGGGACATATCACATTTATTTTTATTTTATTTAGTGATTTTTGAGACAGAGTCTTGCTCTGTCACCCAGTCTGGAGTGCAGTGGCACCAACTCAGCTCATTGCAACCTCCGCCTCCTGGGTTTAAGTGATTCTCTTGCCTCAGCCTCCTGAGTAGCTGGGACTACCTGCCACCACGTCTGGCTAATTTTTGTATTTTTAATAGAAGCGGGGTTTCACCATGTTGGCCAGGCTGGTCTTGAACTCCTGACCTCAAATGATTCACCCACCTTGGCCTCCCGAAGTGCTGGGATTACAGGCATGAGCCACCACGCCCGGCCAACATTTATTGACTTGTGTATGGTAAACCATCTCTGCATCTCTAGTAAGAAACTCACTTGATCATGGTGTATTACCATTTTGATATGCTTTTGGATTCAGTTAGCTGGCATTTTGTTGAGGATTTTTGCATCTATGTTCATCAGGGATATTGGTCTCTAGTTTTCTTTATTGTTATATCCTTTCCTGGTTTTGGTATTAGGGTGATACTGGCTTCATAGAATGATTTAGGGAAGATTCCCTTTCTCTGTCTTTTGGAATAGTTTCAGTAAGATTTATAGCAATTCTTCTTTGACTGTGGTAGAATTCAGCTGTGAATCCATCTGGTCCTGGACTTAAAATTTTTAAATTTTAATTTAATTAATTTATTTTTGTTTTCTTGGACATTTTTCTTGGCGATTTTTTTTATTACTGTTTCAGTCTCACTACTTGTTATTAGTCTGTTCAGAGTTTCTATTTCTTCCTGATTTAATCTAGGAGGGTTGTATATTTCCAGGAATTTATCCATCTCCTCTAGATTTTCTAGTTTGTGCATATAAACTGTTCATAGTACTACTGAATGATCTTTTATATTTTTGTGGTATCAGTTGTAATATCTCCTATTTTGTTTCTAATTTGAATTTACTTGAATTTTCTTCTTTTCTTGGTTAATCTTGCTAATGGTCTATCAATTGTGTTTATATTTTTAAAGAACCAGAATTTTTTTTTTTTTTTTTTTTTTTTTTGAGACAGAGTCTCGCTTTGTCACCCAGGCTAGAGTGCAGTGATGCCATCTTGGCTCACTGCAACCTCTGCCTCCCAGGTTCAAGTGATTCTCCTGCCTCAGCCTCCCAAGTAGCTGGGACTACAGGTGGCCCACCACCACACCCGGCTAATTTTTTTGTATTTTTAGTAGAGATGGGATTTCACCATGTTGGTCAGGCTCAAACTCCTGACCTCAAATGATCTGCCTGCCTTGGCCTTCCAAAGTGCTGGGATTACAGACGTGAGCCACTGCACTGCACGCAGAACCAGTGTTTTGTTTCATTACTCTTTTGTGTATATTTGGTATTTTTTGTTTGTTACAGTTTAGTTCTGCTCTGATGTTTGTTACTTCTTTTCTTCTGCTGAGTTTGGGTTCAGTTTATTCTTGTTTCTCTAGTTCCTTGAAGTGTGACCTTAGATTTTCTGTTTGTGCTCCTTCAGATGTTTTGGTGTAGGTTTTTTTTTTTTTTTTTTGAGACGAGTCTCACTCTGTTGCCCGGGCTGGAGTGCTGTGGTATGATCTCAGCTCACTGCAACCTCTGCCTCTTCGGTTCAAGCAATTCTGCTGCCTCAGCCTCCTGAGCAGCTAGGATTACAGGTGCCCGTCACCATGCCTGGCTAATTTTTTGTATTTTTAGTAGAGACAGGATTTCACCATGTTGGCCAGGCTAGTCTCAAACTCCTGACCTTGTGATTTGCCCGCCTTGGCTTCCCAAAGTGCTAGGATTACAGGCATGAGCCACTGCGCCTGGCGATGTTGGTATTTAATGCTATGAACTTTCCTCTTAGCACTGCTTTTGCTGTGTCTCAGAGGTTTTGATAGATTGTGTCACTGTTATCATTCAGTTCAAAAACTTTTTAAATTTCCATCTTTATTTCATTGTTGACCCAAAGATTATTCAAGAGCAGAAATTTTAATTTCCATGTATTTGTATAGTTTTAATTTTTATTTATTTTATTTATTTATTTTTTCTGAGATGGAGTCTTGCTCTGTTGCCCAGGCTGGAATGCAATGGCACGATCTCAGCTCATTGCAACCTCTGCCTCCCAGGTTCAAACAATTCTCCTGCCTCAGCCTTCCTAGTAGCTGGGATTACAGGCACGTGCCACCATGCCTGGCTAATTTTTGTATTTTTAGTAGAGGCATGGTTTTATCATGTTGGCCAGGCTGGTCTCGAACTCCTGACCTCAGGTGATCCACCTGCCTCGGCTTCCTAAAGTGTTGGAATTACAGGCATGAGCCACCACGCCTGGTCCTGTATTTGTATAGTTTTGAGGGTTCCTTTGGAGTTAATTTTCAGTTTTATTCCACTGTGGTATGAGAGGATACTAGATAGAATTTCAATTATCTTAAATTTATTGAGACTAAATATCTGTTAAGTCCATTTGTTCTAGGGTATATTTAAGTCTATTCTTTTTTTGTTGACTTTCTGTCTTGATGACCTGTCTAGTACTGTCAGTGGAGTATTGAAGTCCCTCACTATTGTTGTGTTGCTGTGTATTTCATTTCTTAGGTCTCTAGTAGTAATTGTTTTACAAATTTTGGAGCTCCAGGGTTAGGCGCATATATAGGATTGTGATATTTTCCTGTTGGACGAATCCTTTTATTCATTATATAATGTCCTTCTCTGTCTTTTTGAACTGTTATTCCTTTAAAGTTTGTTTTATCTGATATAAGAATAGCTATTCCTGCCCGCTTTTGATTTCCATTTGCATAGAATATCTTTTTCTACCCCTTTACCTTAAGTTTATGTGAGTCCTTATGCATTAGGTGAGTCTCTTGAAGGCAGCAGATACTTGGTTTGCGGGTTGTTACCTATTCTGCCATTCTGTGTCTTTTAAAAGGAGCATTTGGGCCATTTATATTCAATGTTAATACAGTATTGAGATGTAAGGTACTGTTCTAGTCATAATGCTAGTTGTTGCCTAAATACCTTTTTTTTTTAAAAAAAATTCTGTTATTGTTTTATAGGCCCTGTGAAATTTATGCTTTAAGGAGGTTCTATTTTGGTGTATTTTGAGGTTTCATTTCAAGGTTTAGAACTCCTTTTAGCATTTCTTGTAGTGTGTTTTTCATTTCTTTTAGTGGCCAATTCTCTCAGCATTTGTTTATCTGAAAAAGACTATCTCTCCTTCGTTTATGAAGACTAGTTTTGCTGAATACAAAATTCTTGGCTGACAGTTATTTTGTTTCAGGAAACTAAAGAGAGGACCCCAATACTTTCTGGCTTGTAAGGTTTCTGCTGAGAAATCAGCTGTTAATCTGTTAGGTTTTCCCTTATAGGTTATCTGAGGCTATTGTCTCACAGCTCTTAAGTTTCTGTCCTTCATCTTGACTTTAGATAACCTGATAACTATGTGCCTAGATAATGATCTTTTTGTGATGAATTTCCTAGGTGTTTTTTGAACTTCTTATATTTGGGTGTCTAGATCTCTAGCAAGGCCAGGGAAGTTTTCCTCAATTATTTCTTCAAATAAGTTTTTCAAACTTTTATGTTTCTCTTCTTCCTCAGGAACACCAGTTATTCTTAGGGTTGGCTGTTTAACATAATCCCACATTTCTTGGAGGCTTTGTTCATTTTAAAAAATTTTTTTCTTTGTTTTTGTCTGATTGGGTTAATTTGAAAGCTTTGTCTTCGAGCTCTGAAGTACTTTCTTCTACTTGTTCTAGTCTATTATTAAAATTTTCCAGTGCATTTTGTATTTCTCTAAGTGTGTCTTTCATTTCCAGAATTTGTGAATGTTTTTTCTTTATGATATCTATTTCTCTCTGGAGAATTTTTCATCCATATCTTGTATTTTTTTAAATTTATTTAAGTGGATTTTCACCTTTTTCTGGTATCGCCTTGAATAGCTGAATAATCAACCTTCTGAATTCTTCATCTGGCAATTCAGAAATTTCTTCCTGGTTTGGATCCATTGCTGGTATACATACAGCTAGTATGTACATAGACATACAGCTAGTATGATTTTTGGGGGGTTTTATAGAACCCTGTTTTGTCATATTACCAGAATCACTTTTTTGGTTCCTTCTCATTTGAGTAGACTGTTTCAGTGGAAAGGTCTGAAGCTCAAGGCCTCTGTTCAGATTCTTTTGTCCCACAGGCTGATCCCTTGATGTTGTACTCTCTCCCTTCCTCTAGAGATGGGGCTTGGGGCTTCCTGAGAGCTGGATTGGTGTGATTGTTATTGCTCTTCTGGTTCTAGTCACACTGTGGAGCTACCAGGCCCTAGGGCTGGTGCTGAAGAATGTCTGCAGAGTCCTGTGATGTAATCCATTTTCAGGTGTCCCAGCCACTGATACCAGCACCTGCTCTGGTAGGGGTGGCAGGGCAGTAAGTAGACTCTGTGAGAGTCCTTGGTTGTAGATATATTTAATGTGCCGGCTTTCTCGAATGCTGGTTATGCTAGTAGTGAAGTTGTCATGTGGACAGACTCAGGGCCTCTGGTTAGCCAGGATGTTGCAGGCAGTGGTATATAAGCCGTTATTTTATCTTTCCTGGGAGCAGGATTATTTTGTCATGAGTTGCTGTAATGGCCTGAGTTAGTTGGCTTTCAGCCAGGAGGTGGTGCTTTCAAGAGAGCACTAGCTGTGGTGCTAGTTGGGGGATCTAAGTTTGTCTTAAGTTGGCCAGGGTAAGTATTCTGGTTTCTCAGGCAATGGGTGGGGCATAAAGCTCCCAAGAATTTCTGTCTTTTGTGTTCAGCAACCAGGGCAGGTAGAGAAATGCCATCAGGAAGGGGAAGGGTTAGGTGGATATGGGCTCAGATTCTCCTTGGGTGGGGCTTGCTGTAGCCACTGTAGGGGATGGGGGGTGGTTCTTGGGCCAATAGGGTTATGTTCCAGAGAGGATTATGGCTGCCTCTGCTGTGTCATATAGTTCGCCAGGGAAGTGGGGGATAGCTGGTAATGAAAGGCTTCACCCAGCTCCCATGCAGTTGGTGAGGCTGGTCTTACTTCTGTGGTGCACCCCCTCACTCCTCAGACCTTGCCCCTGAATGTAAGTTTCCCCACTGAGAAAGCGAGCATGGCTTTCAGGCCCTGCCCCTCCCTGTCTGCCTCCCTGTCTGCCCACTGGGCAGCTTTTGTGCTCATATCTGCAGCAGTTCCCATTCATTCCCTGGATTCTGCTTAAGAAAATTCATGCCCAGTCAAAATTATTGTGAGTTTCATTTGGAAGCTTTTTTCCCCCATGACCCTCCGTAATTCTGCTGTCTGCTTTCCCCAAGGGCCCCTGTGAGATGTAGTCAGGAATGGCTTCCCTGGGCTTGAGCTGGAGACTGGGAGTGCCTACAAGGCTCTTCCTGCTGCTGCTTCTACTTTTATATTTCAGTCGGCTCTCTAAATCCATTTCAGCTGTAGGTAAGGTTAAATCCTTCTCCTGTGATCTGGATTTTCAGATTCCCCAATGGGGAATGTGTGTTCAGAGGCAGGTTTTTTCCCCCCTCTCACACTTTGGGAGCTCATGGTTTTTCACCTGTCTCATGGAATTTGCAGTGCTGTGTGGCTTCTTTCAACGGTTCTGTTTGGCTGTGGCAAGTTCTTGAAATCAGACAGCAATGAAGTTTGCTGCATAGATTGACTCTTCCCTTCATTGAAAGATTTCTCTGTAGGATTTTAGCCATGGTAGAACTTTCTTTAGCCATAGTAGAACTTTCTTCAGGGTTGGAGTCAATTCTCCCCAACCCTGCTGCTGCTTTATCAATTAAGTTTATGTAATATTCTAAATCCTTTGTCGTCACTTCAGCAATATTCACATCTTCACTGGGGCCAGATTCCATATCAGGAAACCACTTTGCTCATTTGTAAGAAGCAACTCCTCATCTGTTAAAGTTTTATCATGAGATTGTAGCAATTTGGTCATATCTTCAGGCTCCACTTTAAAAAATGTTTGTATTGGCCAGGTGTGGTGGCTCACACCTGTAATCCTAGCACTTTGGGAGGCCGACACAGGCGCATCACCTGAGGTCAGGAGTTCAAAACCAGCCTGGCCAACATGGTGAAACTGCATCTCTACTAAAAGTATAAAAATTAGCTCGGCATGGTGGCAGGCACTTGTAAACCCAGCTACTCATGAGGCTGAGGTAGGAGAATCACTTGAACCTGGGACATGGAGATTGCAGTGAGCCGAGGTCACGCCACTGTATTTCAGCCTGGGTGACAGAGTAAGACTCCGTCTCAAAAAAAAAAACCAAAAACAGTTATTTATTTATATTTTTTTGAGACAGCATCTCACTGTGTCCTCCAGGCTGGAATGCAATGGCATGATCATGGCTCACTGCAGCCTTGAACTCCTGGGTTCAAGCGATTCTCCCATCTCCACCTCCTGAGTAGCTGGGACTGCAGGTGTGTGCTACTATGCCTGGCTAACTTTCAGGCTCCACTTCTAATTCTGGTTCTTTTGCTATTTCCACTACATCTGCAGTTACTTATTCCATTGAAGTCTTGAACCTCAAAGTCATCCATGAGGGTTATAATAAACATTTCAAATTCTGTTGTTGATATTTTGACTTTCTCCTATGAATCATGAATATTCTTAATGGCTTCTAGAATGGTGAATCCTTTCCAGAAAGTTTCTGATTTATTTTGCCCAGATCCATCAGAGGAATTGCTGTATATGGCAGTTATAACCTTATGAAATGTATTTCTTAAATAATAAGACCTTTTTTAGGGAACCCACTCTGTAAAGAGAAACAAAAATAATATAGGACTTGAAAATTGAAACTATCCCTTGATCCATGGGCTGCTGTGTTAGTAGGCATGGAACCAACATTAATCTCCCTGTACATTTCCATCAGAGCTCTTGGGTGCGTAGGTGCATAGTCAGTGAGCAGTAATATTTTGGAAGGAATCTTTTTTTCTGAGCAGTAAGTCTCAACAGTGGGCTTCAAAAAATTCAGCAAAACATTCTGTAAACAGATGGGATGTCATCCAGGCTTTTGTTGGTCATTGATAGAGCACAGATAGAGTAGACTTAGCATAATTCTTAAGGGCCCTAGTATTTTCAGAATGGTAAACGAGCACTGGCTTCAACTTAAAGTTATCAGCTCCTAACAAGAAAGTCAGCCTGTCCTTGGAAGCTTTGAATCTAGGCATTGATTTCTCTCTAGCTATGAAAGTCCTAGATAGCATTTTCTTCTAATAGAAGGCTGTTTTGTCTACACTGAAATCCTGTTGTTTAGTGGAGCCATGGTCATCAATTATCTTAGCTATATCTTCTGGATAATTTGCTGCAGCTTCCATAACAGCACTTTACCTTGTACCTTTATGTTAGAGAGGTGGCTTCTTTTCTTAAACCTTATGAATCAACCTCTGCTAGCTTCACATTTTTCTTCTGCAGCTTCCTTACCTCTCTCAGCCTTCATAGAATTGAAGGGAGTTGTTGCCTTGGTCAAGATTAGGCTTTGGCTTAAATGGAAATGTGGCTGGTTTGATCTATTCAGACCACTGAAATTTTCTCCATATCAACAATAAGACTATTTCGCTTTTGGCCAGGCATGGTGGCTCACGTCTGTAATTCCAGCACTTTGGGAGGCCGAGGCAGGTGGATCACGAGGTCAGGAGTTTGAGACCAGCCTGGCCAATATGGTGAAACCCCGTCTCTACTAAAAATACAAAAAAATTAGCCGGGCATGGTGGCACTCACCTGTAGTCCCAGCTACTCGAGGGGCTGAGGCAGGAGAATCGCTTGAACCTGGGAGGTGGACAGAAGTTGTAGTGAGCCGAGGTGCGCTAACTGACTCCAGCCTGGGTGACAGAGCGAGACTCTGTCTCAAAAAAAAAAAAAAAAGACTGATTATTTCGCTTTCTTATCATTTGTGTGTTCACTGCAGTAGCACTTGTAACATCCTCCAAGAGCTTTTCATTTTCATTCACAACTTGGCTAACTGGTGCAAGAAGCCTAGCTTTTGGCATATCTGGGCTTTCAATATACGTTCTTCACTGAACTTAATCATTTCTAGTTTTTGATTTAAATGAGAGACATATGATTCTTCATTTCACTTGAACACTTAGAGGCTATTGTAGGGTTATTAATTGGCCTAATTTCAACATTATTGTGTCTCAGGAAATAGGGAGGCTCCAGGAGAGGGAGGGAGATGGAGGAATGGCTGCTCAGTGGATTAGTGAGAACACATACAGCATTTATTTATTAAGTTTGCCATCTTATGGGTGGTGTTCATGGCACTCCAAAACAATTACAGCTGTAACATCAAAGATCACTGATCATAGATCACTGTAACAAATATAATGATAATAACAAAGCTTGAACTATTGTGGAAATTACCAAAATGTGGCACAGACACAAAACGAGCACATACTGTTGGATAAATTACGCTGATAGACTTGATAGACAAAAGGTTGCCACAGACCTTCAATTTATTAAAAAATGCAGTATCTGTGAAGTGCAGTAAAGCAAAGTATGCCTGTAATACTAGTTTCTCTCATAAACAACTGCCCAAAACTCAGGAGTTCCAATCAAACTGTATTTCTTGCTCATATCAGAATGTGTTGTATCAGGCAAATTTCCCAGGCTACTCTTCTCTGATTAGCAACTTGCTAGACTCTTTCCATCTTTGATGCTGTCATCTTAAACATGTGACTTCTAAAGTTGCCATGAAAGGGGAGGAGCAGGCATGGGTGATTTCTCAGGGAGTTTTATGGCCAGGCTTGGTAGTCGTATAGCTAACTTCGGCCCATATCCCATTGGCCAGAATCCAGATACATGTCCCTCATTCAACTACAAGAGAAACTGAGAAAGCTAGTCTTTCATTGTGATTGGAAGAAGAAAGTAAATTGAATATGATGAACAGATAGTGTCATTTCTACCATGGCAATAGATAAAAATTCTCCCAGGCAGAGACCATAGAAAGAGTAGGGAAGGTCCACGTGGAACCCATAGAAACCTGACATTTAGAAGTTGGTTAAAGAAAAAAGAGGGTACAAAGGAGTTGAGGATGAATAGCTAGAAATTGATGGAGGTGTTAGGTGGGTGATTGAAACTAACAGGAGTTTGGGTGTCATGGAAGGCAGGAGAGTTTTTCAAGATGGAAGAAGTTGTCAGATACGTGTAATGCTGCTGAAATGTTAAGATACCAGAAAAGTTGGTAAAATCTGTTGGTGACTGTGACAAATATTTTCAGTGGGAATGTGGAATCAGAAGCCAGATTGGAGTGGATTAATGACCTACTTGGTTGTAAGTCTCTTAGAGAGTTGTAGTGGATTGCTGAGGAATATGTGTAGATGGCTCTGAGACCTGTCTAATAGGCTAATTGCTACCTTTCCTACCTTTCGGATAGAGTGGCCAAAAGAGTGGGGATAGAGTGGCCAAAAGGAATGGTCAGAAGTGACTTGAGAATGGCCAGCTGACTTGAGGAGGAGGCAGGGGTTGGAACATGGAAGATGTAGGACTATCTTTATCAACCCGTCTACCAAGGCCATGGATGGACCTTAGTCATATCAGCAGATGCTGCTGGGATGGAAACTAACAATGCCCAAAGACCAGATGCAATACAGTTCAGTTTACTGGAAGCAAGAGAGGAAAAAGATGGTGTACAAAATAGCAGTTGCCCCCCTTTCCCCCAATGCTAGGGTCTCTACCTTTGAGGAATGTGGTCACATTCAGGAGAAGAATCCTGATTTGACTGTGCACTATCTTGAATGGGAGCTCAAAAGCTAAATTATGCACAGTTATAGAGAAGTAAAGTCTACACTCTTGCTCACACATGTATACATAAATGAATTGGAGGTAATGAAGTAAAGATAGGAGTATGCGTATTAAACTTTTTTTTTTTTTCTTGAGACGGAGTCTCGCTCTGTCGCCCAGGCTGGAGTGCAGTGGCGCAATCTCGGCTTACTGCAAGCTCCACCTCCTGGGTTCACGCCATTCTCCTGCCTCAGCCTCTCCGAGTAGCTGGGACTACAGGCGCCCGCCACCATGCCTGGCTAGTTTTTTTGTATTTTTAGTAGAGACGGGGTTTCACCGTGGTCTTGATCTCCTGACCTCGTGATCCGCCCGCCTTGGCCTTCCAAAGTGCTGGGATTACAAGCGTGAGCCACCGTGCCCAGCTGTGTATTAAACTTTTTGAAAAGTTTGGTTATGAAGAGGAGTAAAAATGAAGCATAAGTTGGGGAATAAGGGAGAGTTTAGGGCTTGTTTAAATGCCGATGGGAATGAGCCAGCAGATGTCTGAGATGCTGAAGATGTTGGGGGTGGGGGTTGGGAGAGGAAGAAAGGATTGATTGGTGGCCCTTGAAAGGCAAGATGGTAAGGAAATCCCGAGCAGAAGGGAGGATTTTTAATGGGAGGAGGAGTATGGGCTCAGATACAGAAAGGTTTATAGATTAACTGCAAAGGCAAGGCAAGTTTCTGCCTAATGGTGGAGAGGCATTGTTGAATAGCAGTTTCATTCATGGACTCTACATCTGTAGTCTTCATTTAAATCACTGTTTTTACCATTTATTAGTGGTGTGACATGCGGCAAGTTACTTAATCGCTCTTGCTTTGTTCTCCTCATCTGTAAAATTAGGAATAATAACAATACTTATTGTTAGGAGTAAATGAATGAATTATGTACAATATTTTAAACAGTGTCTGGCATGTGGTAAACATACACAATTAGCTTTAATTATCATGGCTTCTTTTTTTTTTCTTTTCAGTGAAGTCTAACTTAAAGTTATCAGTTGAAAAGGGGATGTTTTAGGAATGAGGAAAAGATGTAAAATATTTATCATAAAGGAGAGCTAGTGGTGTGTGGTAGGATTGCCTTTGATATTGGTGATTATGAAGTATATTGTCACCCATCTTTCGTGCTGTGAGATTTGCTCTAGGAGGCCTCAGCTACATATTTGTAGGCACAAAGAAGTCAGGTGGTCATTGAGGTCTGGATTTTTCTCAGGTGAGTGTGACTGGGTAATGGGGGCAGAGGAAGGAGGTTAAGGGTATTTACAGGGGACTAATTATGTTGATCCACTGTGGGCTCTGATGTTGGATAAGAAGGAAAGGGAACCCTGAAAGAGCTGATGGAAATAGAATTGGACTTCTGAGACAGTAGTAAGAGGGAGAGAAAGTCTGATGGGATGAATCTTCTTATTTATTTATTTATTATGTTTATTGCTTATGGTTTATATTTTCCTAATAGAATATAAACACTATGAGGGCAGGGCTTTTCTGTTTTTTGTTTGTTTGTTTGTTTTTTCCTTTTCACTAATGTAATCCATGTGCCTAGAACAATGCCTGGTACATAGTAGATACCCACTATATATCTGTTAAACTAAATGAAGTAAAAGAAACCTAAATCAGATGATGGTGGAGCTGGTGAGAAGTGGTCAGATTCTGGATGTATTTTGAAGGTGGAGCTACAGGATTTGCTGATGGATTGGATGTTGGGTGTGAGAAAAGGAGAATAGTCAAGGATAACCTAAAAGGTTTTGGTCTTGAGCTGCTAAAAGAATGATGTTACTATTTGCTGAGATAGGGAAGACCATGAAGGGAGCAGGTTTTAGAGTTTGAATATTAAGAGATGAGATTTGGATATCAAATCTGAGACATCTGTTAGACATAAGTAGAGGCTCAGTAGACAGTTGATATCCATCTAGAGTTAAGGGAGCGATTTGAACTGGAAATATAAATTTGTAACTCATTAGCACATTGATGGCATTTAAAGCCATGAGACTAGATGAGACACCAAGGGAGTGAATGAAAATATAAAAGAGGTCCAAGGATTGAGTCCTGAGACAAAACATAGAGGAGTCAGGGTGAGAGGGGGAGCCACTAAAGTAGACTGAGAAAGAGAGGCCAGAGAGCTAGAAGGAAAACCAGGAGGATATAATAGTATTCTGGAAGTCACGTGAAAGAAGTGGTTCAGGAGTTCCCTCTTTTGTCAAAAAGTGACCATTTGTTTCTTATGTTGCTGAGAGCTTAAGGTGAGAACTGAGAGTTGACCATTTGATTTAGCAATGTGGAGGTTATGGGTGACTTTGATTTTGTAGAAAACAAAATCTTAAAAAATTATTTTTTCATGAAATTTAGCTTAAAGCCTTCGGACAGATGTTAAGACTTCACTTAGGTAGATAATATTGTTTTTATTGTGTTTGAAAATGTAAGGCCAGGCTCAGTGGCTCATGCCTATAATCCCAGCATTTTGGGAGGTCGAGGTGGGCAAATTGCTTGAGCTTAGGAGTTCAAGACCATCCTGGGCAACATGGCGAAACCTCATCTCTACAAAAAATACAAAAAATTAGCTGAGTGTGGTGGTGTGCACCTGTAGTCCCAGCTACTGGGGGGCTGAGGTGGAAGGATTGCTTGAGCCCAGGAGGTTGAGGCTGCAGGGGCTGACATCACGCCACTGCACTCCAGCCTGGGCAACAGAGTGACACCCTGTCTCAAAAATAATACATATACATATATCAATTAAAATAGGTTTTAAAAAATTGGTTAGAGGTGACTTCCTCTGTGCTATACTGTCATTCAGAAAAAAAGGTCAAAAAAAGTCAGTCTTTCTAGCTGAAATAACCACTGATAGTTGTTTGAAGGATGATTTTGGTTAGCATCCTCTCAGAATGATGTCATATTCTAGCATGGTCTTTATCCTGAGATATAGAATAAAGTCTACAACCTTTTAGTATCAGGTTGGAGAAAGTTCTAACCTGATAATAAAAACCGTATAGGGCATATAATCCCAGCACTTTGGGAGGCTGAGGCGGGTGGATCGCTTGAGCCCAGGAGTTTGAGACTAGCCTGGACAACATAGTGAGACCCTGTCAACGTGCTCCCCGCAGCAAAAAAATTAGCTGGGTATGGTGGTGTGCACCTGCAGTCCCAGCTACTTGGGAGGCTTAGGCAGGAAGACTGCTTATGTTTTTAAGAGTTTTAAATTAATAACTTTTTTAATGTAGTGGTGTAGAACTTAGATAATGGAAGTTCTATTCACTGGTAATTTTTCTTTTGCTGTTATATTTGATTGTCAATTTTTATAATTTTTTTTTGTCCTTGGCTGAGGCAGGAGAATGGCGTGAACCTGGGAGGTGGAGCTTGCAGTGAGCTGAGATCGCGCCACTGCACTTCAGCCTGGGCTACAGAGCAAGACTCCGTCTCAAAAAAAAAAAAAAAAAAGATGTAGAGTAGTATCTTTTAAAAGTATAGTTTAAATTGAGAGTACTTTATGAACACTTGCATTTTTAGATTGCTTTTCCACTTAAAATGTTTTAAGAGGCCGGGTGTGGTGGCTCACGCCTGTAATTCCAGCACTTTGGGAGGCGGAGGTGGGTGGATTGCCTGAGCCCAGGAGTTTGAGACCAGCCTGGGCAACATGGTGAAACCCTGTCTCTACTAAAAACACAAAAAATAGCTGGGCTTGGTGGTACACACGTGTAATCCTAGCTACTTGGGAGACTGAGGCAAGATAATTGCTTGAACTCGGGAGGCAGAGGTTTCAGTGAGCCGAGATTGCAGCACTGCACTCTATCCTGGGGGACAGAGTGACGCTTGGTCTCAAAAGAAAAAAAAAAAAAATTTTAAGAAGGCGATATTTGAGAATTGTTATAGAATTTTAATCTGAAACATTTCCTTTTATGGAAATTATTACCTATCTTTGTTGTTTAGGAAGATTCTTACCTCTGAAGACAATGTTAGGACCAAGATATGATAGTCAAGTTGCTGAAGAAAATCGGTTCCATCCCAGCATGCTCTCAAATTACCTAAAGAGCCTAAAGGTAAGAAACAAAACTTATTTTTGTCACTGATTTAATATACTTTGTTCACTCTTGTTCTTCAGGTGGCTTTTAAAAAAAATCTTATTATTTTAAAATAATTAATAGACTCAAGGGAAGTTGCAGTAATTGTACATAGAATTCTGTGAACCCTTCTCCCAGCTTCTCACAATGGTGTCATTTTATATAATTGTAGTACAATATCACAAGCAGGAAATTGACATTGATACAGTACTGTTAACTGCAGATCTTATTTACTTTTTATATGCATTTGTGTGTGTGTGTGTTCTGTACAGTTTGATCTCATGTGTAAATTCATGGTAGTGATTATAGAACTGCTGCATCTCCACAGAGGAATTCCCTCATGCTACCTCTTTATAGTGAGACTCTCTCCTCACCCCTGTCCCTCTACTCTGGCAGCTGCTAATCTGTTCTCCATGTGTAGTTTTTCCATTTAAGAGAATGCCCACCTGACGTCCCAGCCCCCAGCAAAACTTACTATAGCCTCCACTAAAAACCACACCCTAAGCTACCAAGGAAACTGACTGTTTACAGCTGAAGAAACCATACAGAGACTACACTACTGCATGCATCCAGAATCATAACCAAAGTGCTTTACCCAACCAACACCACAGATATAGCTTCAGGAAAAAGTCCTTCCCTCCAAAAGCTAATTTCAAAAATTGGGACTGGGGCTGGGCGCCGTGGCTCATGCCTATAATCCCAACACTTTGGGATGCTAAATCAAATGGTGGCTCACTTGAGGGTAAGTGTTTAAGACCAGCCTGGCCAACATGGCAAAAACCTGTCTCTCCTGAAAATACAAAAATTAGCCAGGCATTGTGGTATGTGCTTGTAATTCCAGCATACTCAGGAGGCTGAGGCACAAGAATCGCTTGAACCTGGGAAGCAGAGGTTGCAGTGAGCCAAGATCACATACCAGTGCACTCCAACCCGGGCAACAGAGCGAGACTCTGTCTCAAAAAAAAAAAAAGAAAAAAAAAAAAAAGAAAAACTGGGGCTGGGGTGGTGGCTCATGCCTATAATCCCAGCACTTTGGGAGACTGAGGCAGGAGGATCACTTGAGGCCAGGAGTTTGAGACCAGTGTGGGCAGCATAGGGAGACCCTGTCTCTACAAAAAATTAAAAAAAAAAAAAAAATTAGTCGGGCATAGTAGTGTGTGCCTGTAGTCCCAGCTACTTGGGAGGCTGAGGTGGGAGGATCACTTGAACCCAGGAGGTTGAGGCTGTAGTGAGCCATGATTACCCACTGTGGCCTGGGTGATAGTGTGACCATGTCTCAAAAAAAAGGAGAAGTGAGTGTTACACCAGATGTGCAGATAGCGATGTAAGGACATGGCAAACATGAAGGAGCAAGAAATATGCCACCTCCAAAGGAACACAGTAATCCTTCAGCAGCAGATGAAAAATTCATAATCCTTCAGCAGCATAATAAAAAAAATTCATGAAATGGTGGACAGATAATTCAAAATTTTGATACTAAGGAAGCTCTGTGTAAGAAAGAAGAGAATACTGAAAAACAATACAGAATACTGAAAAGCAATACAAATCAGAAAAACAATTCAGGGTATGAATAAGAAGTTTACCAGAGATAGATATCAGAAATTCAAACAAATTCAGGAAATGAAGAATTCATTGAATGAAATAGAAAATAGATCAAAAGCTTCAATAATAGACTAGATCAAGCAGAAGAAAGAATCTCAGAACTTGAAGACAGGTGTTTGGAAATAACCCAGTAAGACAAAAATAAAGATAAAAGGCTGAAAAAGAATGAGCAAAGCCTTCTTGAGATATAGGACACCAGAAAGTGACCAAATATTCAAATTTTTGGTGTTCCAGAAGATGAAGAGAAAACAAAAGGGTTAGAAAACCTATTTAATGAAATAATAGATGAAAACTTTCTAAGTTTAACAAGAGGTTTAGACATCCAGGAGGATCAAAGATCCCCCAAAAGGTAATATCTAAAAAGGTCTTCTCCACAGCACATTATAGTCAAACTGTTAAAAGTCAAAGAGAAAATTCAAAAAACATTAAGAGTGTCTAGTCATTTGTAAGAGAGCTCCTATTAGACTAATGGTGGACTTCACAGCAAAAACCTTATAGGCCAAGAGAGAGGAGAGAATATATTCAAAGTTCTGAAAGAAAATGCCTACCACCCAAGGATACCATACCCAGCAAAATTATTCCTTCTTCATAAATGAAGGAGAAATAAAGTCTTTCCCAGACAAGCAAAAGCTGAGGGAATTCACCACCACTGTACTGGTCCTGTAAGAAATGCTTTAGAGCATCCTGTACCTGAAATTGAAAGACTGGTAGCTATCACCATGAAAACACAAAAATCTAAATAAAAACCACTGACAGAGCAAACACGTCAACAATGAAGGGGAAAAACTCAAATGTTACCACTACACAATACCACCAAACCACAAAGATGAAACAATAAGAAAGAAAGGACAAAGAATATACAAAACAACCAGAAATAAATTAATAAAATGACAGGAATAAGCCTTCACATATTAATAATAACCTTGAATGTAAGTAGATTACACTTTCCATTTAAAAGATGTAAACTGGCCAAATGGATATAGAAACATGACCTATCTATATGCTGCCTACAAGAAACTCATCTCAACTGTAAAGACACACATAAACTGAAAGTAAAAGGATGGAAAAAGTGTTCCATGCAAATGGAAACTAAAGGTGAGCAGGAGTAGCTAAACTTATATCAGATAAAACAGATTTTAAGTCAAAAACAGTAAAAGGAGATAAAGAAGGTCATTATATAATGATAAAAGGATCAGTTTGGCAAGAGGATATAACAATTCTAAACATATATGCACTCAACATCAGAGTACCCAGATATATAAAACAAATATTATTAGATCTAAATGGAGATATAGTCTCCCGTACAAAAGTAGTTGGAGACTTCAACACCCCACTGTCATCATTAGACAGATCGTCAAGACAGAAAATTAGCAAACGTCGGATTTAAAGTGCACATTAGACTAAATGGACCTAACAGACATTTACAGAACATTTCATCCAGTAGCTACAGAATACACATTTTTCTCATGAGGAAATGGAACATTCTCTAGGATAGACCATATGTTAGGACACAAAACAAGCCTTAACAAATAAAAAAGTCAAAATCATATCACATACCTTCTTAGACCACAATGGTAGAAAAGCTAGAAGTCAATAATAAGGGACTTTGGAAATTGTACAAATACATGGAAATTAAACATGCTCCTGAGTGACCATTTGGTCAAGGAAGAAATTAAGGTGGAAATAAACCTCTTGAAACACATGAAAATTGAAACACAACATCCCAAAACCTAAGAAGTATAGCAAAAACAGTGCTAAGAAGGAAGTTTATAGCAATAAGTGCCTACATAAAAAATGTAGAAGGATTCATATAAATAATGATGCACCACAAGGAACTAGAAAAGCAAGAACAAACCAAAAATTTGTAGAAGGAAAGAAATAATAAAGATCAGAGCAGAACTAAACAAAATAGACACTAAAAAAAAAGTACAAAGAATCAACAAAATGAAAAGTTGGTATTTTTGAAAAGATAAACCAAATCAATAAATCCATTGCTAGACCAACCAAGAAAAACGAGAGAAGACCCAAGTAAACTAAATCAGAAATGAGAAAGAGAATATTACAGTTGATACCACAGAAATACAAAAGATCATCAGAGACTATTTTTTTTTTTTTTTTGATATGGAGTTTTGCTCTTGTTGCCCAGGCTGGAGTGCAATGGTGGGATCTTGGTTCACCGTAACCTCCGCTCCCAGATTCAAGTGATTCTCCTACCTCAGCCTCCTGAGTAGCTGGGATTACAGGCATGTGCCACTGCGCCTGGCTAACTTTTTGTATTTTTTAGTTGAGATGGGGTTTCTTCATGGTGGTCAGACTGGTCTCGAATTCCCGACCTCAGGTGATCTGCCCGCCTCGGCCTCCTAAAGTATTGGGATTACAAGCGTGAGCCACCGTGCCTGGCCCATCAAAGACTATTATGAACAAGTATACACTAACTGGAAAACCTGGCAGAGGTGGATAAGTTCCTAGGTATATACAACCTACGAAGATTGAATCAGGAAGAAATAGAAAAGCTGAGCAGACCAATAACAGGTAGGGAGATTTAATCAGTAATAAAACGTTTGTCAACAAAAAGTCTAGAACCGGATGCCTTCACCACCAAATTCTACTAAACTTTTAAGGAAGAACTAACACCAATCCTCAAATAATCCTCAAAAAATTGAAGAGGAGGGAATTCTAACTCATTCTGTAAAGCTAGCATTATGTTTATACCAAAACCACAACAAAAAGAGAAAACAGGCCAGTATCTCTGATGCAATGATGGTTCAGCATATGCAAATCAATAAATATGATACATTACATCAATAGATTGAAGGACAAACACCATGTGATCATCTCAATAGAGTCAGACAAAGCATTTGATAAGAATCAACATCCCTTCATGATAAAAACTCTCAACAAACTAGGCATGGGGGAACATACCTCAACATAATAAAGACCATATATGACAAGCCCACAGCTAACGTCATACTAATTAGGGAAAAGCTTTCAGCTCTTGCCCTGAGAATTAGAACAAGACAAGGATGTCCACTTATTCATCGTGGTATTGGAAGTACTGTCTAGAGCAGCTAGGCAAGAGAAAGAAATAAAAGGCATCCAAATTGGAAAAAAAGTCAAACTGTCCCTCCTTGCTGATGATATAATCTTAAATCTAGAAAAACTTAATGACTCCACCAGAAAACTCTGAGAGCTGATGAGAAATTCAGTAAAGTTGCAGGATACAGAATCAACATACAGTCTGGACAGTGGGTCACACCTTTGACCCTAGAGTGCTTTGGGAGGCTAAGGTGGGAGGATTGCTTTAGGCTAAGAGTTCAAGAACAGACTAGACCCCAAAGTGAGACCCCCATCTCTACAAAATATTTTTTAGAAACGTAAAAGTTATCCAGGCACAATGGTGTGTTCTTCTAGTTCCAGCTACACAGGAGGCTGAAGTGGGAGGATCACTTGAGCCTAGGTGTTCCAGGCAGTGGTAAGCCATGGTTGAGCCACTGCACTTCAACTTGCGCAAAGGAGTGAGACCCTGTCTTTGAAAGAAACACACAAAAAAAGAAATCAACATACAAAAATCAGTAGTGTTTCTGTATGCTGATACTGAACTAGCTGAGAAAGAAATCAAGAAGGCAATCCCATTTATAATAGCTACAAAAAGAGTAAAATACTCAGGAATAAATTTAACCAAGGAAGTGAAAGATCTCTACAAGGAAAACTAGAACAGTGATGAAAGAAATTGAATGGAACACAAACAAATAGACCTCCATGCCCGTGGATTGGAATAATTAATGTCATTAAAATGACCATACTTTCCAAAGCAATCTGCATATTCAGTGCAATCCCTGTAAAAATACCAATGACATTTTTTATAGAAATAGAAGAAACTCCTAACTTTTAAATTTTATTAAAAAAAACTTTTTTTAAAGATGGGGTTTCACTGTGTTGCCTAGGCTGGTCTTGAACTCCTGGGCTCAAGCAGTTCTCCCACCTTGGCCTCCCAAAGTGCTAGGATTACATGCATGAGACACTGTACCCCACCTGAATCCTAACATTTATATGGAACCTGAAATGAGCCTGAATAACCAAAGCAATCTTGAGCAAAAGGAACAAAGCTGTGGGCATCACACTACAGTATATTACAAGGCTATAGTAACCAAAACAGCATGGCATTGATGTAAAAACAGACTAATGGAACAGAATAGAGAATCCAGAAATAAATGCACGCATTTACAGCCAACTGATTTAGACAAAGGCACTGAGAACATACACTGGGGACAGGACACTCTTTAATAAATGGTGCTGGGAAAATTGGATATCCATATACAGAAGAATAAAACTGGACCTTTATCTCTCACCATATACAAAATCAAATCAAGATGGATTAAAGACTTTAAATGTAAGACCTGAAAGCATAAAACAGTAGTTCTGAGACGAAAACATAGGGAAAACACCATAGGACATTGGTTTAGTAACAATTTTATGGCTAAGACCTCAAAAACACAACTCAAACAACAATAGACAAATGGGATGATATGAAACCAGAAAGCTTCTGGACTGGGTGCAGTGGCTCACACCTGTAATCCCAGCACTTTGGGAGGCCAAGGTGGGAGGATTGCTTGAGGCCAGGAATTGGAGAACAGCCTGTGCAACAGAGTGAGACCTTATTTGTTGTTGGCACATACCTGTGGTCCCAGTTACTTGGGAGGCTGAGGCAGGATGACTGCTTGAGTCCAGTAGGTCAAGGCTGCAGTGATTCATATTCACACTACTGTACTCCAGCCTGGGCAACGAGTGAGACTCTGTTTCAAAAAATAAAATAAAAAAGCTTCTGCACAGCAAAGGAAAAAACAGAGTGAAATAACAACCTATTGAATAGGAGAATATATTTGCAAACTATTCTTCTGAGGGATTAGTATCCAGAATATACAAAGAACTGGAAACAACAGGAAAAAAATCCCATTAAAAAGTGGGCAAAGATGTGAATAGACATTTCTCAAAAGAGGACATACAAATGGCCAACAGATATATGAAAAAATGCTGAAAAAAAGCTCAACATTAATAATCATCAGGAAGATGCAAATCCAAACCACAATGAAATATCATCTTGCACCAGTTAGAATGGCTATTTATGACCAGGTACAGTGGCTCATGTCTGTAATCCTAGCACTGTGGGAAGCTGAGATGGATGGGAGGGTTACTTGAGGCCAGGAGTTTGAGACCAGCCTTGATAACATAACGAGACACCATCTTTAAAAAAATTCAAAAATTAGCCAGGCATGAGGTACATGCCTGCCGTCTTACCTACTCAGGAGACTGAAGTGAAGGGATCCCTTAACCCCAGAAGACTGAAGTTACAGTGGTGAGCTATGATTGTGCTACTGCACTCCAGCCTGGGTGGCAGAGGAAAACCCTGTCTCTCTCTCAAAAAAACAAAACAAAACTATTATAAAGACAAAAACCAATAGATGCTGGCAAGGATGTGGAGAAAAGAGAACTCTTATATGCTGTTGGTTGGAATGTAAGTTAGTACAGCCACCATGGAAAACAGTATGGAAATTTCTTAGAAAACTAAAAGTAGAACTGCTGTACGATCTAGCAGTTTCACTACTGAGTATTTATCCAAGGGAACAGAAATAGTTTTATCAAAGGGTGGATGAATGGATAAAGAAAATGTGGCATATATACACAATGGAATACTATGCAGCCATGGAGAAAAATGAAATCGTCATTTGCAGCACATGGGTGGAACTTGAGTTCATTATGTTAAACGAAATAAGCCAGACACGAAAGACAAATTCCACATTTTCACTCCTGTGGGAGCCAAAAAAGTTGATCTCATATCTGTAGTCCTAGAACTTGGGAGGCTGAGATGAAAGGATCACTTGAACCCAGGAGTTTGAGGTTACAGTGAGCTATGATTGTGCTACTACATTCCAGCCTGGGCAACAGAGTGAGACTCTGTCTCTTAAAAAAAAAATTGATCTCATGGAAATAAAGAGTAGAATGATAGACGATAGATACCAGAGGGTGGGAAGGGTGTGTGGGCAGGAGGAGCATGGTGAAGGGAGGTTGGTTAGTGCAAACATACAGTTAGATATAACGTATAAATTCTTATTTTTGGTAGCAGGGTAAGGTGACTGTTGTTAGCAATGATGTATTGTGTATTTCCAAGTAGCTAGAAGAGAGAATTTGAAATACTCTTAACACATAGAAATGATAAATATTCAAGGTGATGGATACTCCAGATACCCTGATTTCATCATTACACATTACATGCATTTAACAAAATATCACATATACCCCATAAATACATAAAATATAGCATATCAATTAAAGAAAGTGCAGATTGTTTCCCTTGCCTTTTTTTTTCCTGTGGAGACCCAAGGGGGAGAGAGGGAGGGAGCGGAAACTCAAGGATTAAAGTGGAGAAAGGGTGGCTTTTGGAGGAAAGTTGGGGTGCTGATAGGAGAGAAAATAAAGATGAATACCAAGCAGGAAAATTTGGGGATTGAAACAACCATCAACCTATGTGGTATAAATTGTCTTCTTTTTTTATATTAGAGTATATGCTTCCAAATGAGGTGGAAGATGTATGAATTTACTATCACTTTTTTTTAGCCTCAGTTTAAGTTGCGTTTCTAAGTGAGACTATCTTGCTGGCTGATTGTGATTCTAGGTTTTAAAGATTTTTCATACTTAAGGCCCCTGAATGCAAATCAACTTCTTCAGCTAGTGCTCAACAGAAGAAATAATGATTTTTGTTCCAATCCAGAAAGAAAAATTGGCTATAATCTGTTGGGGGAACCAGCCCCCAATATTTCAACGTAGGTTCTTTTCTATTTTCCCTAAATGTCGGCCGGTCTGAGAAATAAAAGGAAAGAGTACAAAAGAGAGAAATTTTAAAGCAGGGTGTCCAGGGGAGACACATGTTGGCAGGTTCCATGATGCCCCCTGAGCCGCAAAACCAGCAAGTTTTTATTAGCGATTTTCAAAGGGGAGGGAGTGTATGAATAGGGTGTGGGTCACAGAGATCACATGCTTCATAGGGCAATAAAAGATCACAAGGCAGAAGGTCAGGGCGAGATCACAAGCTCAGGGCAAAACTAGAATTACTAATGAAGTTCTGTGTCCCACTGTGCACACATTTTCACTGATAAACATCTTAACAGGGTTCAAGAGCAGAGAACTGGTCTGACTAGAATTCGCCAGGCTGAAATTTCCTAATCCTAGCAAGCCTGGGGGTGCTGCAGGAGACTAGGGCATGTTTCATCCCTTATCTGCAACTGCATAAGGCAAACCCTCCTAGAGCGGCCATTTTAGAGGCCTACCCCTGGGAATGCATTATTTTCCCAGGGCTGTTAATTATTAATATTCCTTACTGGGGAAAGAATTCAGCGATATTTCTCTTACCTGTTTTCAGCAATAAGGGAAATATGGCTCTGTCCTGCCTGGCTCCCAGGCAGTCAGACCCAATGGTTATCTCCCTTGTTCCCTGAACATTGCTGTTATCCTGTTCTTTTTTCAAGGTGCCCAGATTTCACATTGTTCAAACACACATGCTTCATGAAAAATTTGTACAGTTAATGCAATCATCACAGGGTCCTGAGGCCACATACATCCTCAGCTTATGAAGATGACGGGATTAAGAGATTAAAGTAAAGACAGGCATAGGAATTTTACAATTTATGTTCTTCTGCCATGGCTTCAGCTGGTCCCTCTGTTCAGAGTCCCTGACTTCCCGCAACAATGATTGACTTATTGAGATGGGATTAATTTTCCAGTAATACGCATATGGCCATGTATACTGTTCTTCATTGGTTATTTAAGGCATTTATGAGAGAATTTTGACTGTACATACTTTTTTACCCTATGTGTTAGAATTTAACTGCCCAAGATGTGATTCTTAGGCATCACATGGTACCTAAAAATCATGGTAATGATTTTTGTCTTTTAAGAAATAGACAATATGTTCACTTAGGTCAAAAATCCACAAAAAAAGGTTGGTATCATGAAGTCTCCCTTTCACTTTTGCTCTCTATCTGCCTAGTCCCTCACCACATACCACACAGGTTCCACTGTTTTTAGGTTTTTTAGTACACCTTTCAAAATTTCTTTATGTGTATGTAAGCAACAGAAAATACAGATTGCTGTGTTCTCCCCTGCACACTCAAGGTAGTACATTATATATGCTGGTCTGAACCTTGCATTTCCAACTTAATAGTATACTCTGAAGATCTTCATATATTAGCACATAGAACTTCTTGTTCTTTTTTTTTTTTCTTTACAGCTTTATGGTATTACATTAAAGTATGTACAGGTTGAGCATCCCTCATCCAAAAATATAAAATCTGAATTTTTTTAGCACCTACATGATGCCCAAAGGAAATGCTTATTGGAACATTACAGATTTTGGATTTTCATATTAGGATTGCTCAACCTGTTAGTATAATGCAAATATTGAAAAATCTGAAATCTTGAACACTTCAAGTCCCAAGCATTTCAGTTTAGGGAGTCTTCTTACTACTTTACTTGGATGGTTTCTTTATGGAACTGGAAAATGTGTGCTGACATTTTCTGAAATTTACCAGCATGGGGTCATTTTTACTGCTTTTGTGTGTCTTCATTGCATTTTCCCCCTTGCATTGCTTCTGCTTCCCTGTAATCTGCCCCATCTTCAGACTCCTTAGCTCTTGTGTAGATGAGAGATAGGTCTACCACTTTATGGTGAGCTCTTTCTTACCGGAAATGTATTTTTATTGGCATTTTCCTAAAATCTGCTGCTCCTGGATCTGCTTCTCTTTTCTTCCTTTCCATATAGCTTCTGCAGTGTTCTTAATTTTTTGGCAGAACTTAGACATTTTTTATGAGTGTGTGGATTTTATATGCCTTCGTTTTACAGAAAATGAAACTTTTTTAAAAACAATTTACCTTGTTTTTATATGATACTCAAAGAATAGGAGAGGAAAATTTCTTATTTAATTTTTTAATCTTTTTCCCCTCAAACACATGGTTTTTCAAGTGATCCTCTTGCCGTGGCCTCTCAAAGTGCCAAGATTACAGGCATGAGCCACTGTGTCTGGCCAAATTTCTCTCCCATACTACCATCTTCTTAATAAGATTGTCTCTATTTTTAACCTTGTTTCTTTTCAAAAAATGTAACTTGAGGCTTCAGTATATTTTCAGGAAATAGAAGAGTTGTTAATAACAAAGAAAGAGACATATATATAAAATATATATAATAAGATATATGTTTTATATGTATATATGTATATGTATATACGTATACATATGTGTATATGCATACGTATACATATGTATATATGCATATGTGTATATATATGCATATGTGCATATGTATATACACATCATATATATGATATAAATGGATTGTCTCATCTTATAAGCCTGGGATATAAAATGATGTAGTCAATAGATATTAACAGAGTTATTGGTGGTGGCTGCTTGGAAGGCTGGGGTGGGTGATTTATGCCCAGAGCTTGAGTTGTAGTATACTTCAGATAGATGCCATTCCTGCTCTAGCCTCTTGTCTAATAAATCACAAGTGCAGAGGTATATGCAGCAAACACTAGAGAAAACTTTAGCATTTTCTCTTTTGCATAGACTTTTGTGATGTTGGCAGTAGAATTTGTTTTGCTTATATTCCTGTTATTTCCTTAGTTTGGGAGTTAATTTATATTATCAAGTGCCTGCTTAGTTTTAGTGTCTTGAATAAGACTTTGATAAGTGATACTTTTATTATCAATTGTTCAGGGGCAAAGTACATACAAAATCTCCCTCAATGTAGATGAATGAACTGTAGTATTGCCATTTAGTCAACTTATTTGGGAACACACTAAGTTACTAGTAAATCTGCCCTTTCATTTTTTTTTTTTTTTTTAGGTTAAAATGGGCTTGTTGGTAGACCTGACAAATACTTCAAGGTTCTATGACCGAAATGACATAGAAAAAGAAGGAATCAAATATATAAAACTTCAGTGTAAAGGGTAAGTTATATATTAAGATTCTTTAATATTGAAACCTTTCATCACAATTTGTAATCTCTTTTTTCAAAAAAACTTTTTCTATATTACTAGACATGGTGAGTGCCCTACCACTGAGAATACTGAGACCTTTATTCGTCTGTGTGAGCGGTTTAATGAAAGAAATCCACCTGAACTTATAGGTATGTTTGGCTTTACTTTGCCACTGTTGAATATTTTATTTTGCAGTTAGTTTTCTGTTTTCTTGTTTGCAAGTAAGTTGATATGAAAGTTTTTTTTTTCTGTTTTAAATAATGACCAAGTAGTATTTATTAAAATGAGAGATTGACTTTTGTGAATTATATAATAAATGTATTTTCATAATTTTTACATTTTTCAAGATAAAGCCCTGATTTCCCCTCTTCAGGTGTCCTGTTGGGAAAGTCTATCCTAAACACTACATCTTTATTTTTTATACTTCTACATTTTATAATTTTACATTTTATACTATATGTATTATTCTGAAACTTCATTTTTTAATTCAGTATTTCTGAGAGCAATGTATGATAATGTAATTGTAGTTCATTTTTGCTTCTATATAGTATTCCATTATACAAATACACCACAGTTTATATTCTTGTTGATGCACAATTCCTTCATCAGATTTTTATTGATTGCTACTCTATCTATACCAGGCACAGGCTCGTGGAACACATCAGTGAAGAAAACAGAAAAAAACATCCAGCTCTTACAGAGCTCATATTCTAGTGTGGGCTAGAGGCTGAGGGAAGGAGGGCAGGCAATAACAAATTTAATAAGTAAATTTTCATAAAATAGTTACTGAAAATGACATTTGAGTTATTTTAAGGTTTTCTTTTTGTTTTGTTTTGCTTTTATAAACAATGCTGCTGGGAGTGGTCTAGAATTTTTAAGGTTTGGTTTTAAATTTAATTTTTTTTTAATGAAAGAAAAATTATTTTTTGAGACAAAGTCTTGCTGTATCGCCCAGGCCGGAGTGTAGTGCTGCGATCTTGGCTCAGTGCAGCCTTGAACTCCTGGGCTCAAGTGATCCTCTCTTCTCAGCTTCCTGAGTAGCTGGGATTACAGGCACACACCACTACCCCCAGCTATTTATTTTTATTTTTATTTTTTGTAGAGACAGGGTCTCACTATGTTTCCCAGGCTTGGTTTGAACTCCTGGTGTCAAGTGATCCTCTTGCCATGGCCTCTCAAAGTGCTGAGATTACAGGCATGAGCCACTGTGCCTGGCCAACTTTGCTTTTCTGTTATTTCTGTTGGTATATGGTTTAAATTGAGGATGCAATGTAAAGTTTCCTTTTCTTTCTTTTTTTTTTTTTTGAGATGGAATCCCACTGTGTTGCCCAGGCTGGAGTGCAGTGGAGTGATCTTGGCTCACTGCAACCTCTGTCTCCCAGGTTCAAGCGATTCTCCCACCTCAGCCCCCTGAGTAGCTAGGATTACAGGCATGCACTACCACACCCTGCTAATTTTTGTATTTTTTTTTTTTTTTTTGAGACGGAATTTCGCTCTTGTTCCCCTGGCTGGAGTGCAATGGCACGCTGTCAGCTCACTGCAACCTCTGCCTCCTGGGTTCAAGCAATTCTCCTGCCTCAGCCTCCTGAGTAGCTGGGATTACAGGCATGTGCCACCACGTCCGGCTAATTATGTATTTTTAGTAGAGACAGAGTTTCTCCATGTTGGTCAGGATGGTCTTGAACTCCCAACCTCAGGTGATCTGCCCACCTTGGCCTCCCAAAGCGCTGGGATTACAGGTGTGAGCCACCGTGCCGGGCTTAATTTTTGTATTTTTAGTAGAGATGGGGTTTCACCACATTGGCTGTGCTGGTCTTGGATTCCTGGCCTCGGGTAATCTGCCTGTCTGCCTCGGCCTCCCAAAGTGCTGGGATTACAGGCGTGAACCACCATGCCTGCCCAATTAAATGTTTTCTACATAACCAACCATTTGTTTCAGCACAGTTTATTGAGTAGTTCTTTCTCTTCTTAGGGCTAGATGATGTAAATTCATATATCTACTGTTTAAAAATATTTCCTATTCATCTCATTTTACTTTTTTGGTAATATTTTAAAACTTTTTTCATCAAATTTTTTTGTGTCTTGTTTGATTTTAAGTAGCTAATGTTTTTCCTTATTTAGATAATTAACGGAAAAACAGTAAGAAAGTTTGGGGATATATTGAGAACATAAGATAAAAAAGAAAACATCAGCAACTTTCCTGGAAACAAGCAATAATTCGTTAGAAAATAGAAAATAGTCTCATTAATCTTAATAATATTGGCTATCACATATTGAACATTTCCTCTCTGCTAGTCTTTGTGTAAACCTTGTCACACACATTGTCTCATTTTCTTTTCATAGCGATTATGTTAGGTGGATAGTATTGTTATGCCCTTAAACTGAGACTTGGAAAAGTTAAGACTGCTGAAGGGTCACTCGCACAGCTAGTAAGGGCTAGAGCCTGGATTATATCCTAAGCAATCTGAGTTGCACGTTCACGCTTGAAACTACCTCTTTCTTCTATAACAGAAGTACAAAACACCAAGGAATTGTTATTAATAAATGCAGATGGTCTTTATGAAGAAAATATATTTAAATATTAAACATGAAGAAATGGAGAGGCATTACTTGTTTCCACATTAATTTCAAAGTTTTAATGTTATTCCAACCAAAATCCCAATGAAAGTTAGGCAGAATTACTTTGAAATTAATTTGTAAAATCCCCCACCTCTATTAAGTCACTGAATATTACCGAGCACAGAAAAAAATAGTTTGGCAAATCAGACACGCAAGATTATGAGCAAGAAAAATTTGAAAAACAAGAGTAATGAGGAGATTTTTCTTTCCAGTCATTAAATCATATGGTAAAGCAGTGGAACTGATAGCACTAGTTCCTGGTGGTAAAGGAGATGTTTTTAAATTAGAGAGGAAAGGTGTGATTTTTCACCAAATGGTGTTCACATAATAAGTGAATTTTAGGTGTATTAAATATTTTTAAAAGGACCAAAAAGAATATAGGAGAAAATAGTAAATATTTATTTAATTCTGGAGTAAACAAAGAAGGATATTCCATGTATATCACCAAAGACAGAATCCATAAATGAGTATTTTTCTTTTAGGAGTGCTCCTGGACTGCCTGCATCAGAACCGCTTGAAGATACTTGTTAGAAATGTATGTTTTAGGGCCTGTCCTGGACCTACGTAATCAAAATGTCTAGGGATGAATGTTAGGAATCCAGATTTTTTTTTTTAAGAGACAGGGTCTTGCTATGTTGCTCACTTGGAGTGCAGTGGCTATTTAAAGGCAGAATTATATCACACTACAGCCTCGAACTCCTGTCCTCAGTTGATCCTCCTGCCTTAGCCTCTTGAGTTGCTAGGACCAAATGCACCACTGCACTTTTGCCAAGAATCTAGATTTTTGAAAGAAAAGTATTAGGTGGCTTTTATGCAGACTTAAATTTGAGAACTACTGTCAGAATTTAAAGTGTGGTGGCTATTAATGATGATAGTAACAGCTAGTTTTTTTTTTTTTTTTTTTTGAGGTAGGGCCTTGCTGTATTGCCCAGGCTAGAGTGCAGTGGTGTGACTTCGGCTCATTGCAACCTCCGTCTGCAGGGCTCAAGTGATCCTCCCACCTCAGCCTCCCGAGTAGCTGGGACCGTAGGCGTACGCACCACCACACCCTGCTAATTTTTGTATTTTTTGTAGAGACACTGTTTCACCATGTTGCCTAGGCTGGTCTTGAGCTCCTGGGTTCAAGTGATCTACCCACCTTGGCCTCCCAAAGTGCTGGGATTACAGGTGTGAACACTTATTTATTAATAAACTAGTATTAATAAATGCTTATTATTTGTTCAGTGGACTTGGGAAACTATAGATAAGGAAATTGAGTCTCAGAGAAGTTAAGTACTTTGCCCATGGTCATGCATCTAATAAGTAGTTGAGCCAGGTTTTTTCTTTTTTTTTCTTGTCACTGCTATACTAACAAGGATAAGCCAGGTTTTTAATCCAGTTTCTGGCTTTAAAGTTGAAATCTGTAATTAGTTGCTGTGCTAGTTTCTAGTTGGCCACATAAAAGTGAAAAATTTTTGTGTTAAAAAAAAAACACAGCAGGTGGGTGTAGTGGCTCACTGTTGTTATCTCAGCACTTTGGGAGGCCAAGATGGCAGAATCACTTGAAGCCAGGGGTTTGAGACCATCCTGGGTAACAAAGTGAGACCCTGTCTCTGTAAATAAAAAAATTAGCCAAGTGTAGCAGTGTACTCCTGTAGTCCCAGCTACTTAAGAGGCTGAGGTGGGAGGACTGCTTGAGCCCAGGAGTTTGAGGCTGTAGTGAGGTATGGTCACACCTGCACTCCAGCTTGGGCAATAGAGTGAGAATCTGTCTCTAAAAACTAAAATTGGAGAGGAGAATGTTTGAGGGCAAAGAAAAAAATAAAACATAAAACAACAACAACAAAAGACACAACAGAAGGAAGGCAAAAAGATGTTGGACAAATTGGGGTCTGGCTTGGTGGCACATGCCTGTAATCCCAGCTACTTGAGAGGCTGAGGCAGGAAGATTGCTTGAGCCCAGGAGTTTGACACTGGTCTGGGCAACATAGCAAGAATTCTGTCTCAAAAAAAGATTTTGACAAATTTGGAAAAATATCTGAAGCATATGTAACATAAAAAGTTAATAATCTTATTTATGAAGATATATACCAGTAAGTGAAAGAGGCATTCTTTAATAGAAAATTATGGAAAAAAATGAAAGAGCAATTTATTGAATATGAAATACAAGAAACCAAGAAACATGAAAAAAATTTTTCTCACTTGCTAATAAGATACAAATTAAAGTACATGCTGGTAGCTGCACTCCACATCAAATTGGCAAAGATTAAAAAAATTATGTTTCTGAGCGCTCCTGGGGGACTTTGCCCTGCACTACCTGGGAGTGGTGTCAGCTCAGTTCTGCGTTGAACAAGGCCCTTGCACATGGCATGTTGGGGGACCAGCCTAAAGTTCTTGTCACCTCCTCATGTGAAGCCAGCCAGCACTATCCTGGGTGGAGCCCCCCAGCATTGAGGTGGCCCTTGGCCACCCCTCCTCAGGGCCTCCAGGATAACTGAATACCCCTCCCAGCGGCTTCCCCTTTCCCTCCCCCAGCTGCCAGGGGCACGTCGTTCTGTGCCATGGACTGAGACCAGCTCCTGGTGACAGAATGACCTGTTTGTTGGAAATGCCTTGTTGCCAGAGAAAGGAATCTTGGAACAAAACTATTTTGTTTAATTGTGAACTGGCCATAGGGCACTTGTTTTTTTAAATCAACTTGTTAAGTTGGAGCACTATAATAGCTCTTGCTGATTTAGCTACGATATGTTTGTTAAACACATAATGCTATGTTTTATGAGGAAAGGGATTGTAAGGAAGAGTAATGTTGCACATGACATTAGGTGGGTAAAAGTGGCCTTGTGTTTGTGTCTGTTTCTACACAGAGCCTTTGGGTTTTGTTCTCTTTGTCAGGTAAATGTTTGTTGCATACCCTGCTGCACAGAGAACCTCCCTGCATCTGTTTCTCTGTTCCTCTGTGGCTGACTCAATAAACTTTTCCTTCTTGGAAAAAGAAAATTATAATGTCTGTTAGTGTCAAGGATTGGATAAAATGGGTGCATTCATACATTTTTGAGTGTTAATTTATATAGTCTCTACAGAGGGCTCTGTGGAGAGAGAACATGGTATTTCTCAAGATCCTTAAAAGTGTTTCTCTTGACTCTTGAAGACTACGAACTTATTTTAAGGAAGTAGTCAGAGATGGACATAAAGAGTTATGTGAAAGGAATTTCATCACAACTTCCCTTGGTAACAAAAAAACAACCTGGAAACAACAATCATCAATGGTCAGTAAAATCATTAAGTAAAATACAAAATGGAAAACTTTATAACAGAAGAAATGAGCAGCCACCACTTGAACCCACTTACTCATCTTAGTACCACTAAAAGTGGGACAACCAAACATTATGTGCTTCCTGATGTGGTATGAAAGAAAATACACAGTACCGTCTATAAAATATTCTTACCTAAAGTCTTAAAAGTGAATCTAATTATGTCTCTGGATTTAACTATCAATTTACAAGACATACAGGAGATAAGAGAACAAGCTGATTGAAACCATGAAGATGCAATCAGATAAATTTAGAATGTGGAACATTTCATAGAACAATGGCTAACCATTTTCTGTGGCTTTTCCATCATAATGGCTTTTCCATCATATTGATTGCATTTAAAAGAGGGAATCAGGGACACTTGAGAGACCTAACAAAAAATGCAATTTGTGGATATTGTTGGATCCTGGTTTGAAAAACTAACTTTATCCCAGTACTTTGGGAGGCCGAGGCGGGTGGATCATGAGGTCAGGAGATCAAGACCATCCTGCCTAACATGATGAAACTCCGTCTCCGCTAAAAAAATACAAAAAATTAGCTGGGCGTGATGGTGGGCGCCTGTAGTCCCAGCTACTCGGGAGGCTGAGGCAGGAGAATAGCATGAACCTGAGAAGTGGAGCTTGCAGTGAGCCGAGATCACACCACTGCACTCCAGGCTGGGCGACAGAGCGAGACTCCATCTCAAAAAAAAAAAAAGAATTTTTTAAGGTAATTGAGGAAATCTAAAAACAAACTAGATTCTAGATGACATTAAGGAATTTATAACTCTTCTTTTGGTATAATTATTGCATGGTAATCATATGAAACCCAGAGTCCTTATTAGAGATGTGTATTGAAACATTTTTAGTGACATGACATATCTGTGACTTGCTCTAAAATACAGTTTAAGGTCATTAAAATGCTAATTACTCTGATTTGATCATTATACATTGTAGACAGGTATTGAAATATCACACTCTACCCCATAAATATATATTTAGGTATTTATAATACAGTTATTATATATCAATTAAAAATAATAGTAAGAGCTGGGCCCAGTGGCACATGCCTCTAGTCCCAGCTACTTGGGAGCTAAGGTGGAAAGAGTGCTTGAGCCTGGGAGTTGAAGTCCAGCCTGGACAACATAGCGAGACCTGGTCTCTAAAAAGTTATTTAATATAATAATAATAAAGGCAAAAAAAAATTAATGCAGTTGTTCCTCAGACTCCTCAGGGGATTGGTTCTAGGATCCCCCTGAGATACCAGGATCCTCTGATGCTCAGTGCTCAAGTGCCTTGTATAAAATGGCATAGTATTTGCATATGACCTGTGAACATCCTGCCGTTTTCTTTGAATCACCTCTAGGTATTACTTATAATACCTAATACAATGTAAGTGCTATGTGAACAGTTACTATATTGTATTTTTAAATTTGTATTATTTTTTACTGTATTTTTTATCGAGTTTTTTCCCAAATATTTTTAATACAGACATAGGAAGGCCAATTTACTCCAAAAATATTATTAAGGGTGGAGGATGAAAAAAAATCAGCAAAACGATAATTACCAAAGCTGGATGATGGATACATGGGGTTTCATTTTTCTATTCACACTATTTTGGGTGTGTCTGCAAATTTCCATAATAAAAAAAAATTTGAGAGTACTGCCCCAGAGAAGCTAACAGTATGGTAAAAATTGAAAACATCTGGTTCTAAGGGTTTCAGATAAGGGACTATGAAGCTGTAGTTACTGCTAAGGATTAGAAAAGGTTTCAAGCTTCTGTTTGTTTCAAGAACTTTATTTTTTTATTTTTATTTTTTGCTTTTGTTATTATACTTTAGGTTTTAGGGTACATGTGCACAATGTGCAGGTTTGTTACATATGTATCCATGTGCCATGTTGATTTCCTGCACCCATTAACTCGTCATTTAGCATTAGGTATATCTCCTAATGCTGTCCCTCCCCACTCCCCCAACCCCACAACAGTCCCTGGAGTGTGATGTTCCCCTTCCTGTGTCCATGAGTTCTCATTGTTCAATTCCCACCTATGAGTGAGAACATGCGGTGTTTGTTTTTTTGTCCTTGCGATAGTTTACTGAGAATGATGTTTTCCAGTTTCATCCATGTCCCTACAAAGGACATGAACTCATCATTTTTTTATGGCTGCATAGTATTCCATGGTGTATATGTGCCAAACCTGACAAAAACAAGAAATGGGGAAAGGATTCCCTATTTAATAAATGGTGCTGGGAAAACTGGCTAGCCATATGTAGAAAGCTGAAACTGGATCCCTTCCTTACACCTTATACAAAAATTAATTCAAGATGGATTAAAGACTTAAATGTTAGACCTAAAACCATTAAAATCCTACAAGAAAGCCTAGGCAATACCATTCAGGACATAGGCGTGGGCAAGGACTTCATGTCTAAAACACCAAAAGCAATGGCAACAAAAGCCAAAATTGACAGATGGGATCTAATTAAACTAAAGAGCTTCTGCACAGCAAAAGAAACTACCATCAGAGTGAACAGGCAACCTACAGAATGGGAGAAAATTTTTGCAACCTACTCATCTGACAAAGGGCTAATATCCAGAATCTACAATGAACTCAAACAAATTTACAAGAAAAAAACAACCCCATCAAAAAGTGGGCAAGGGACATGAACAGACACTTCTCAAAAGAGACATTTATGCAGCCAAAAAACACATGAAGAAATGCTCATCATCACTGGCCATCAGAGAAATGCAAATCAAAACCACAGTGAGATACCATCTCACACCAGTTAGAATGGCCATCATTAAAAAATCAGGAAACAACAGGTGCTGGAGAGGATGTGGAGAAATAGGAACACTTTTACACTGTTGGTGGGACTGTAAACTAGTTCAACCATTGTGGAAGTCAGTGTGGCGATTCCTCAGGGATCTCGAACTAGAAATACCATTTGACCCAGCCATCCCATTACTGGGTATATACCCAAAGGACTATAAATCATGCTGCTATAAAGACACATGCACACGTATGTTTGTTGCAGCACTATTCACAATAGCAAAGAGTTGGAACCAACCCAAATGTCCAACAACGATAGACTGGATTAAGAAAATGTGGCACATGTTTCAAGAACTTTATATTTCCACCAAGCCTACAGCATTAGCCCATAGCCTCACCAATTATCAACTGATAACTGAATCAATTGTCAACTGTAATTGATAAATTAACAATTATATCAGCAAATTCAAAGATAACTTTTTTTTGTTTAAAGACCAGGTCTCACTATGTCACCCAGGCTGGGATTTTTTTTAAAACCAAGACAGCTTTGAAAAGAAACCTGAGTCTAACCTTTGCCACATCACAAATTTTACTACTGGTCACAAATATTGATCAGCAAGAGTTTGTGCAAGGCTGATAAAAATTCCTTCTCTGAAACTAAAAATAAATGAAAGTACTATAAAAGCAGGACAGTATTTTCAGATCCTAAGACTACTTAAGCTTGATTCTTTAGTGCTTTTTATTTAAAAAGGTGCTACCAGCAATCAGTTCTGAAACTAGTTTCTGTTATTGCCTCTACAGTAATACTATAAGAAATAACTGGCAATACATCCTGTGCTCCAAAATTTGGCAGGCCCAAAGCAAATGTTTCCACTTCAATCCACATGAACAGAATCACTGCCGGGAATATAAAACAAATAATATATATATCACTAGGTTCTATAAATTTCATAACCTGTAAACACTCAAAACAATTAGAATTTTTTCTTATCAGTTCTTCTAAGAATACAACTGCACAATTTATAACAAGGATGAATTTGTTTTCCTAAACCTGGAGTATGAATCTTTCTAAAATCATGACATCTAATGCCAGAGGTTAAAATTGCTTGACTGCCCTTCTTTGAATTCATTAAGCATATTTAGCGTTTACCCCTATAATGGCTTCTCTCAAATGAGAAAACACTGTTGTCAGTTGTTTTTAATTATTCAGATAAAGGCTTCAGTATTACCTTAAGCTGTGTAGGTTCTAGTCATACACCTCAATATATGTGTATATATGTGTGACTGTTATATATATTCATGTAAATGTATGAATATATATACACACATCCTTAATATATTTCATGTATGTCCCATAATATTGTTCTGTTAAATAATAGCTGCATACTGTACCATATAAATAACCTGCTTTTTCAAAACAAAAAATACAGTATAGTAACTGTTCACATAGCACTTACGTTGCATTAGGTATTATAAGTAATACCTAGAGGTGATTCAAAGAAAACGGCAGGATGTTCATAGGTCATATGCAAATACTATGCCATTTTATACAAGGCACCTGAGCACTGAGCATCAGAGGGTTTTGGTATCTAAGGGGGATCCTAGAACCAATCCCCTGAATTAATTTTTTTTCCATTATATTATATTAAACAATTTTTTAGAGACCAGGTCTCGCTATGTTGTTCAGGCTGGACTGATATATATATTATAATATATATTATATTAAACAATATATTTAATATAATATATATTATTATTTAATATATATAGGACTGATATAGATATAATATATATTATATTAAATATATATTTATATATATATTATATATATATATAATTTATATATATTATATATATATATATAATTATATATTATATTAAATAAATTTTATATATTATATAAAATAATTTTTTGGAGACCAGGTCTCGCTATGTTGTTCAGGCTCAACTTCATCCCACAAATTGTAACAATTAAAATTGTCTCTAGACATTGCAAAATGTCCCCTGGGGGGCAAAATCTTCCCCAGTTAAGAACTACTGAATCCTCGGTGCAGTGGCTCACGCTTGTAATCCCAGCACTTTGGGAGGCCGAGGCGGGTAGATCACCTGAGGTCAGAGTTTGAGACCAGCCTGACCAACATGGTGAAACCTTGTCTCTACTAAAAATACAAAATTAGCCAGGCGTGGTGGCGCATGCCTGTAATCCCAGGTACTCAGGAGGCTGTGGTAGAGGTTGTAGTGAGCCGAGATTGCTCCATTGCACTCCAGCCTGGGCAAAAAGAACAAAACTCCATCTCAAAAATAAAAAGAACTACTGACCTAATTAGACTGATCAGATAATTAGGATTTTTAGCATTAAAAAATTTAGCTAGTGAGATAGAAATAAAATTGTGGGCCAGGTGTGGTGGCTCATGCCTGCAGTCCCAGAAGACCAAGGCCAAGGATCTCTTGAGCCCAGGAGTTCAAGACCAGCCTTGGCAACATAGACCCTGTCTGTACCACCCCCCCACCCCCCCGCCAAAAAAAAATAGTATATGTTGAGATTAGGCTTTATTTAAAAAGATGCACTGTCACCAGCTCTTTATAAACTGCCCCTAGCATGTACAGCTATAGCTAATCTCTCTGTCTATTTGTTGGGGAGTTTCTTTTCCTAGTTTGATTGTAAATGCCATATACATTTATTTCATTATATTGGCTTGCCTAGAAAAATCTGAATAGAAGTTGCCTTGAAATAGTTAATTGTGAGCTAATATTTAGTTAAAAACTGTGGCTTACTTACCACTAGATGGACCCATTCTCATGATGAAGAAAACTGAAAATTGCTTTAAACAAAAACTGAAGACATATCTAAGCTTGTAGTATACCTAATTAATGGATTTTTTTATATCAAATACATAATCTCCCACATTTTTCTATAGAGGTTTTTTTGATGATTTTGTAACTTTATAACCCTATCTATAAATGTTTTGATGTATAACTGAACCATTAGACTAAGACTTTTTGTATTTGCATATAAAGAATATTAAAATGAAAATGGTACTTTCCTTTTAATCTAGGAAGATTACATATCTTCACATGACATATTAGCTAATTGGCAATTATTATTACATTTCCTATTCATAAAAATATTTAATCTTGCAAGAGTAAAAATTGGATACAAAAACAGTAGCTTAGGTGAGAAACATCAAAAGTTGAAATATTTGTTGCTTGAATTGGTCTGAAATAGAAGATAGTAAAGAAGTTTACAAGTTGGGTTAAGATACATGAATACAAAAATGCGTTTACAGCGCACATCTTTGTGTGGCGTTTTTGAAGCACTTTTTCTTACAAAGCAATGGAGATAATGGAATTTATAGATTTTCTTGGTCATAGCTATTTATTTCTAAGTGATGTCTTTCAGTTCAAGGCTGATCTCTTTGTTTTTTATTTTCTTCCTTCAGAAACTTAATTTCACTTATATTGTTTCTATTATTTTCAAGCTTTGTGGTTTAACTAGGTTCTTGTCCTGAGCCTGTAAACATACCTAAACTTGTTAAATAATCCCCTCCCACTGAAAAAAACCCCGTACCCTTCTTTCTGTTTTGCATTCCCTCTTCCCTTTCTGAGCTGACTTTTTAAAAGAATCTGTACTTGAATCCATTCATTCCTATCCACTTTGTTGCAGTCTGGAGTCCTCCCTCAGCACTGTTTTTTGTTTGTTTGCTCTTTAAGACTGTGTCTCACTCAGTCATCGAGGCTGGAGTGCAGTGGTGCGATCGTAGCTCACTGCATCCTTGACTTCCTGGTCTCAAGCAATCCTCCCACCTCAACCTCCTGAGTAGCTGGGACTACAGTCACTTGCCACCATGCCCGGCTATTTTTTAAATTTTGTTTTTTGTAGAGACAGGGTTATACTCTGTTGTCCAGGCTGGTCTTGAACTCCTGGCCTCAAGTGATATTCCCGCCTCGGCCTCCTAAAGTGCAGGGATTACAGGCATGAGCCACTGCACCTGGCTAGCACTCTTAATCAAATAGTGATTTTCCATTCTAATCATTATGTGACATTTAAACACTCATATCTTAGAAAAGTTCCTTTACTTGGCGTACATGACCCTGTGTTTTTGTTCTTTGAAGCCCATCATGGTTCATTCTCAGTTTTTTTTTGAGATGGTGTCTCGCTCTGTTGCCCAGGCTAGAGTGCAGTGGCATGATCTCAGCTCACTGCAATCTCTGCCTCCTGGGCTCACGTGATTCTCCTGTCTCAGCCTCCCGAGTAGCTGGGATTACAGGCAACCACCACCAACCCCAGTTAATTTTTCTATTTTTAGTAGAGATGGGGTTTCTCCATGTTGGCCAGGCTGATTTTGAACTCCTGGCCTCAAGTGATCCGCCACCCTCAGCCTCCCAAGGCGCTGGGATTACAGGCCAGAGCTATAATCAGCCATGGGAGTGGTTTTTCCAAACTCTGATAATTTTATTGCCATGCTTAAAATTCTTTACTATATCTCCATTGCCTTTATAATCTTTAGTATGTTTCACATGTTTTTTCAGGATTTTGACCCTTTCATTCTCTCCAACTGCATTTGGCATTTCTTACCACACCTTATATTCTAGCCATTCTGATTTATTTATGGTTTGCCATATGTGCTTTTTTGATTAATATATTTACATTTGCACAGATTGTTCCTACTGTCTGCAGTTCCATTGTATAAATATCCTTTTTTATTGAGGGTTGTTCAATGACTAAGGTTTTTATTCTAAATATTAATGGTCATTTTATTATACCAGGAATGTAGAAATTGGTGATTTGGCTCAACTGATAGTTGTTTTCAAAAAATTTTTAAAAGTAGCATGTTTTGTGGTGGGTAGGCCTATGCAAACCTATTCCCAAAGTCCAAGGAAGCAAAGAAACCAAAGAAAGAGACTGACAAATCCGGTTTCTTAGAAAGATATATTTAATAGGGACTTAAAAAGAAACCAATCCTGCATCTCAGGTGGCAGTGAGATAAGATGGTGGATCCCCACCATTACTCCCAAGGCCAGGGCTTATATACCACAGGAAACAGGTGATTCAGAAGGGATAAGTAGAACAAGTAAGTACAATCACATCAAGGTTGTTTTTACCTATGGGCAGGATTTATAGTTAGGACATGCTCTTATACAAAGAACAGTAGATAAACTAGAAATCTTAGAGGCCTTCCCAGAACTGGGGTTAATCAGAAGTCAATATGGGCAGATTAGCATCCAAGATAGAGTCGCTTTGGCCTCCACATAGTAAAAAATTTTTTTGGAAAGAACTCCTACCATAATATACAAATGAGATTAAAGTGATTTTTTTGGCATATATTTTTAAATGTATCAAATGTATAACCTGGGTTTTTGATAAAGATCATTGCTGAGAACAAGGCCACATTGATGAACACAAACATTTGGATTATGTTATTAATACAAACTACAGACTTACACCAGCATCTCACTTTAGCATCTAGCTAAAAAAACAACATGTTGAGATATAATTTTATATAAAACAGCATTCATTTAAATTGTACAGTCTGATGATTTATTTTAATTTTTGAGACAGTGTCTCACTCTCACCTAGGCAGGAATGTAGTGATGCCATCACAGCTCACAGCACCCTCCACCTCCTGGACTCAGGCGATCCTCTCCTCTCAGCCTCCTTAGTAGCTGGGACTACAGGCACACACCACCATGCATGGCGAATTTTTGTATTTTTTCTAGAGACAGGGTTTCACCATGTTGCCCAGGCTGGTCCTGAACTTCTGGGCTCAAGTGATCTGCCCGCCTTGGCCTCCAAGTGCAGGGATCACAGGCGTGAGCCACTCGCCTGGAAGAATCTGAGGTTTGATAGATGTAGATACTGGTAAAACCACAGTATGAGGGTTCCAGTTCCTCTACATCCTCAGGAACACTTGATATGGTCACTCTTTTCAATTTTAGCTATTTTAATGAACGTATACTAGGATCTCATTGTGGTTTTAACTCGCATTTTCCTGATAATTGATGATGTTAAGCAACTTACGTGCTTCATGGTCTTACATGCTTTGTTTTATAAAGTTCAGATCTTTTGCCCAGGTTTAAAAAAAATTGAGTTATCTTATTGAACTGTAACAGTTTTAAAAAAAAATTTTTTTTGTATCAGCAAATATTGCCTGACAAAATAGTTCTTTATATGTTCCAGATGTAAGTCCTTTGCCAGATGTATGTGTTGCAAATATTTTCTGTGGGTGGCCTTTTGCTTTTTTAACTTAAATTTAAATTTTAGATTCAGTGGGTAACATGAGCAGGTTGTTATAAGGGTATATTATGTGAGGCAGGAGTTTGGGCTTCTGTTGGTTTTATTACCCAGATAGTGAACATAGAACCCAATAGGACTTTTTCAGCCCTTGCCCTTGTTCCTCTCTTCCTCCTATTGGAGTCCCCAGTGTCTGTGGTTCTTGTCTTTATGTCTGTGTGTACCCAAAATTTAGCTCCAGCTTATAAGTGAGAACATGTGATAGGTGGTTTTCTGTTTCTGCATTAATTCACTTGGGATAATGGCCTCCAGCTGCATCCATGTTACTGCGAGGGATGTGATTTCATTCTTTTTTTATGGCTGCATAGTATTCTATGGTATATATGTACTGCATTTTATTTACCCAGTCCACCATTGATGGACACCTAGGTTAATTCCATGTCTTTGCTATTGTAAATAGTGCTATGGTAAACATACAAGTGCGGGTATCTTTTTGGTAGAATGATTTGTTTTCCTTTGGGTATATTTCCAATAATGGGATTTTGGGTCAAATGGTAGTTCTATTTTTAGTTCTTTGTGAAATCTCCAAATTACTTTCCACAGTGACTAAACTAACTTACATTCCCCCCAACAGTGTATAAGCATTTCCTTTTCTCTGCAGCGTATCCAGCATCTGTTATTCTTTGACTTTTTAGTAATAACCATTCTGACTGGTATGAGATGGTATCTCATTGTGGTTTTTATTTGCATGTCCCTGGTAAGTGATGGTGAGCATTTTTTCATTCTTATTGGGCCACTTCTGTGTCCTCTTTTGATAACTGTCTGTTCATGTCGTTTTCCCACTTTTTAATGGGATTGTTTTTTGCTTGTTGAATTAAGTTCCTTATAGATTCTGGATATTAGTCCTTTTTCAGATACATAGTCTGTGAATATTTTCTCCCATTCTGTAGGTTGTCTGTTTACTCTGTTGATAGTTTATTTTGCTGTGCAGAAGCTCTTTAGCTTAATTATGTCCCACTTGTCAATTTTTGTTTTTGAGGACTTAGACATAAATTCTTTGCCTAGGCTGCTGTCCACAAGGATATTTCCTAGGTTTTCTTTCAGGATTTTTATAGTTTGCAGTCTTACATTTAAGTCTTTAACCCATCTTGAGCTTTTTTTTTTTTGTATACGGTGATAAGTAGGGGTCCAGTTTAATTCTTCTGCATACAGTTAGCCAGTTTTAGTAGCACACTTTATCGAATAGGGAGCCCTTTTCCCATTGCTTATTTTTGTTGACTTTGTTGAAGATCGGTTAGTTGTAGGTATGTGGCTTTATTTCTGGGTTCTCTATTCTATTCCATTTGTCTATGTGTCTATTTTTGTAGGAGCACCATGCTCTTTTGGTTACTGTAGCCTTATTAGTATAGTTTGCAGTTGGTTGTAATATGATGCCTTCGGCTTTGTCCTTTTTGCTTAGGATTGCTGTGTCTATTTGGGTTCTTTTTTTGGTTCCATATTTTATAATAGTTTTTTTTTGTTCTGTGAAAGAAAAATGCTGTTGGTAATTTGACAGGAATGGGATTGAATCTATAGATTGCTTTGGACAATATGGACATTTTAACGATATTGATTCTTTCAATCCATGAGCACGGAATTTGTTTTGTTTGTGCTGTCCGTGATTTGTTTCAGCAGTGTTTTGTAGTTCTAGTACAGATCTTTCACCTCCTTGGTTGGGTGTATACCTAGGTATTTTATTTTTTTGGGTGGCTGTTGTAAATGGAATCATGTTTTTCATTTGGCTCTCAGCTTGAACGTCATTGGTTTATAGAAATGCTCTTGATTTTTGTATGCTGATTTTGTATTCTGAAAATTTACTGAAATAGAGAACACTTGATGTCCTCTCTTCCTATTTGGATGCCTTTTATTTCTTTCTTTTGCCTGATTGCTCTTGCTAGGACTTCTAGTACTGTGCTGGATAGGAGTGGCGAGAGTGGCCATCCTTGTCTGGTTCCTTTTCTTAAGGGGAATGGTTCCAGCTTTTGTCTGTTCAGTATTATGTTGGCTGTGGGTTTAGCATAGATGGCTCTTATTTTGAGGTATGTTCTTCAGTGCGTAGTTTGTTTAGGATTTTTATCATGCAGGAATGTTGGATTTTTTCAAATGCTTGTTTTGCAGCCATTGAGATGATCATGTGGTTTTTGTTTTGAATTCTGTTTATGTGTTAAATCACACTTATTGATTTTCATATGTTGAACCAACATTGCAACCCAGGAACAAAGTTTGCTTGAAGCAGTGAATTAACTTTTTGATATGGTGCTGGATTTGGTTTGCTAGTATTTTTTTGAGGATTTTTGTGTCTGTTTATCAGGGATATTGGCCTATAGTATTATTTTTTTGTTGTGTTTTTGCCAGATTTTGGTATCACAATATGCTGGTTTTGTAGAATGAGTTAGGAAGGGGTCCCTTCTCTTCAATTTTTGGGGATTGTTTCGGTAGGATTGGTACCAGCTCTTCTTTGTATGTCTGGTAGAATTGGGCTGGAAATCCATCTGGTCTAGGGCTTTTTTTTTTTTGAGACAGAGCTTCACTCTATTGGCCAGGCTGGAGTGCATTGCTGCAATCTTAGCCCACTGCAACCTCTGCCTCCTGTGTTCAAGCAATTCTGATGCCTCAGCCTCCTGATTAGCTGGGATTAAAGGCATGTGCCACCATGCCTGGCTAATTTTTGTATTTTGAATAGAGATCGGGTTTTGCCATGTTGGCCTGGCTGATCTTGAATTCCTGGCCTCAGTGATCTGTCTGCCTCAGCCTCCCAAAGTGTTGGGATTATAGGTGTGAGCCACTGTGCCTGACCAGGGAGGGCTTTTTTGGGGTTGGTAGGTTTTTTTATAACTGGTTCAATTTCGGAGTTCATTATTAGCTTGTCCAGGGTTTCAGTTTCTTCCTTCTTCAGTTGTGAAGTTGTGTGTTTCCAAGAATTTATTCATTTTCTCTAGATTTTCTAGTTTGTGTGCATAGAGGTATTCAGAATAGTCTCTGAGGATCTTTTGTATTTCTGTGAGGTTGGTTGTAATGTCACCTTCGTCATTTCAGATTGTGCTTATTTGAATCTTCCCTCCTTTTTTTTTCTTTGTTAATCCAGCCAGTGGCCTGTCGATCTTGTTTATCCTTTCCAAGACACAACTTTTCATTTTGCTATATGGTTTTCTTTACTTTGTATGGCTTTTTGGGTCTCAACTTCTTTTTGCTCCGCTCTGATTTTAGTTATTTCTTTTCTCCTGCTAATTTTGGGATTTGTTTGTTTTTGTTTTTCTAGTTCCTTTAGATGCGATATTAGATAGTTTGAGATCTATCTTTTTTTCATTTCTTTTTATTTTTGGTGGCAGGGTCTCCCTCTGTCAGCCAGGCTAGAGGTCAGTAGCACGATCATAGCTCACAGCAGCCTCAAGCTCCAGGGCTTAAACAGTCTTCCTGCCCTAGCCTGAGTAGCTAGGATTACAGGTGCATGCCATCATGCTTGGCTGATTTTCAGCTTTTTTTTTTTTTTTTTTTTGTAGAGATGGGGTCTTGCTTTATTGCCCAGGCTGGTCTTGAACTCTTGGGCTCAGGTGATCCTGCTGTCTTGGCCTCCCAAAATGCTGGGATTACAAGTATGAGCCACCATGCCCAGGCCTTTCTGTCTTCTTCTTCTTCTTTTTATTTTTTGAAGTAGGGTCTTACTTTATCACCCAGGATGGAGTTCAGAGGCACAATCTGGGCTCACTGCAGCCTTGACCTCCTGGGTTCAAGCAATGCTCCCACCTCAGCACTCCCCAAGTAGCTGGGACTACAGCTATTTATTTATTTATTTTATTTTTTGAAATTTTTTGTAGAGACAGGAGTCTTGCTATGTTGCCCAGGCTGGTTTCGAACTCTAGACCTCAAGCCATCTGCTTGGCCTCCCAGAGGGCAAGAAGTACAGGCATGAGCCACTGCCTCCAGCCATTTCTATCTTCTTGATGTAGGCATTTACTGCTGTGAATTTTCCTTTTAACACTAATTTTGCTGCATGTCAGAGATTTTGGTGTGTTTTATCTCTGCTTTCATTTGTTTCAAAGAATTTTTTGTTTTCTTTCTTAATTTCATTATTTGCCCGAAAGTCATTCAGGAGGAAGTTGTTTCTTTTCCATGTAATTGTGTGGTTTTGAGAGTTTATCTTGGTGTTGATTTCTATTTTTATTTCACTGTGGTCCAAGCACATACTTGGCATGATTAAGATTTAAAAAAAAATTTATTGAGACTTGCTTAATACCCATTTGGAAGTTCTTGTTTTATGAATCTGCGTGCTACAATATTGGGTGTATATACATTTAGGATAGTTAAGTCTTCTTGTTGAATTGAACTTTTTATCATGTGATGATCTTCTTTGTCCTTTTTTATTGCTGTTGGTTTAAAGTTTATTTATCTGAAACAAGAATGGCAACACCTGCTCTTTTTTGTTTTTCATTTGCATGATAGATCTTTCTCCATCCCTTTACTTTGAGGCTGGGGGTGTGAGTTGGTTTCTTGAAGATAGCAGAAAGTTGGGTCTTTTATTTTATTTTATTTTTAAATTCAATTTGCCACCCTGTGTCTTTTAAGTGGAGTGTTTAGACTGTTTACATTCAAGGTTAATGATATGTGAGATTTTTTTCCTGTGGTGGTGCTGTTGGCTGGTTGCTTTGTAGCCTTGATTGTGTAGTTGTTTTATAGGGTCCATGGGCTGTGTACTTATGTGTATTTTTGTGGTAGCAGATACTGTTTTTGTTTCCATGTTTAGAACTCCCATAAGCATCTCTTGTAAGGCCAGTCTAGTGGTAACAGATTCCCTTAGCAATTGCTAATCCTGCAAAGATTTTATTTCTTCTTTGCTTATGAAGCTGAATTTGGTGGGATATGGAATTCTTGGCTGGAATTTCTCCTAGGATGCTAAATATAGGCCCCCAGTCTCTTCTGGCTTATAAGATTTCTACTGAGAAGTCTGCTATTAGCCTGATGAGGTTCCCTTTATAGGTGATACGACTCTTTTTCTAGTTGTCTTTAAGATTTTTTCTTTTACATTGACATTGGAAAGTCTGATGACTCTGCCTTGATGATGGTCGTTTTGTATAGTACCTTACAGGGGTTTTCTGAGTTTCTTATATTAGCATGTTGACCTGTCTAGCAACTTTGGAGACATTTTTGTGGATTATATCCTCACATATGTCTTTCATGGTGCTTACTCTTTCTTCTCAGGAATACCGTGGGTTGTAGGTTTGGTCACTTTTTGTAATCCTATTATTTCTCAGAGGCTTTGTTCATTTGTTGAAGACTCTTTTTCTTTATTTTTGTCTGACTCAGTTGCTTCAAAGGATTGGTCTTCAAGCTCTGAGATTCTTTCCTCTGCTTGGTTTAGTCTGTTGTTAAGCATCTCTTTTTTTTTAAATTTTTTATTTTTTATTTTTTATTTTTTTTTATTATACTTTAGGTTTTAGGGTACATGTGCACAATGTGCAGGTTTGTTACATATGTATCCATGTGCCATGTTGATTTCCTGCACCCATTAACTTGTAATTTAGCATTAGGTATATCTCCTAAGGCCGATTGTTAAGGTTTTTAATTGTATTTTGAAATTTCTATGGTGAATTGAATTTCAGATTGGTTCTTCCTTAGTATAGCTATGTTGTATTCCAAATCTTGGATTGTTTTTCTGACTTCCTTGGATTGGATTTCAACCTTCTCTTGGGTCTTGTTGAGCTTCCTTGCCATCCGTATTCTGAGTTCTGTGTCTATAATTTCAGACATTTCATTCTGGTTGGGATTCATTGCTAGGGAGTATATGCAAGCCTTTGGAAATAACAAAACACTCTAACTTTTTGAATTGCCAGAGTTCTTGCACTGATTACTTCTCATCTGAGGGAACTGGTGCTTCTTTTTTTTTGAATTTGCTGTTGATTGAATAGGTTTTTTTTTTTTTAATATTCTTTTTTCCCTTGAGAGTTTGTCGGTGGTATATGTTGTGTATAGTCAGTTGGCTTCATTTCTGGGTGCTTTCAGAGGGCCAAGGCTCTGTATGGGTTCGTGGGTTGTAGATCGGTTTCTATGAGAGTTTCACAGGCTTTGCATGTTGAAGCAGTGTATTTTGTTTTGCGGTGTAATTCAAGCTGCAGTTGGTGCTTAAATGTAAGGGCAGATAGGCTCTTCCACAGCTGTGCATGCCCCCTTTGTATTTCATTGTGTCCTCAGCAGTGCTCTGGAGAGAGGAGGCAGGGGGTAAGCGATGACTTTCTCTCCAAGTCTGTTCTTAAGCCTTGGTGGTATCCCCCTCAGCTACTGGCACTGTCTCACGTTTCCTTGCTCTGTGTGGGGCTTTGGTGGGCTTCTCTTCCTGTTCCCTTAGATATGATTCAAGCCAAGGGTTAGGCCACCAGGAGACCTGAAACTCCTAGGGACCTACCAGTCCCCTGTGCTTGTCAGTAAGAGTGGGTTGTGAGGTATGTCTGCAGGTGGTCTGGTAATGCAGTGGGTCAAGCAAGGGTGGTAGATCCTCAGGCAGGGAAGTGGCACCGTGTGTGTGTGTGTGTAGCCGGTATAGTGACCATGGCCCGGGGTTTGCAGCCCAGCAGATGGCTGTGTGGCCCTCACAACTTGCACTCCCCCGATCTGGTTGGTCTCTGTCTGATGTCTGTCCCAGGAGCAGGCGCAACCGGACTGGCCAGGCTTGTCTCAAAAGCCCTGCGTGCCCAGTTTGTTGAGCCATTTCAGATGCTCCAAGCCACGGAGCTTCCTGGGGAAGAAACCTTGGCTGGCTGTCAGGCCATGCCCATCCTGGACTGGTCTTCTGAAGAGAGGATGCCTAGTTTCCATGCCACACTCTTCTCTGTATTCTGAGAGTGAGGGCTCCTTTCCTGCCCAAGCTCAGGCCACAGAGCTTAGCTCAATACTCCTGGGCAGTGTGCTTCCATCCTGGGGAGGTGGGACCAGGCCTGCACATTTGTCCTCTGGCCCCTTGGGATCAGCCAGCAGACTGCCAGCAGAACACTCAGACAGGGAAGTGGAGGCTGTTCTCTGGGCACTGTCTTGCAGGAGCAGCCAGGCAGGCAGTCTTTGAAGAGTTGGCAGGCAAAGGGGCATGTGGATCAGATACACTCCGGTCCTATGGCAGTGGCAGTCTTACTCTCTTTGCCCTGCAGACAGCAGGACCTGCAGCCACTCAGTACAAGCTGGAGAGCCTTGGAAGATGGGCCCTATGGTGGTGTTTTGCTGCAGCTGCACCGTGGTCTGTGGGGCTCATGGCTAAAATCTTGTAGCTAGGATCCCAGAGGACCACGGTGGGAGTGTGGTGCCCCAGGGTTCCTTTACTCAGCCCTCCCTTAGGTCCAGACTGGAACTGGGGGCCAGTCCTGGTGCCGAGTTACTCCAAGCAGTCTGCCTCACTTCTTCCCTCTTCAAACAGTGTCTGCATTGCCTGTCTATTGGCTTTCAGTGTTTTCTCTCAAAAGATCTGTTCAAAGTTGCAGGATTTTGTATTGCCAAGTTTTGGTGGTTCAAAGTGTGGTAGCTTACTTGATATTTTGGTTCCTTTTCATGGTAGAGGCGTTTTTTAGCTGTAGGTAGTTGGCCGTCTTGCCTAGAACTCCTTTTTTATTTTCTTAATGATGTCTTTCAAAGAGCAAACCCTTACTATTTTGAAATAGTCTGATTTATCAATATTTTTCTTCATTTTATGCTTTTTGGGTTTTATCTGAGAAACCTTTTCTACTCTAAGCTTGCAAAGATTTACTCCTGTATTTTCTCCTAGAAGTTTTGTATATCTAGCTAGTTTATTTCTATATTTGATCTTAGTTGCACTGTATCAGTATGATCTATATATACAGAGGAGAATAATTTGTAGAAGGTAATATTAGAAAGATACAGGCTGGACATTGTGGCTCATGCCTGTAATCCCAGACTTTGGGAGGCTGAGGTGAGAGGATTGCTTGATCTCATGAGTTTGAGACCAGCCTGGGCAACATAGTGAGACCCTGTCTTTACCATAAAAAAAAAATTAGCTGGAGATGGTGGTGTGAGCCTGTAGTTCCAGCTACTCTGGAGGTTGAGGTGGGAGGATCACTTGAACCCAGGAGGTCAAGGCTGTGGAACCTGATCATGCCACTGAACTCCAGCCTGGTTGACAGAATGAGATCCTGTCTCTTAAAAAAAAAAAAAAAAAAAGATACAGCTTAAATATTAGGATATCCTTTAATTAAATAGAAATAACAGGAAAAGCTTCATTTTGAAGACTGTAGGAGAGTCAGCAATATTGTCATGTTTTAATTACTATTTTCAAACTAGTTATATTCATCTGTTCTCACACTGTTATAAAGATACTACTCGAGACTGGGTGATTTATGAAGGAAGGAAATTTAATGGACTCACAGTTCTGCATGCCTGGGGAGGCCTCAGAAAACTTACAATCATGGTGGAAGGGGAAACAGGCACGTCTTATGTGGTGAGAAGAGAGAGAGGGCATGTGAAGGAGGAACTGTCAGACACAATCTTAGTGGTGAGAAGAGAGAGAGAGGGCATGTGAAGGAGGAACTGTTAAACACTTACAAAACCATCAGATCTCATGAGAACTCACTATCACAAGAACAGCATGGGGGAAACCACCTCCATGATTCAGTCACCTCCCACCAGATCCCTCCCTCATGGGGATTGTGGGGATTACAAATTGAGATGAGATTTGGGTGGGGACACAGAGCCAAACCATATCAGTAGTTAAAATGATCTTGAATATGTTCTGAAAAAGAGTTTAAGAAAATAAATTTCCTTTCCTAGCTGGTTTCTTTCTTCTAAAAATTTGTTTAGAAAGATTATAACCTAACTTGACAATACAGTTAGTTCGTTTCTAGAGAGCTTCAAGGTAACTTAATTTTTATTGTACTATGTATCTATCAGTTAATTATTTTCTGTAGCTAGTCACTTTTGTTGATTATATTTAATTAGTATCAGGCCCCATATGAATTTATATTTCTATTAGTTTATTTGCTCTGTTCTAGTTTCTGGATTTTAGAAAATAGGATTTGACTATTTTGCAAATATATGCCATTGATCATGAAGAGGACCGTTTTTTTTCTCCTAGAGAAATTTAAAGTTTGAGGGTCAGAAGGATCTTGTGTGTATGTGTTTTATGTGTCCTTCTGAGTTGTGTGTTTGATGAAAATAACTCCTTATTTAAAATGCTTGGAATCTTCTAGCTTTAGGAGAACTTGTTAAACAGTAGAGACAGTTTTATATCAATAAACCTATATATTACACTTAAACCTCTACCTAGCTATGAATTAGATTCTAAGCAATTTAAACTGACAAGTTATCAAGTTATAAGGGCATTTCAAGTTAAAAAATTAAAAAATGTAATTATTTTATAAAGTAGCTGAAATGTTTTGATTGCAGGTTGGAATTTTAAAGTAAATGTGGCCTCTGCAGTGATTTATTAATTTTAACCAAAGCTACTTTATTTTCTAGGTGTTCATTGTACTCATGGCTTCAATCGCACTGGTTTCCTCATATGTGCCTTTTTGGTGGAGAAAATGGATTGGAGGTATTTGTATGTTGTTATAATGGAAGATGTATTTTGTAATAAAAAATTTTATTGATATTTCAATTGCAGAATTTTGTATTGTCAAGTTTTTGGTGAACTTATGATTAATGTAATTTGAGCTGCTTTTCATTTTAGATATGGTTAGTCTTTATACTACCATTACTTGGTGTGTGTGGGTATGTGTGTATGTGTGTATATGTATGTTTTGTTTTGTTCTTTGAGACAAGGTTTCCTCTGTCATCCAGGCTGGAGTGTGGTGGTGTGATCATGGCTCATTGCAGCCTTCACCTCTTGGGATCAAGCAATCCTCCCACCTCAGCCTCTCAAGTAGCTGGGACCACAAGTGTGTGCCACCCATGCCTGGCTAATTTTTTCTTTTTTCTTTCTTTTTTTTTTTTTTTTTGTCTAGTGAGGAGTTCTCCTTATGTTACCCAGGCTGATCCTGAATTCCTGGGCTCAAGTGATCTTCCACCCTTGGCCTCCCAAATATTGGGATTACAGGCATGAGCCACGACACCCAGCCAAGTGTTTTGTATTAAACAGCAAAACACTTTGAGTGCTTATGAATTTCATAAACTGTACATTTACTTTTTCAGATTTTTTTTCACCTCTTACAGAATTATCAGAGACAGATTCTTCCAATATTTTGTATTTTAGTATTTTTGGGAGAGTGTTACTCCATTTAAGCCAATCAGCATGTCTTTATTGAGCATCTGTTATTTTTGAAGTGTGTTTTTAGATCCTGAGAGATTATGACTTTAGTACCCAATATTCTTAAGAGAATATATTGCTAACTGAATTTTCTTGTTGACTGAGGGAGCGTCATTATTTATGTTTACAAAGACTTTCACATAGTAGGTCCTTTTTTGAATATAATCAGATGAAGTACACATATGATTTTGAATTTTGCAGTATGCATTGTTGGTGGTTCTGTACTGCATGTACTTTCTAGCTCTGACCATTCAGATGCTCTCCACAATGATCTCAGTTTCCTATGTCAGATTTAGCCTATGCTTATCCTCTCTTTGATGATCTAGACTCTTAGTGCCTGGATCTGTTGAAAGTTCCTGTAAAATCAATATGCTTTTACTTTTGCTCACATTGTTGTTTTTTTGACTGATGTTTTCCTGCAGAGTCAGACCTCAACCTTCAAGACTTTAAATTCTTCACAGACCCTATCTAGCCCTCTAGTATATACTCATAGCAGTTTATTTTTAGAATTTCAGAATTTTCCGAATACCTTATATTAAAACCTTTTCAGAATGAATTTGTCCCTTAATAGATTGAATGACTTGAGGGTGAAGATTGTGATTTGTCCATTTTATAAACTTCTATTGTACTTTATATGGAGCCTTGAATATAGTAAGTGAGTTTTTGATAAGCGTGCATCAATAGAGGATAGCGAGGAAATTGCCTGGTGTTTGTTTCCCATAGTATCGAAGCAGCAGTTGCTACTTTTGCCCAAGCCAGACCACCAGGAATCTACAAGGGTGATTATTTGAAGGAACTTTTTCGTCGGTATGGTGACATAGAGGAAGCACCACCCCCACCTTTATTGCCAGATTGGTGTTTTGAGGATGATGAAGACGAAGATGAGGATGAGGATGGAAAGAAGGAATCAGAACCCGGGTCAAGTGCTTCTTTTGGCAAAAGGAGAAAAGAACGCTTAAAACTGGTAATGTTTAAAAATATTATAATAGGTTTTTTTTCTTCTTCTGCAAGCTTATTGAGATTTATAAAAATGGAATATTGGCCATGTTTCTTTAGCTAGGTTTGTCAGATGATTCATCCTAGCCCTTTCTAAAAAAAAAAAATTTTTTTTTTTTTCGGAGACAAGATTTTGCTCTGTTGCCCAGCCTGGAGTGCAGTGGCAGCCTTGACCTCCTGGGCTCAAGTGATCCTCCCACCTCAGCCTCCTGAGTAGCTGAGACTGTAGACATGTGCCAACACGACTGGCTAATTTTTAATTTTTACATTTTCTATAGAGAAGGGTCTCACTTTGTTGACCAGTCTGGGTTTGAACTCCTGGGCTCAAGCGATCCTCCTACCTTGGCCTCCCAAAATGTTGGGATTACTGGCATTAGCCACTGTGCTTGGCCTTTAAAGGTTCTTAATAGCCACGAGTCTGTCTTTTCAAAGAGAAAAATTGCAGTTACGTAAATTTTTCCTGTTTTTGTTTCTTGTATCTTTAGATATTAGATAATATCTAAAAGAACTTTTAGATATTAGATTGAGAACTTACTGTTTCTTTACAAAGTATTGTGAGATTTCAACTAAATACCTAATGAATATTTTTACTAATGCTTTACAAAATTGTCACATAATTAAAATAACTTTACATATGAATTCTGCATCCCCCTCCATGGGTGATGCTTTCATGGTTTCCATAAAATTAAATCAAGGAGACTCTCACTTCTCTAGCCAACCTTTAATAATCTTCTAGAAATAAAAGAGCTAACCATAAATATGAGGAGTTATCTTCTTTTACTGGAGGATAGGGGAACTGTTGAGAGGAAAAGTATTGGTTGTACTTGTACGCATACAAGTATATGATATAGGCCAAAGGGAACAGTTAGGGAAAGTATGGAGGTAATTGTGTTAATGAAATTATTAATTAAGGTTCCTGATATATTATGGTTGAGTGGTATATACCACGACTCATTTACTAGTAGGCATGGTTCACAGGCAAGGAAGTAAATGCTTTGTTAGTTTATGTAAACCATGTAAGTTATTTTTGGCTTAAAAATTTTTTTTTTGTTTGTAAAACAATGTTTTAATTGCATTTACACATTTGAAATTACACACTGAAAAGTGTAAATTGCTTCGAAACATAGAAATTATTTCAAAAGTAATTTATTCTTTTAGTTTGATCTATTATTTCCTGGATTTAGATATCTGAAATTACTGAGTCACATACCTAGAGAAATAACAATCACATTCTAAGGAAACTTCCATAAGCAGCATAGCATAAAATATAGGTTTTGTTTGTTTGTTTTTGGAGACAGGGTCTCAACTCTGTTGCCCAGGCAGGAGTGTGGTGGCATGATTATGGCTCACTAGTGGCAGTTCAGCCTTGACCTCCCTGGGTTCAGTGATCCTTCTACCTCAACCTCGTGAGTTGCTGGGACTACTACAGTGTATCTCTTACAAGCACCATGTTGCTGGGTTTCATTTATTCAGACAACAGTTTTTGCCTTATTGTTTAGTCCATGTACATTTCATGTAAAGATTAGATTCAAATTGTCTTACTGTTTATTTGTGCCACTAGTGGTATGTTCCTTTCTTGCCTTCTTTATGGTTGCTTTTATTCTTCTATCACCCCAACCCATTGCTTGTTGACCATACATTCCTTTACTGTTCTTGTATTAGTTACTCAAGATTTCATGGCCAGGTGTGGTGGCTCACACCTGTAATCCCAGCACTTTGGGAGGCCGACGTGGGTGGATCATGAGATCAGGAGATCAAGACCATCCTGGCTAACACGTGAAACCCCATCTCTACTAAAAATACAAAAAATTAGCCAGACGTGCTGGTGGGTGCCTGTAGTCCCAGCTACTTGGGAGGCTGAGGCAGGAGAATGGTGTAAACCCCGGAGGCAGAGGTTGCAGTGAGCTGAGATTGTGCCACTGCACTCCAGCCTGGGCGACAGAGCGAGACTCTATCTCAAAAAAAAAAAAAAAAAAAAAAAAAAAAAGATTTCACTATACATCTTTGACTTTTTAAAGGCTGGTATGTATTAGTACTTTTGTCACTTTTTAGACAATGCAAAAATCTTATTTATTTATTTTTTGAGACAGGGTCTTACTCTATCAGTCAGGCTGGAGTACAGTGGCTTGTTCATAGCTCATTGCAGCTTTAGATCCCTAGGGTCAAGGGATCCTCCCACCTAAGCCTCCCAAGTACCTGTGATTACAGGTCTGTGCCACCATACCCTGCTAATTTTATTTTTTTTTTGTAGAGACAATGTCTTGCTATTTTGGCAGGATAGTCTTCAGCTCCTGGCCTAAAGTAATCTTCCTGCCTTAGCCTCCTAAAGTAGTAGGATTATAGGTGTGAGCTGAGCCACTGCGCTTGGCCAAGAATTTTACAGTCTTTTATTCCATTTACTTCTTCCTATCTTTTTTGGTATTGTGTATTTTAATTCTATGTATATCTTAAACCCCATGATGAGACCTTTTATTTTTATTTTTATTTTATGTTTTTTAAAGAGATGGGATCTTACTCTGTCATCCAGGCTGGAGTGCAGTGATGTGATTGTAGCTCACTGTACTTTGAACTTCTGGGCTCAAGCTATCCTCTCATCGCAGCCTCCTGAGTAGCTGTGACTACAGGTGTGTGCCACCATGCCCGGCCATGACATTTTTATACAGTTATTATTGGTTAGATATACCCACATATTTACCCTTTCTACTGCTCTTTCTTTCATGTATTTTTGTGGTTCCATTTTGGATAGTTTTCCTTCTAACTGAAGAGCTTCCTGTAGTATTTCCTTCCATGTGGGTATGCTGTTGCACATTCTTTTAGTATTTGTGTGAAATTGTCTTTTTTGACATCATTTTGAAGAATGTTTCTTCTGCGTATAAAAATCAGGGTGGTTAGCCAGGCGCAGTGGCTCATGCCTGAAATCCCAGCACTGAGGTGGGCGAATCACGAGGTCAGGAGTTCGAGACCAGCCTGGACAACATGGTGAAACCCTGTCTCTACTAAAAATACAAAAAAATTAGCTGGGCGTAGCGGCAGGCGCCTGTAATCCCAGCTACTTGGGAGGCTGAGGCAGGAGAATTGCTTGAACCCGGGAGGCGGAGGTTGCAGTGAGCTGAGATCGCGCCACTGCACTCCAGCCCGGGCGACAGAGTGAGACTCCATCTCAAAAAAAAAAAAAAAATTCAGGGTGCTTGACAGTTATTTTTTTCTAGCACTTTTCATTCCAGAATTTATTTCTGTTGAGAAGTTAGCTACCTTGTTGCTTCTTTGAAGGTAATTTCTTATTGTTTTTGATTTTCAGCAGTTTTACCATGATATTTCTACTTGTGGTTTTCTTTGTATTTATCCTGCATGGTGTATGTAGGGTTTCTTAAATATATGGTTGGAGTTGTTTTCCTAATTTGTTTTAGACAATTTTTGGCTGTTATCTTTTTAAGTATTGTTTTAGATCCATTCGTTCTTTCTTCTGGAGCTCAACCTAATACCAGTAGGCCTTTAAAATTTTTTTTTTCTTTTTTCTTTTCTGGAGACAGAGTCTAGCTCTGTCACCCAGGCTGGAGTGCAGTGTTGCGATCTTGGCTCACTGCAAACTCTGCCTCCTGGGTTCAAGCGATTCTCCTGCCTCAGCCTCCCAAGTAGCTAGGATTACAGGTGTGTACCACCACACCCAGCTAATTTTTGTATTTTTAGTAGAGACAGGGTTTCACCATGTTGGCCAAGCTGGTCTCAAACTCCTGACCTCAGGTGATCTACCCGCCTCTGCCTCCCAGAGAGCTAGGATTGTAGGCGTGAGCCATCGTGCCCGGCCTAAAAAAAATTAAAAACAAAAAACAACAACAAAAAAACTATCTCCTGTGTTCTTTTTTATATTCTTTATCTTTTTGTTTATTTTTTTGTTTGGATATTTTCTTGTTTTTTTTTTCTTTTTATTTATTTTTTTTGAGACAGTCTCTCTCTGTGGCCCAAGCTGCAGTGCAGTGGTGCAATCTCAGCTCATTGCAACCTCTGCCTCCTAGGTTCAGGCGATTCTCCTGCCTCAGCCTCCTGAGTAGCTGGGACTACTGGCACATGCCACTACACCTGGCCAAATTTTGTATTTTTAGTAGAGATGGGGTTTCACCATGTTGGCCAGGCTTGTGTGGATCTCCTGACCTCAGGTGACCCACCCGCCTCAACCTCCCAAAGTGCTGGGATTACAGGCGTCAGCCTACTTTGGATATTTTCTTTTCTTTTCTTTT